>NC_086318.1:110399061-110710311 GCF_036172605.1 Pelobates fuscus | reverse complement strand
CCCGCACCCCTAGCAGGGGTGTCGGGCAGACTTCCGCGAGCTCCAGGCCCGAGACGAAAACGGGGTCGGATCTGCCCCGCGGCGTCCAGGCACCACTTCCAGGCGGTCGGTCGGCTCGGGCGGCCCCGTCGGGGAGATGGTGCCAAACGTTTTCCAAGTTCCCCCATCTTCGGGGCGAAAAATTTTCAAAGTCCCACGAGCTCCAGGCCTGGGCGGGCAGGGGACTCTGGCCGCTTCTCCGATGCCCAGGCAGAGTTCCAGGCCGACGGGCGGTTTTCCCCCTGCGCTGGCAGGGGACTCTGGCCGGTTCTCGGATGCCCAGGCAGAGTTCCAGGCCGTCGGGAGGTTTTCCCCCTGCGCTGGCAGGGGACTCTGGCGGTTCTCGGATGCCCAGGCAGAGTTCCAGGCCGACGGGCGGTTTTCCCCCTGCGCTGGCAGGGGACTCTGGCCGGTTCTCGGATGCCCAGGCAGAGTTCCAGGCCGTCGGGAGGTTTTCCCCCTGCGCTGGCAGGGGACTCTGGCCGGTTCTCGGATGCCCAGGCAGAGTTCCAGGCCGACGGGAGGTTTTCCCCCTGTGCTGGCAGGGGACTCTGGCCGGTTCTCGGATGCCCAGGCAGAGTTCCAGGCCGACGGGAGGATTTCCCCCTCGGTGGCGAGGGGACTCTGGCCGGTTCTCGGATGCCCAGGCAGAGTTCCAGGCCGACGGGAGGATTTCCCCCTCGGTGGCGAGGGGACTCTGGCCGGTTCTCAGATGCCCAGGCAGAGTTCCAGGCCGACGGGAGGTTTTCCCCCTGCGCCGGCAGGGGACTCTGGCCGGTTCTCAGATGCCCAGGCAGAGTTCCAGGCCGACGGGAGGTTTTCCCCCTGCGCTGGCAGGGGACTCTGGCCGGTTCTCGGATGCCCAGGCAGAGTTCCAGGCCGACGGGAGGTTTTCCCCCTCGGTGGCGAGGGGACTCTGGCCGGTTCTCAGATGCCCAGGCAGAGTTCCAGGCCGACAGGAGGTTTTCCCCCTGCGCTGGCAGGGGACTCTGGCCGGTTCTCGGATGCCCAGGCAGAGTTCCAGGCCGACAGGAGGTTTTCCCCCTCCCCTAGTGGCGCCCCCCGGTGGCCGGCAAGGGGATGGCAGCCCTCGAGCGAGAAAATTTTTCAAAGTCCCACGAGCTCCAGGCCTGTCGGCTATGAGGTCGGATCTGCCCCGCCGCGTCCAGGCACCACTTCCACGAGGTCGGACGCTTTCGCAGGTTGGTCCCCCTAAACGACGCGCGTGCAGAAAGTGCACGACAACAGCCGGGGGCACCCTCGAGGAGATTGTCGAGGAGCGAAAATTTCGTACGGCAGTCAGGGGACTCTGGCCGGTTCTCGGATGCCCAGGAAGAGTTCCAGGCCGACGGGAGGTTTTCCCCCTGCGCTGGCAGGGGACTCTGGCCGGTTCTCAGAGGCCCAGGCAGAGTTCCAGGCCGACAGGAGGTTTTCCCCCTGTGCTGGCAGGGGACTCTGGCCGGTTCTCGGATGCCCAGGCAGAGTTCCAGGCCGACGGGAGGTTTTCCCCCTGCGCTGGCAGGGGACTCTGGCCGGTTCTCAGAGGCCCAGGCAGAGTTCCAGGCCGACAGGAGGTTTTCCCCCTGTGCTGGCAGGGGACTCTGGCCGGTTCTCGGATGCCCAGGCAGAGTTCCAGGCCGACAGGAGGTTTTCCCCCTCCCCTGGTGGCGCCCCCCGGTGGCCGGCAAGCGTATGGCAGCCCTCGAGCGAGAAAATTTTTCAAAGTCCCACGAGCTCCAGGCCTCTCGGCTATGAGGTCGGATCTGCCCCGCCGCGTCCAGGCACCACTTCCACGAGGTCGGACACTTTTGCAGGTCGGTCCCCCTAAACGACGCGCGTGCAGAAAGTGCACGACAACTGCCGTGGGCACCCTCGAGGAGATTGTCGAGGAGCGAAAATTTCGTACGGCAGTCAGGGGACTCTGTCCGGTTCTCCGAGGCCCAGACAGAGTTCCAGGCCCACGGGAGGTTTCCCCCCTGTGCTGGCAGGGGACTCTGGCCGGTTCTCGGATGCCCAGGCAGAGTTCCAGGCCGACGGGCGGTTTTCCCCCTGCGCTGGCAGGGGACTCTGGCCGGTTCTCGGATGCCCAGGCAGAGTTCCAGGCCGACGGGCGGTTTTCCCCCTGTGCTGGCAGGGGACTCTGGCCGGTTCTCGGATGCCCAGGCAGAGTTCCAGGCCGACGGGCGGTTTTCCCCCTCCCCTGGTGGCGCCCCCCGGTGGCCGGCAAGCGTATGGCAGCCCTCGAGCGAGAAAATTTTTCAAAGTCCCACGAGCTCCAGGCCTCTCAGCTATGAGGTCGGATCTGCCCTGCCGCGTCCAGGCACCACTTCCACGAGGTCGGACACTTTTGCAGGTCGGTCCCCCGAAACGACGCGCGTGCAGAAAGTGCACGACAACTGCCGTGGGCACCCTCGAGGAGATTGTCGAGGAGCGAAAATTTCGTACGGCAGTCAGGGGACTCTGTCCGGTTCTCCGAGGCCCAGACAGAGTTCCAGGCCCGCGGGAGGTTTCCCCCCTGTGCTGGCAGGGGACTCTGGCCGGTTCTCGGATGCCCAGGCAGAGTTCCAGGCCGACGGGCGGTTTTCCCCCTGTGCTGGCAGGGGACTCTGGCCGGTTCTCGGATGCCCAGGCAGAGTTCCAGGCCGACGGGCGGTTTTCCCCCTGTGCTGGCAGGGGACTCTGGCCGGTTCTCGGATGCCCAGGCAGAGTTCCAGGCCGACGGGCGGTTTTCCCCCTGTGCTGGCAGGGGACTCTGGCCGGTTCTCGGATGCCCAGGCAGAGTTCCAGGCCGACAGGAGGTTTCCCCCCCCTCCCCTGCGTGCCATCGATGTCATTCCTCCTCCCCGGGTCTACCCTCGGTCGGTCGGGCAGGGGAAGGGGTGGCCTCCCCGGTCACCCTGCTCCCCTAGTGGCGCCCCCCGGTGGCCGGCAAGGGGATGGCGGCCCTCGAGCGAGAAAATTTTTCAAAGTCCCACGAGCTCCAGGCCTGTCGGCTATGAGGTCGGATCTGCCCCGCCGCGTCCGCGCACCACTTCCACGAGGTCGGACGCTTTCGCGGGTCGGTCCCCCTAAACGACGCGCGTGCAGAAAGTGCACGACAACAGCCGGGGGCACCCTCGAGGAGATTGTCGAGGAGCGAAAATTTCGCACGGCAGGCAGGGGACTCTGGCCGGTTCTCGGATGCCCAGGCAGAGTTCCAGGCCGACGGGTGGTTTTCCCCCTGCGCCGGCAGGGGACTCTGGCCGCTTCTCGGATGCCCAGGCAGAGTTCCAGGCCGACGGGCGGTTTTCCCCCTTCGCCCGCCTGCCCTCGTCGAAATCTGGCCTCCCCGACGACGTCTCCCCGTGGGCCCTGCCCTTCTCCGATCGATCTGGCTCCCCGCGCCCGAGCGGGGGAGAGGCTTTCGCTCAGGCGGTCCCTGGCGGCCCCCTGCGACAGGCGAAAAGCTCCCTCTCCCCTCCGCCTCCGGCGCGGTCCCCGGTTTCCCTCACCACCGGGCTCTCCGACAGGGAGGGCGCTCCCCGTCCGCGGGCCGAGCGCCACCCTCCCTGCCCGGCCACCTCCGACCGCTGAGTTTGCTCCCAGGCCCCGTCCGCAAGCAGAGGCCCGAGACCGCGCGCGCCGCGGAGGAGGCCGGCGCCCCGCTGCCCGCCGAGGTCCCCTGCCCTGGCGGGGACCGCGGCGGCCGCCCCGGCGCCACCAGCCTCCCCCGGGCCGCGCCGAGCGCGTTCCGCCCGTCTCCGAAGTCGTCTACGTATCCCCCACGACCGTCCGCCTCGAAGGTCGGCGGCCTCCCCCCTCGGCCCCCTCCGGGGTGGCGGAGGGGAGAGGCCCAGGCCCCGGAGGGGGGAGAGGTTCTCGGGCGCCGCTCCGCCTCCGCCCGCTAGCCCTCCTCTCCCTTCCGGGCCTCACCGGGCCGCACAGAGACCCACCGCGGGGCTACCTGGTTGATCCTGCCAGTAGCATATGCTTGTCTCAAAGATTAAGCCATGCACGTGTAAGTACGCACGGCCGCTACACAGGGCCGGATTAAGAGCCCAGTGGGCCTGGTGCTGATAATTATGATGGGCCTAATTACAAAATCTTATTGACCAAAAACACTAAAACAGTCCTACCTCCTAAGCGACATGTATCTGATGGAGATGATGCTGTAGGGAAACTCAGAGGATGCAACTATGAGAAAACACATACCCTTTGCCCTTTGCAGCCTATGAAAATTCGAGCTGAGGACAGGGGTTTAATAAGCATGTGTCAAAAATAAATAAATTGTTTATTAAAGAATATTTTTCAAAGATTGTATTTAGAACCAGGATTATGAAATAAAGCAAGTGTGGATACACAACATTTTAAAATGATTCACAAAAATGTATTGGAATGTAGATTTTATTTAAGAACTTAAGAATTTAAGAACTGCACATATTTTGAGTTATTCCTCATGTGTTGTAAAATAATTTGTATTTTTATGACATAAAATACAAGTACATTTTAAGATTTGAAAAGTGTACATATATTAAACAGTTATGATGAGATCATTATATCACAATCAGGGCCGGATTAAGAGCCCAGTGGGCCTGGTGCTGATAATTATGATGGGCCTAATTACAAAATCTTATTGACCAAAAACACTAAAACAGTCCTACCTCCTAAGCGACATGTATCTGATGGAGATGATGCTGTAGGGAAACTCATAGGATGCAACTATGAGAAAACACATACCCTTTGCTAATCTCATGCTTTCATCTTTCAAGTAAACCCATGCCCCCTAACAGCAGTGTCCAGTAAAGCAGGAAGTCTATGGATGCGGTAAAAGGGTGGGCTACTGACACAAATCACATAACCAGAACGGCCGAAAGGGCGAACATACACAAAAAGGGGGAATGTCTGTTTCCCTATGTCTCCCAGTCCCTTAGGGTTTGTGTCCTCATGTCTCCCAGTGTCCCCATGTCCCCAACACTGGGAGACCTGGGAAATCTGAGACTCTTGGGGACACTGGGTGACAGACACGAGGGGACACGGGGAGACATGGGGCACTGAGACACTGTGATATATAGGGGACACTGGAGACTTGATAAAAACCTGGGTACAGGTCAAAATGTTGCGGTGTCCAATAAACCTGCTTAAAGCTATCACAGCGAGTGCCTGAGATTTTTTTATTTTATACTAGGGGGCACAGAGACACTACGGGCACAGAGACACTACGGGCACAGAGACACTATGGGCACAGAGACACTATGGGCACTGAGAGATATGGGGCACTGAGACACTGATACATAGGGGACACTGATACATAGGGGACATTGGAGACTTGATAAAGACCTGGGTACAGGTCGAAACGTTGCGGTGTCCAATAAACCTGCCTAAATCTATCACAGTGAGTGCCTGGGATTTTTTCTTTTATAATAGGGGACACTGAGACACTAGGAGACATGGGGACACAGACATCGGGAGACTAGGGGACTTTGGGAGTCTAGGGAACACTGAGACACTAGGGACTCTGGCACACTACAGACACTGAGACACACCAGGGACACATGGGGATACTGAGATACTAGGGACACTGGCTGGGAGACATGGGGACACTGCCATGTCTCCTATGTCTCAATGTCGCCCAGTGTCCCCATGTCTCCCTGTGTCTCCATGCCTCTCAGTGTCCCCATGTCGCCCAGTGTCCCCTAGTGTTTGTATCCCCATGTCTCCCAGTGTCCCTTAGAGTCTGTGTCCTCATGTCTCCCAGTGTCCTGATGTCACTAGGACACTAGGGGACACTTAGAGACATGGGGACACTGGGAGACATGGGGCCACTGAGACACTAGGGACAGTGGCTGGGAGACATGGGGACACAGACTAGGGGCCACTGGGAGACATGGGGCCACTGTGTCCCTAGTCTCTCAGGGTCATGGGCGTCCGAATGTGGGGGTAAAGGGGGGTACGTGCCCCCCCTCCCCTAGATTTTTCAGCTTGTGCTGCTATTTTTCGTTTTAGTGTGAGAATACAGTGCAATACCAGCGCTGGCCAGTAGGTGGCGCTGTGAATGGAGAAAGGCAGGAAGCTACAGCTTATCCCTGCCTCTCTCTCATGACTGAAACCGCAGGGGAGCAGCACAGAGGCAGCCTACAGAGCAGGTAAGTGAGGGATGGGGGGTGGGGGAGACCGCATTGAGGAAGGTAAAGTAGAAGGAGCAGAAAGGTTCTGCAAGGGGCAGGAGGGGTCAGCAAGGAATAGAAAGGGGCAGCAAGAAGCAGGAAGGGGTCTAAAGGTGTTCAAGGAGCAGGAGGGTAAAGTAGAAGGAGCAGCAAGGAGTAGAAAGGGTCTGCAAGAGGCAGGAGGGGTCAGCAAGGAATAGGAAGAGGCAGCAAGGAGCAGGAAGGGGCAGCAAGGAGTAGGAAGGGGCAGCAAGGAGTAGGAAGAGGGAGCAGGAAGGGTCTGCAAGGAGCATGAAGGGTCTGCAAGGAGCAGGAAGGGGCTGCATGGAGTAGGAAGGGGCAGCATGGAGTAGGAAGAGGCAGCATGGAGTAGGAAGAGGCAGCAAGGAGCAGGAGGGGTCAGCAAGGAGAAGAAAGGGTCTGCAAGGGGCAGGAGGGGTCAGCAAGGAGTAGTAAGGGTCTGCTAGGAGTAGGAAGGGGCAGCAAGGAGAAAGGAGTAGGAAGGGTCTGCAAAAAGCAGGAAGGGTCTGCAAGGAGCAGGAAGGGGCAGCAAGGAGCAGGAAGGGGCTGCAAGGAGCAGGAAGGGGCAGGACGAATTAGAAGGAACAGAAAGGATCAGCAAGGGGCTGCAAGAAGCTGGAAGGGGCAGAAAGAAGCAGGAAGGGTAGTAAGAAGCAGGAAGGGTCTGCAAGAAGCAGGAAGGGCCATCAAGAAGCAGGAAGGGCCATCAAGGAGCAGGAAGAGCCATCAAGGAGCAGAAAGGGATCAGAAAGAGAAAGGAGCAGAAGGGCGCAAAATAAGCAGAAAGTAGCAGAAAGGTAAAGGAGCAGAAGGAGCCTCAGAAGACAAAGAAGACTGTGTCAAATGAAGGAGAAGAAAATGAGATTGGAGCACTTCATTCTGGACACCACATCATAAGGCCTGGCAGGGAAACTTTGGACCTTCTCATCTCCCCAGGTAAAAACAAACAATATCAGTGTTAATGTGTTCACTTTTATTTACTGAGTGTCAGGAAACACAGAGGGCCGCTGGGTAGGGGTGCCGCTGATTGGCTAGATTGGTCAGCTAGCACTCTAAGCCAATCAGTAGCTCCCCATTCATAAAAACGTGAAACATTTTTATGAATCGGGTACTAGCGATTGGCTTAGAGTGTCAGCTGACCACTCTAGCCAATCAGCGGCACCCATGCCCAACGTCAATCTGCACTTCCTGACACTCTGTTTCAGAAGTCGAATACCACTGAGCGACCTGGAGATCTGGAGCTGATGGAAGCCTTTGGGGGTAAACCATTTGAGAGCGGTTTCACCCCTTCAAAAAAAGAGCACCCAGGGGCCTCCTTGCATGACAGCATTTTCATTTAGATAAAGTTGTTATGGTGACCAGAATGTTCCTGTAATTTGATGAAAGGAACACTATAGTGTCAGGAATACAAACATATATTCCTGACACCATAGTTGTGAAAACGCTATTCATCCTTGCTTTATGTGAAAATGACTATGCTCCTTCCCTTTCATGACACTGTCAAAAAGGGGCCAAGCATGGATGTCATTACAATTATGCCTCCCCCCCCCCCCCCCAGCCCGGAAAAATTCCTGCGGACGTCCATGCTCAGGGTCCCCATGTTCCCCAGTGTTCCAATGTCTCAGCGTCCCCATGTCTCGGAGCTGCTGTCTGGACTCTCTGTGCAGAGCTGCTCCCCCGCGGATCAGTGAGTAGAGAGAGGCAGGGAGGGAGATGCCGTAACTTCTTATCACTGCCTCTCTCCACACAAACCGCCCCTACTGGCCGGCGCTGGTATTGCAGAATAATCTATGTTTATACTGAGACAGACATTTGTATTGCCGGTATTACTGCAATACCGGCACCGGCTAGGCAGCCTCAAATACCTGAGAAATACTTCTGAGAAATACCTGGCAACCCTAAGAAATACATGAGAAATACCTGGCAACCCTAAGAGTAGTGTGTAAAAAAAAAAAAAAAAGTTGTTGTTTTTTTTTTTTAAACCAATGGGCCTATTCCATGGGCCTGGGCCTGGAGCTGCAGCTCCATCAGCCCCTATGTTAATCCGGCCCTGATCACAATTAGTATAAAATGACTGAAAGCAAACCGTTTAGAGCTGTACAAATAGAATTCTGCTTTGCTTAAATAATGCATGAATCTCAGTAAAACAATCAAAGTGCTCTTTTATTTACTCCTTATTCGCTATATTTTATGTGTTATATTTCTTCCTAAAACAGAGATTCCCAATTGCTAGATTATGGGAAAAGGTGTACATCTCTGCAAACAGACATAAATATTTAGAGAAATACAATAGTATTAGGAATAACATGTATGCTTATACTAATAAGTTTGATTATTGGCCCCCAAAACTATTAAAATAAAGGATTTTACTTACCTTTATTCCCCTGGAATGCCTGTCTCTGCGTGGCCTTCCTACCAATCCTGACAATCTCGGCCAATGTAATGTGTTCCTGCAGGGAAGCAATGAGAGGCTACTGTGCAAATAACCATGCTGCGACAATCGTTTTCTTATAGAGATGCATTAAGTCAATGCATCTCTATGGGGAGCGTTCAGGGTCTCAATGCAGAAAGTGGAGACACTGAGCGTCAGTCCTGCAATCTTTGCAGGACCAAACACAGGAAGTCATTTTAGTCCCTTTAGTGGCTGCTGGAGTGACAGCCACTAGAGGTGGTGTTATACAGCAGTGTAAATACTTCCTTTCCCCAGAAAATGTTGTGTTTATATTTCCCAGCCTGCAGGAACAGGCTATTTGCCCCAGAATCACTAAATTAAGTTGTAGTAATTCTGGTGTCTATAGTGTGTCCCTTTAAGAGACATTTGTCTGGTATACTCTACTGCATCCCCTTTTTTCTAACATGGAAAATTCAAAGTCAGTTCCTACAGAACAGGAATACAATAAACATGAAAAGATCAAATTGTGAGTGAGTGGGGATATATTGTAAGGAGTACAAAAATAGTTTACGCTACACCCACAAAACAAGGAGAATATTGCAATTATCATTTTTGTATCTTTCTACAGCTAACACATTGCTGAGAGCCTGAGACAGAGGCCAGACGAAGGAGAAGAAGATACTGTCTAGAGTACATTATATTACAAACAATAAGTCCTATTGAGTGCTGCTTTACATGGAACGTATGCTCGTTTGGTGGGACCGTCCAATTACGTTCCTCTTCGTGTTTTTCGTTGGTTTTAATAGAATAATATAACACTTGGGAAAGAAAATACAAACAAGTAAACCAGCAGCAGATGAAAGAATGGCAAATATTTCTACTGCTGTCACATATTTTCCACTTGTACTCATGTAACCTGGGATGAAGCTAACCCAGACTATAACAAAAACCAACAAACTGAATGTTATAAATTTTGCTTCGTTGAAATTGTCTGGTAAGTTTCTGGCCAGAAAGGCTAAAGCAAAGCAAACCAACGCCAGGAGACCTATATAACCAATGGCAAAGAGGAAAGCCATACCAGATTCAATATTGCATTCCAGAATTATCTTAGTCACCACGGCTTCCCTGTTCTTTTGTATGGATGAAGAAGAGGAATATAGGAATCCAATGCATATAACAATCTGAACTAAGGTAGTTAAAATAACTAACAGTCTTTGATGAAATGGTCGAAAAAGTTTGAAAATATTTTGATTGGGTTTTGCCATTGCAAAGGCCAGAATGACAACTAGGGTTTTCACAAAGATACATGAGATACATAAGACAAAACTTATGCCGAACACGGTCTGTCGAAGGACACAGAGTGCAGGTGACGGTTGACCAATAAATGTGAACGAGCCAAGGAAACACATGGTGAGGGACATCAAAAGCAGGAAGCTCATCTCCAAGTTGTTGGCTCTAACTATTGGAGTGTGCCTGTATTTTATGAACACTGCTGTCACTAGAATGGTTTGACAAACACCCAGAGCAGCAGAAACAGAGAATGTGATCCCAAGAGGTTCTTCAAAAGAAAGGTAGTCCACTTCTTTAGGTATGCATGAATCCTTGTTTTTATTGGACCAGTAGTCTTGGGGGCATTTCAGACATTCAGTGAAATCTAAGCATACAAAATGACAAGTTATTTACAATACTAAGGCTTACATTATGCATAGTATGAAAATCATAAATGAAGGTAAATTAAATGCTGGTTTTAAAGACTGCCCAACAGGTAGAACCCCAGATGTTGTAGAACTACTACTCCCATGATGCTTTGCATGCCTCTAGAAGGCCAAAGCATCATGGGAGTTGTAATTCTACTACATCTGGGGATCTACCTGTTGGGCAGCCCTGCACTAAAGTCACTGATCTCAAAACGTTAAAATTATCCTTTACTTTTATTCACCAGGACACCCACATCGAAATTCACGTGACGCCTACATTACTCCAATATCAGAATTGATCAAATTCCTAGATTACCCAAAAAGCTTTTTTACCCTAGCGATATGTACATATTTCCTATTCCCTTGTTAATTTTTGTACAATTCCCATAAATGTATCCTTCGTCTAAAAAAACAACATGTGTCTATCACTGTGTGGAGGTTCCCCAATGATGGAATGAATCAGTCCTTCTGTGTTAACAAGTATATTTGACACCGAATAAAAACACACGTTTTAATGGATAGATTACAGTATACCTGTTCCATTAGATATCTCTCCTTCTGGGCATGGAATACAGCTGAAGCAGCATATTGGTTGGCCCCGTAAGATGCTTTTCCTAAATCCAGGCTTACAACTATTACTGCATTCAGACACCGGTGGCTACAGTATGGAAAAACAGAAAACTGATTACAGAATTACTGTCCATGTACTTATGGCTCATCCCATAATAATTTTAACTGCTGTCTTACGAACTCGTTTTACTTTTTTTTGACCACCTTATAGTTATGTTGGGAATTGGGTGAGTAGCATTTTATGTCATAGAAGAGGTCTGTCCAGTTGTGTTGCAAAGTCCAGTTTATTGTGAGCAAGTCAAGTTTGAAACCCTATATCTAATGCACATAAAATATGAATACACCAACCTGGGATGTGGCTCCATTCCACAGAGTTGCCTGCTCATCAATTTCTAGCTGCTGTCCCTTTGGCATGCTGGCATCATAACTACCCACTTTACCGTACACGAGATAGCCGTCTGCTCTGATCTGCCAGTTTAACACGTCATATTTTGCAACAGGATCACCATTTTGGTCAAAGTAAAGCTGTTTTCCTGCCTGATCTGTAAAATTTACCCTTTGTAATGCTTGCACCACCTGCAAATTAAGACATTATATTTCCTTTATAAGCTTTCCATTTCTGCTATGAATAGTGCATTAATAAATAATAAAACTGCATTATATGTTTCTAGCTCGGTTATTTAAACCTAAAATGTACAGTTTTGTGGTTAAATTACAAATAATTCTAGGTGTAACGAGAAAAATAGAAATTTAAAATGTACAGATTTGTGAAAATTTACAAATGATACTGGGTCTGGTGAAAAAAAGCAGAAATTTGTTCAACAAGAGATATTTATTCAACTACCAGTTATATTGCCATATATAATAATCAAAAGCCTACCACGTGTAAACATAATGTTGTTGTTTTGTTTTGTTTTGTTTTTTACAAAAATTTAGTTTTGTGATCATGTAGCTGGTAAAGGTTTGAAATTGGATATTTTTGTATTATTTACATTTTGCAAGCAAATAATTGTAACAAAGAAAAACTGATTAAAAGTGCATGAAGTAAATAAAAATACTGTAAGATTTAAAATGTACTCAATAAAAAGTCTAGTTACAGTAAGCATTCTCCTAAGGTAATTATGAGTAATATACAATTTCTGGTGTATTTGTATGTAGATAAAGCTGCACTCTGCCTAATAAATCAATATTTAACAATGCAGTGCAGGCTATTTGCTTGTAGGTACTAGACAGGGAATACGAGAACTCAGGGAAAAGGCAAAAAAGCATTTTATGAAAATATTTTCTATAAAAAAAAATGTAATGATAAACTGTGCATTTTGTATTTGTCACATACAGAATGCTGTAAATGGTCTGGTTCCATTTCTATAGCAACTAAAACTGATTACATCATTCAGGTAGGAACTCAGATGGGCCACAGGTGATACAAATCAGCTCAGCCCTTGTGTACACCTATCCAAATATTCCCATTATCTGGCTGATGGGATGAGATTTACCTGCCATGACTTCATGTCTCTTTCACTTACACATGCTTCATTTATGAATGATTCTTTATTGTTCCCACAAGAGAATAGGTCTTCAAGTGCATTTGCAATAGCATATATGGCATTGTACACATTGCAAGTGATTCTCAGTTGTGACACCTGTGTATATGCATTGTTTACAGTTGATAGATTCTCGTTGCCACTGCAAATTGTTTCATTGCTATTTAGGTTTTTAAACCAGGAACATCCAAATGAGTTTTCCCAGAATGTTTTTATGTTGATGTCTTCAAGGTTCTGCAGTGGATTAAGCTGGAAAAGAAACTGTTGCAGCCCAGAAATGGTTCCCTGGGGTATTGCAAGTCCCAAAGTACCACTAAAATAATTGACTTGATCTTTTTCTATCAGAAAGGCAGATGTACTCCACGCTTCGCTAGCTAACCATGTTCTTCCAGTAATATTTTTCTCAGTTATTTCGCCAAACAATGGGAGCAGGTTGGTATCTCCAGAAAAAACAATGATAACTTTTGCAGAGGAATGTCTTATTGTTTCAGCAATCGCTGAATACCGTTCTTTTGAATAAAAAAGCGGAATTGTTTCTGAGAATGCAATACAGGTTCCAAGCTTCTCAACCTGTTCAGAGAAGAGGTGGACTCCGAGATAACCATAATCATTATCTTCAGCCAATGTACCTACCCACTTCCATCCAAAGTGTTCCACTATGGCAGCGAAGGCTGTGGTTTGGAATGTGTCACTTGGTATGGTCCTAAAGAAGGAGGGGAATTCTTGTTTATTGCTGAGGGTATTTATAGATGAAAAATAGCTTACCTAAAGATAAGAAAAACACTGGATTTAAACTTGAATAGATGGGTTAAGAGCATTTATTTAAAATAACAATGGATGAATTTAGCAACTGACCATAGACTTCAAGGCATATTATCAGTAAATAATTTAAGTATTTCCAAGTCAAATTAAAATTAGGATGGTGACAGATCATTGGCCATTGATGTGCCTTTAGGACTGAGTTGGGAGCCATAGTTATAGAGCTTTAATTTTAAAATTACTAAAATAGCTTCCTTTAAATAGTTTGCCACCAGATTGCTCCTTAACTTATTTCATAATATTTGGGTGTCATATATATATATATATATCATACCCATGATGCTCAAATAGTTTGAAATAAGTCTAACGATATTTGATAGATGCAGTTCCCTTTTGGCTTCCCCTGCTTGACTGACACATGACTATTTAATGGTCGTTCTTCACAAGCGCCTATAGAATAATCCTGGAACATTCACTCTAACATTTTCACTCCATACGTAAATCCATACTTATTAAAACATCTCCATATTGTGGTGATATTCCTCATATATTTTATAGAGTAATTTTGATTCATTACCTTCCGTCCAACAACAAGGAGAGATTTACCTAGCTCCTTCATGTAGATATTGAAACTACATTGAATTCATTTTTCACCCTTTCACAAGCTACGTAAGTAAACAGGGGAGGGCTGGCAACCTTTCTGCCATGGGCATGTACAAATTAATGTCTTGGGTTTTTTGCTCATAAGACTCACAGAGTCCATACTCTCTGTGTGACTGGTCCTGCTCACATTAAACATTAAAAACTAGCATTATTTTTTACATTTTACAAACTGAAATTTGTAAGGAACATTCTAATCTTCTAAATAAATATATTTACTTACAACATTGTAGTGTTCCTCTGTTTCCTTAGATTTTTGGACCCCCATGTTAAAGATTAAAACTAAGTTAAAATCACCTTTTTTTCAGAGCTGTCCTGGTCAGCTGCCACTCTTTTACTGAAATTATCCTGACTGATCTAGTCCATTGGTTCTCATAGACAAAGATTGCTGCACCACTGGCAATCACCATGCTTCCTAAGCAGAATGCAATGCTTGGCTTTCAAAAGTCTTCAGTAGGCTTCTAGTGGCTGTCCAATTGATTGATTGATTGACTGACAGCCACTAGAGACATACTCACTGACAAACATAAACATTGCCATTTCTCGCAAACAGCAAAGCTTACATTGTTCTCTTTTTCTTACATGTCTATACACAACAACAACAAAAAACATTACATTAAGATGGGCGCTGAGTTTGATGCTTAGAATGTCTCTTTAAATAAGGACACAAACTTCAAAAATAAAACCAAAACATTTTTCATCTAACCTGGTCACAAATATCAATTACATTTACACACCTATGCCTCCATCAAGATCACAATTTAAATAGTCTTGTAGATATGACTGTGTGGAAGAAAGAGTCTTTCTTCCACACTTCTATAACTTATCAAGGATTGGGAATACTTGCTGGTTTACTGCTGACTTTCACCCTAGTATTTTAGTGAGCGCCTATTCACTGCTGTTTTTGCTATTTTTGTCGATATCAATGTCTCCCCAGAAATACCCCAATTGGCCATTCTGGGCCTGGGGAATATTGAGATTGCAGACCACTCCATGAGGAATTCCACACAGTTCTCGACCAGCAAAGGCCCAGCACAATCCTGCCTGTTCACGATTAATCACTACAATCTGAATTATTACAAATTAAATCCGGATGGTAAAACAGAGGCAAAAATAGATGATCTGGCTGAATTCTCCAGTTCAAATGTAGTTACAACTTGGCTATTTTTATATTTTATAATTCTCTATATAAGAAATTGACAAGCAGAGAAATGCATACATATCAAAGGTGCCAAGAGGCAGCAGATTAGAGGAGTACTCCAAAGTACAGTCAGGTAATATCGATATACAGTGAGCTAACACATGTACAGTACAAATATACAGTCATAGATACCAAAATAATCCCCAAACCAACAACTAGAATCCAAATCTTTCCGTACTCGGAAATACCCCCTGCCCCCCTTGCCTAACCTGCATATATCCTCTTGTCAATTCTACTCAGACAGAGTGAATAATGGTGAATACTATAGAATGCATGATACAGATTATAGGATCATCAATAGCATGTGATTGCGTTTCTCTAACGGCAGGATGTAATAGCCCTCAATGACAGACTTTTACAAATTAAATCAATGATACATTGTTTGCAGGAGATGATTCAATAAATGAAATACGATCTTTCCAATTACATAAATCAATTTTGCATGTTGTGATCAGTATGTAGTTTTCAGTAGTATAGAGATGCAATATAAAAGTTGGAAAAAAAAGTTGCAATTATAATGCAATACAGACAGTTGTGGATTAGTATATATTTATTTCCAATAAATCCATTTTGCATTATATTTGTAGCTTTAATTGTAAGTATTTTTATGATTCTATATGTCCAAGTTTATTGTGCTTTGAGGTTACAGTTTAGAAATGTAATTGTATTCATTATTGTGTGACAGTTTCCCTGTTTCTAGATTTAATATGTGGTGTTTAATAATTCATGTATTATATTCTGATGTCATTTATAGCTGAGACTAGAGCGTTCATTACAAGAGGCATAAACACATTGTAGCTGTTTCTAAATTAAAGGCAGTGATAGACTTTCAGGCTACTCATTAAACTTGGAGTTGTGGAGAAATGACAAGGATGTTTTTGACTTCAATAGCTAAAATGGAAAATGAATGGCTATTTTGGCATAAAAAAATATTTATTCGTCCTTTGCCATCCTTCTACAATTTCAGATATTGGGAGTAACCCAGTTTGTGTTCTGTGTGCTATTCATGCAAACAAGGAATTGTATCACTGTTTTAATTGTATTTGTTATATGTATTTTTTCATTATTGAACATTGTTACACAATCTCTTTTTTGGAAAAATAAAATGCTTGTTTTTTTATATTCTGTTTTTGAAATATGAAATACCGCCATGATCCCTGTAATCTACCTGTTTAGCAACTGGAAGCACTGAAAGTAATAAGTATTATATATCTGAACATTTATTGATCTACACCTGCTTCCTATTTATAAAATACCCGTTGACATTCTTCAATCTGCTGTACTTAATTTCTGAAAAACAAAATAAGATCAGAGAAATAAAGAAACAAGTAATCTTAGAAATGATAATGCTAAAGGCACCAGTCCCTTTATATTTATTAACAACTCATCAATAAGCCTTAACACCTAGGCGAATGGCGGGCTCTAAACAAGTAGAACATGCAGGAGGGTCTAACTGCTAACTGCCTTAGACATCTTGGCTAGGCATTCTGGGGTACCCCCACCTGAAAACCGTTTACAAAATCTGGGAAGGTTTAGCCATGACCTTCTAGCACTATAACCACTACAATAACCTTAAACTGTTGGTGCGTAGACTGTTCCTTTTAATACATTCCTTGTCTAGGATGCTTTATAGGATTATATGAAATATTGATTATGGATTGTGTGTTAACAGAACCCAAGAAAGCAAACCTCGTTTATGTACAAAGTGTCAACATCAGGATTGTGTATCATTATTTGTTTTGTTAGCATTTTTTTTAATGATTGCAAAAATACCTGCGGAACATGGTAAGTGCCTAGGATTCTTGCCATGGCTATTGATATAGCAGAGGCTGATTCACCAATAACAGCTGTTAACACGGAGTCCATTTGACAGTTGTAGTTTGGAATGTATCGCTTCGAGCCAGTTATTAATGTGAGCATTTCCTCCATAGCTATCGTAACACTATCACATGTATCATAGAGTGCGTAACCTAGAGTTATGTTAGGGAGCAGATTTGCATTGCTGTTGATCTCCTGTATTGCAAACATCATTGCTCTCATCCAACGGAAACTCCTAAAATCAAAGCTTAAAAAAAAAATGGAAAAAAGAACAAAACAAAATATAAAAAAATATAACTATATAACAATGTGTAATAACAATGTGCAAAATCAGAACAAAAATACGGTGTATGTGCTGTGCAAATTTAGTGTGAGAATAGCAGTTTTTTTTCATCTCAGTTCATTTTAGGAACATATCATAGCTGGGCTGGCATAAATCTCCACTTAAAGGACCACTACAGTGCCAGGAAAACATACTCGTTTTCCTGGCTCTATAGGGTCCTTGGGTCCCCCAACCCTCAGGGCCCCCCTCCCGCAGGGCTCTAGGGGGAGGAAAGGGTTAATTCCTTACCTTTTTTTCCAGCCCGGCGCTGGGGACTCTCCTCCTCCTTTCCCGTCATCGGCTGAATGCGCATGCGTGGCACGAGCCGCACGTGCATTCAGCCAGTCCATAGGAAAGCATTTTTAATGCTTTCCTATGGACGCTGGCGTCTTCTCACTGTGAAAATCACAGTGAGAAGCGCGGAAGCGCCTCTACCGGCTGTCAATGAGATAGCCACTAGAGGTTGGATTAACCCATTTGTAAACATAGCAGTTTCTCTGAAACTGCTACGTTTACAGCAGAAAGGGTTAATCCTAGAAGGACCTGGCACCCAGACCACTTCATTATGCTGAAGTGGTCTGGGTGCCTATAGTGGTCCTTTAAGCAAAATTAGATTTTTTGTAAATAACTTTTTATCCCTGAATTCTCAAGTGGGTTCCCAATTCACCAAAATACCGTATATACTCGAGTATAAGCCGAGTTTTTCAGCACATTTTTTGTGCTGAAAACCCCCAACTCGGCTTATACTCGAGTCAATTGTCTGTATTATGGCAATTTGCATTGCCATAATACAGACTGGGGGCTGTGGGGGCTGGCAGAGAGTTTACTTACCTCTCCTGCAGCTCCTGTCAGCTCCCTTCTCCTCCACGCCGTCCGTTCAGCACCTCGGTCAGCTCCCAGTGTAAGTCTCGCAAGAGCCACGGCTCTCGCGAGACTTAGAGTGTGAGCTGACAGAAGAGCTGAACTGACGGCGCGGAGGAGGAGGGAGCTGACAGGAGCTGCAGGACAGGTAAGTAAACTCTCTGCCAGCCCCCCACTCCCCTCCACTGAACTGCCAATGCTGGACCACCAGGGAAGGAGAGCCCCCCTCCCTGCCATGTATCAAGCAAAAATATATATTAATAATAATAATTAAATTAAAGAATAATACAAAAATAATAATAATGAAATTAAATAAAAAATAATAATAAATAATAATAAAAAAATTTTAAAAAAATAAAAAAATAAAAAAAAATTGCCCACCCCCCACCAAGGCTCTGCAACACACACACACACACACACTGCACTCATACACACACACACTGCACTCATACACACACACACACTGCACTCATACACACACACTGCATTCATACACACACACACACTGCATTCATACACACACACACTGCATTCATACACACACTGCACTCATACACACACACTGCATTCATACACACACACTGCACTCGTACACACACACTGCATTCATACACACACACACTGCATTCATACACACACACACTGCACTCATACACACACTGCATTCATACACACACGCTGCACTCATACACACACTGCATTCATACACACACTGCATTCATACACTCACACTGCATTCATACACTCACACTGCATTCATACACACACACTACATTCATTATACACACACTGTAATAAATATTTTTTTTAGGATCTAATTTTATTTAGAAATTTACCAGTAGCTGCTTCATTTCCCACCCTAGTCTTATACTCGAGTCAATACGTTTTCCCAGTTTTTTTGGGTAAAATTAGGGGCCTCGGCTTATATTCGAGTATATACGGTAAGCTGTTTAATGTATATAAAGGACTCCTGATCCCATTTGTGAGGCAATTTGTGTACGGGAGAATAAGTACAGTGTTGATTAATTAACCAAATAAATGCTCTTGTTCAGAAACATTTCTTTATTTTTTTTCCAATTGTTTAATATAAATAAGAAAATACAACATTTACTAAAAGAAAAGAAAACTGAAATGATCAAAAAATTGTTGATTTGTAAAATTCTCCAACTCATTTTCAGTCACATATGGGCTATTTTTATATTCACTACAATTCTGTGTTTATTGAATAAACCATAATATGTATTTTTAATATTTAGATATATATCATGTTTGTATGAACTTGTTCATTAAAAGATTTGAAATCTAAACATAATTTGAAAGGTTACACGTTTATTTCTGTTGTTTATGCATTTTGTATGTGAATAAATGTATCATTTTATACACTATACTGGCTGGTAGCTTTTTTTTCTTTTTGGAACCAAGCCCAATGTATTGCAGCCTACCTGTTAAATCTAATTCAATTAATGGAAATAACTAGTGATGTCCTGAACAGTTCGCCGGGAACCGTTCGCGGCGAACATAGCGTGTTCGCGGTCACGAACGCGCGCAATGTTTGGTCCGCCCCCTATTCGTCATGGAGGTGGGAGGGTCTGGGAGGGAGGGTCTGCTGCTGATTTGCTGGAATGTGTCTGCTGACTGTGAGGTACAGGGTCAAAGTTTACTCAATGATGACGAATAGGGGGAGGACCGAACATCGCGCGTGTTCGCAACCGCGAACACGCTATGTTCGCCGGCGAACGGTTCCCGGCGAACTGTTTGGGACATCACTAGAAATAACCTTAATTCCATTTTACTAATGAATTGTCATTCTTAAGACAGAGTATGATTTTAAAAGATATGTTTCACAGAAAAATGTTATACTTAAAAAAAACATTGTGATATAAGCCACAATATAGTATTATGCTAAAAGTATTACAACAACTGAAAATCTGTATTGCTCCTAATTAGAGATATTTAAAACAATTCAACGTTATACTATCCTATAGAAAGATTTGAGCATTTTAATCCTTGTTTAAAACTGTTGAATGTTTATTTTTATGAATAACCAATATCATTCAATTTCTTTAAAAATTTATTTTTCACATTGGAAATATTGAAACAATTACCTGTTATCACACATTTGGACTGGATTGGAGGTGAAGTCCGGATTTGCTGTGTTGCCAACACGTCGGACAGGGAACACACCACCAATAATCAGATTCCCATTCCTAAAAGACCCTGGGATAAAAGTATTCTGTAATCTGCATAATGAAAGATTCATTTGGCAAAAAACTAAAAGACGGGAACAAATCAGACAGAAAACATAAAGCAAGCCTGGTTTAGTTGGCCCCATATTATTAAAACAAAGTCTTACTTCTCAGCCCCTATTATATACTCTGTAGAAAATGATTGTAATGTTAATGTTTAATTGCCCTAAAACCTTTTTTATACCCTGAAGGATGCTTTGATGCATAATAAAATGATGGCACATTGGATTTCCTGTCAGTACTCATTACATCTGATGTGTTTATCTGATAACCAATCAACCAAGGGTAAAAGCTCGTAACGCAAAACACTTTTTATCAAGTATTCCGAAAGCGGTAAGTTTTATTAAATGGTGAAAGGTTTGTGGAATCTCACTTAAAAAGGTAATTAAATTTACCCAAATGTTGTTTGTTTTATTAATTTAATTGAATACAAGTATTTCAGAGGCATAGATATAGTGAACATTGTAATATAAATAATCAGAGCCCAATTCAGTCTTAGTAGTAAAAAGCATTTAATTTGAGTTTTCTACATGGACTTTAGAGTTGATGTTCCTGAGATGAGCATTTCTCACGTAAAGTTCAAAATAATTCCATGCAAAATTTGTGGGGGTGTTTGTTTGGGGGGATTTCACGATTGCAGCAAAAGTGTGTGAATTTTGCTCACTGTGGCACAAAAGAAGAACTGCTGCTATGCATTGTGATCGTGGTTGCTCTATAATATATAGGGAAATTACAATGAACAAGTTTCATTGATAAACTTGATAAACTTTAGTCATTTTTCAACCTAGACCACTATGCAACAATGCAAGTTGCAAAGATTTGTTAACCATGGCACCCTTACTGGGCACCAGTGGTTCCCTGGCAAATAAAGCAACCAAAGGCAAGTTTTAATAGCGTAAGATGGTGAGTATAAACATGCTGCTTTGAAATGTAAGCCATGGGACAGTTGCTAGGCACAGTGGTATAACATATGGGTTCTCTGAGTCCTCAACATTTCTTACATTTCTAAGACATGGTTGGGTTTCCAACCCTAGTTTTGATGTTTTGAGTGGTATTTGCTACTGAGAAACGTATGTGAACAGTATCTGTGATTTAAGATGCTCAAGAGATGTCTCTAAAGTAAAAAAAAATGAGAGGCAGAAATCACAGCATTTATGACAGATATTACATGTAAAAATCTAATGACCGCAAGTACCATTTTTTGACAAAAAAGATGCACACTCAAATTTTGTGTACTAGATGCTTTTATTCTACAAACTCTAAATAGAAACATAGAATGTGATGGCAGATAAGAACCATTTCGCCCATCTGGTCTGCCAAGTTTTCTAAATACTTTCTTATAGCCCCTGGGTATCTAATCTTATAGCTATGATAGCCTTATGCCTATCCCATGCATGCTTCAACTCCCTTACTGTGTTGATCTCTACAACTTCAGCTGGAAGGCTATTCCGTGCGTCCACTCAATCAGGCTGTAAGTGCTTTGTGGTCTCAGTTATATGTTCCATTTTGACATACATAATTATTTTACGCAAACAAGATTAATATGTATAAAAATGTGTCTGCTATGGCAAAAAAAAAAGTGTGAGAAAAATGATATGATATGTTTACTTACCATCATATGTAAGTTTGCATAGATGTATACTATAAACTAAAGCATGTAAAAAAATATGTATATTACCGCAAAAAACTGTTTTACAATTGTTCTACAGGCAAAGCTACATATGGCAGTCTTTCACCAGGATTTTTACGATCTCTGCGTGTAGACACTGGCTTAGTGTAAAATTGAATCCATCAATTTAGCTAAAACAGACTGCTTTTATAAATCCAATTAAAATAAATTTTTAATACGAAGTGGAGTATGTAGAAAAGAAAAACATTCATTTATTTAAACTTAACAGCTTCTTGTGAAAGAAATACAAATGTAAAAATATCCTTTAAACATTCTCAGGAGAGTAAATTTAATTTAGCTGAAATTATTACGAGAGCAAATTATGTACTGTAATGAGCCAGAATGTACTTTTTCCCTTATGGAAATGTGTGCGTATGTGTGTGTACAGCTGTAGTGCGGGTTATTGAAGGATCCGACATTTCAGTGTGCTTGCACAGGTGAATCAACTCCATTGTGTATAATTTGTGTCACATAAATTAAAGATGAAATATGTTCAAAAATTATAGAGGAAAGGCAAGCTTTGTCTTTTTTTAAATACTTTTGGTCCATAAAGGCAGATCTGTAATGTTTAAGATAAGAGTATTCTTAAAACCAGCATATAAAAGTAGCTATGAGTTGTATGTACGAGAATCTATAATACAAAAAACTTAAAACATTTATTATTAATTGTTTTAATTGTGAAACCAATTTACAATCTCTTGTATCCATCTTTCTGTCAAAAAAGTTTTTATTAATACATTTTTCAATAACAATACAGAAGAGAAAATAATTATAACAAAAAAAATGGGGGAAATGGTATTATATCCAAAGTTTGTCTGCCACCTATTCTTCCCTTCAGCCCCTCTCAGTTGGGGTTCTTCAAAGTTCTACATGACCTGCTTGTTTTCATGCCAAGCTACCACCTATTTGGATTACTACAACCCACTCTACACTGATTTCCAAATGCACACACATGTCTCTCCATAACAATGCCCCAAACATCACATCTATACTAACCTGTTAATTCATCCCAACCCAGTTCCTTCACTCTACAACAACTTGCACCTATGCTCTGTTTACACAATTTCACCTCATATTTTGAGCTAAATAAAGCAACGGACATCACTATAGAACATCTGGCAAACCCTTAAAACTGTGATCAGAGGACTATTTATAAAATACGGCAGTTATGCAGAAAAAAAACAATGTATACAAACATGAAGCTAAATGAAGAGAGGTGATTGAACGGAGACTTACATTGAGTCAACGATAGCGGCAAGGGGTCAAAGAACTCTGGTGGTGATATGGAAGGGAAAGATCTGTGAGATGGAAAGAGCAAAACGGTGCTGTGTGAAGTGGTACAGAAAAAGCAAAGAGG
The DNA here is from genome assembly GCF_036172605.1 of Pelobates fuscus. NCBI lineage: Eukaryota > Metazoa > Chordata > Amphibia > Anura > Pelobatidae > Pelobates > Pelobates fuscus. The sequence continues at coordinate 110,687,012 of NC_086318.1, read as the reverse complement.
TTCAGTGAAACTCTAATTCCTCTTAAACAGCATCAAATAAAATACCGCTGGGGAATATCAAGATCAATCATGGTATTTTGGAAAGATACAAGGAAAGTATTTCATGATCCTAACGAAATAGAAGTCTGGACAAAAGATAACGCCTTATGAGTTGATAAGTTCTCAGGAGGAGGGGGACAGAAAGATGGTGGGAGAGTGGGACGAGGGAAGAGAGAAAGAAGGAAGAAGAAAGGTTTTTTATGGGTGATATGACAGACAAAGGATAAGAAAAAAATAATTGGTTTTATAAAGTTAAATAAAAGTATGAATGAATAAATAGGAACACAGATTAGGATAATGGAGGATGAACATCTTTCAATATTTTGAGATATCAATAATTATACTTGACACCTGGGAGGGCGTTCAATGTGTAAATATGGAAAAAGACTAAATTAGCATTAATTATAGAAAGTTTAAAGATTTTTTTTTTCTCTCACTATTTTGTATGTGGCTTGGCTGCCTTCCCGCTCACTCCCCTACTGCCCCTAGTTAATATAATAAAAGGAAATGGTTGAAGGGACAGTGGGGGAGAGAGGGAGTATAGGTGGTTAAAAAGAGATGAGACTCTCCTCCCCTATGGGACACTTAGGATCGATGTTTCTGCCAAATTAGTTCTTTGCCTTGAGTTCTGAAATCAGACCTCAGGCATGAGCAGACTTAGGACTAGTGACATGAGACTTAGAAAGAGGATGATTTATGGGTCTTCTAACTTGATTAATGATGCATGGTTTTCCCATATATATATATAGGAGGTTCGGTATTTTTACAAAGTGTTTTATATGTTGTAATGGTTTTGTCTGAGAGGAAGGTTGGATTTTCAGGAGTGAGTAATGTGGGAGATAGGCGGTTATGAAGTGTATTTCTATGAATGTACAGGGGCTTAATACCCCGTATAAAAGAAACTTGCTATATGATTTATTTAAAAAAGGAAACCTTGATATTCGGTTTTTGCAAAAAACACATTGGAAAAGAGAGGAAAAGATGGGCATATAAGTCATATGAAGATGTGTTTCATGCATCCTTGATGAACAAAAAAAAAAGAAGCATTGCCATTATTTTTGCAAATAGGGTCCAAAAATAGATAATTTATTCAGATTTAGATACAGAAGGCAGATATCAAATTTCGATCTGCAATATAAACTCTAAAATGTATGCTCTGGTTAACCTTTACCTTCCAAATATTTTACCAACTAACTGTTTAAAGAGTGTTATAGAGAAAATAGAAAAAGTTAAAATGGGAACTCTGATTATGGCTGGAGATTTCAATTGTGTCCCAGATGTGATAATGGATAAAAAGATAATCGGAAAGTTAATAAACAAATTACTAAACAGTCCAATGCTTTGAAAAATATAATGAGTGAAAATAATTTGATAGACATATGGCAAGTAAATTATACATCTGAAAGAGATTATACACATTTCTCTAGGGTACATCTATCCTCTTTGAGAATTGACCTAATATTAGGGGGAAATAATTTGGTGACAAATCAGCTTTTAGAAATAAAAAAAAAAACTTATATGAAATGGAACATATGAATAAAAACCTGGAAAGGTTGAAATGACAGAGTTTCTAAATAGTTAAGAAAAAAAAATGTACAGGTAATAATAGAATTCAGTGCATTGAAATAGATCAAAAGAAATATATCACTACAGAAAGTATAGCTAAAGCTATACTATATACTGTATAGCTAAAGCATTTAAAAAGCACTTGTATAACATACCAAATCAATCAGGGGTACAACAGATTACAAACTATATAAAAGACATGAAAATACCTAAGATAACTCATGAACAAAAAAAAAATTCTTAACTCACCATTAACAAAAACAGAAATGGTCAAAGCCATAGATGGTCTCGCCAACTTTAAAACGCCTGGTCCAGATGGTTTAACAAACAGGTTTTATAAAGTTTTTGGGAAAATTATAAGTGATCACCTAGCTAATTCGTTTAATGAAGTGGTCACTAGGGACACAGGACCAAAAAACTATCCCAGGCAAATTTCATTCTGCTGTTAAAGAAAGATAAAAATCCAAAGGAGGTTAAAAACTATCATCCAATATCTTTAATTAATGTGGACTCCAAACTTTGTTCTGCAATTTTAGCAGAGAGGATAAAGACGGTTAAGTTGAACTTAGTTCACGGGGACCAAATTAGTTTTGTGCCAAAAAGACAATCCTGTTGTAATACTAGACGTCTGATTGATATAATGGATTGGGATGAGCGTAATGAGATTCCCTTTCTGACCCTGTCACTGGATGCAGAAAACGCCTTTGACAGGGTTGGATGACGATACATGTTTGAGGTGTTGTAGGTATTTGGCTTTTGCGGATGGATGCTAAATACAGTAAAATCTATTTATAAATGTCCTACTGCTAGAGTAGTAGAGGTGGATTTATGTTCCGAATGGTTTGATCTAAATAATGGCACTTGCCAGGGGTGTCCTCTATCACCAATTTTATACATATTATCTATGGAACCACTTGCTATAAAAATAATATCTATTTCTCGGTTCGAGGGTGTGCCAACAGACTCAAACAACCTTAAATTATGTTTATTTGCGTATGACACCTTGGTCACTCTGACTGAACCTATAACTTCTGTCAAATATTTGATGAAGGAAATAGACAAATTTAGTCAGATTTCAAATGATAAAATAAATATTGATAAGACAACAGCCTTCTTTATGAATATGGATCTAAATTTGAAACAAAATATTTTAAATACTTATAACTTCCCTGAAATTAAGGATACGTTCAACTACTTGGGGGTTATGTTCCCTAAAAAAGTAGATAGGATCATAGAAACTAATGTATTGAGGATTATGAAAGTTACTAATATCAATATGAAAAAATGGGGCAGTGTTATAGTAAATAGGCTAGATAGAATTAACATTGTAAATGCGTATATTCTCCCTATAAGGACTTACTTTTTTTAAATGGTTCACTTAAGAATACCAGAGTGCTGGTTAGATCTCAGTAAAAGAAGTCTTAGAAAATATATATGGAAGGGGAAAAAACCTTGAATAGGAATAAGGTGCCTAGGAAATAGGGTGTATCAAGGAGGAGTAAATGTTCCTACTATAAGAAAACACTATGAAGCCAGTAGGCAGGGCCGGACTGGGAAAAAAATTAGGCCCGGGCATTTTTCTATCAGAGCAGCCCCTTTAGAAGGGGGCGGGGCCAGAGAGGGTGTGTTTTGTCATCACTAATGACAAGCACGCCCACTCTCAAAGTGAGCATGTTGGTTCAATGCGCAGAGCCCCACTCAAGAGCTCTAGCATTTTAATAACATGCTTGCGCTGTGTTTGCTTTTAAATTGTCTCTGGTGTCTCCACAAGTGGGATACCAAAGGACAAAAGGGCCAGGAAAGTGTATAGTGCATGTGTTTGGAGCCTGCCTTTGGGATTGTGTGTGTGTAGAGTGTGGTGTGGTATTGTGTAAATAGGTTAATTTAATTCGTGTTTGTAATGTAATATGTGTGGCTAGGGGCTGTCGAGAGTGTGTGTATAGGGGGCATAGTGTTATAGGGGATGTAGCGAGTGTGTGCATACGGGCTGTAGTGTATGTGTGTATAGGTAACGTAGTGTGTGTAGGGGTTGTAGAGAGGGTGTGTTTAGAGAATGTTGTATGTGTTTGCTTACAAGGAATGTAGTGTGTGTAGGTGGTGCAGTGTGTTGTGTAGGAGATCTAGTGTGTAAAGGACCCAAAGTGTGTATAGGAGAGTGTGTGTGTGTAGAGGCTTAAGAGTGTATATAGGGTAAGGGATCTAGCGTGTATCTGGAGCGTAATGTGTGTAGTGGTGCAGTGTGAGGGGTGCTGTAGTATGTGTGTATATATATATATATATATATATATATATATTTGGACTATTGTATGTGTGAGGGGCGCAGTGTGTGTGTGTGTGTAAGACGGGTGCTGTGTGTGAGGGTGTTTTTATCTGCCGTCACATTCTAGGTTTCTAATTTTCTTTGTTAACTCACTGAGGGTTATTTTATAGATTTTATATATATATGTGTGTGTGCTGTATATGTGTACGAGTGTGCTGTGTATGAGTGAGGGTGCTGTGTGTCTGAGGGTGCTGTGTCTGTCTGAGGGTGCTGTGTGCGTCCGAGGGTGCTGTGTGTGAGTGAAGGTGCTGTGTGAGTGATGGTGCTGTCTGTGTGAGTGAGAGTGCTTTGTGTGTCTGAGGGTGCTGTGTGCGTCTGAGGGTGCTGTGAGTGAGTGATGGTGCTGTGTGAGTGATGGTGCTGTCTGTGTGAGTGAGAGTGCTTTGTGTGTCTGGGTGCTTTGTGTGCCTGGGTGCTGTGCGTGTCTGAGGGTGCTTTGTGTGTCTGAGGGTGCTGTGTGTCTGAGGGTGCTGTGTGTGTCTAGGGGTGCTGTGTGTGTCTGGGGGTGCTTTGTGTGTCTGAGGGTGCTGTGTGTGTAACGTTCTGCTGTTTGTGTCTGAATGCGTGTCTGGGTGTGCTGTGTGTGTGAATGTATTTTTTTATCTAAATGTATATTTTTTTTATTAATAAAATAAAATGGTTATATCCCCCTCTCCCTTCTTACCTTTAGCCTGGGAGGGGGGGAGTTGTTCTGCCATGCAGGAGGTGCTGCCTTCCCTGGTGGTCCTATTGGTAACCGCAGCAACGCTCAGACCTCGCGAGAGGACCCGGCGGAGCTGCTGGCTAGAGTTCCACCGGGTCCTCTCTCCTGCCTCCCTCACACCCCAGCCGGTTGTAAGTGTGAGCCGTCATAAAACAGGTAGGTCGCTAAATGAGGACCACCTGTATACAAACATGTACAACACATGGGAAAAGACATACACATAATATAGGATAGTATATATGTGAAAGGATTATAGAATATGTGGGGAAAATGTCTATGGCTCTCTTTGGCTCTCACAATTGTGTATGGGGTATGGTTGCATAGCCTGGCATTCGTATATGCAAATTACATTTGTTTATTGCAAATTAATTTTGTTTGCAAATTATGCTACAACTACAGCCAGAGAGCTCAAAATGCAGCATCACAGGGAGCCACGAACAATGAATGCAGAGACTAACTCTCTGTACCCAGTGCTGCAAGCCCGCCTTTCAATACAACATACATAATGCAACCCCTATTTTTATTTTACTTTGTGTGTTAGTGGGGGCCTCATGTTTGAGTTTCGTGTAAGGCCTCACAAAGTCTAGAGCCACCGTGGACCCACAACTTGCCAGTGACCAAACCCCACACACAGACATTCTCGAATCCCTACACCCACGAACAGACATGATTGGGTAACAGCCAAAACTGCTGAAAACAACAGGCACCCCCAGAAATGTGACTGTTACCTTGTATGTGAATGGTCATGCACCACAATGTTATAAACTGGAACATTAGCACTTGTCATATGTTAGCAAAAATTGCACACAACTTGTAATCGTGAATACCGTTTTGACCAGGCGTACTGTGCATTGAAGGACTATGTTATTCTACTTTATCCTACTTTGTTCTACAATGACTTTTACTGTACTACTCTAAAATGTTGTTTCTTTATACTTGAAAAACAAAACAGACAAAGAATTAAAAAAACATATATATAAATTACAGATTCTCTAAACCTATTATCACAGGAATAATGTCCACGTGCACAGGTGTCAAATGCAGGGTTCATCTCATTCCCATTTCCAATCACAAATGGAACTAAGCAGGGGTGTCCACTATCCCCTCTGCTGTTCATACTCTCCCTGGAAGCTTTGGCACACAAGATTAGAATGCACCATTAGATTGAGGGAATTGACATTAGGAATATGAACTACTGCTTCTCCATTTTTGCAGATGACATCCTATTAAGGCCCTGTTCGATCTCTGCCACCACTAACAGTTCTATTTGAGGAGTAGGGTCTAGTCTCTTATTACAAACTAAACCTATCTAAAACCCAAGCCCTACCACTAGGACTCCCCAATCAGGTATGTGGCGAAACCGACCTCGCCACGTGTCCTTGGAGGGGGCTGCTGCCCGCCTCTTGTCTTTGGAGTATGGACCAGACTTTATGTGAATGTGTTAACCCAGATAGCTATACCATGGAGCCTATTCATATAATGAAAGACTATGGGAAAGACTTTAGCTCCATGGCAATTGTACTGTGTGAATAGGATCTGCGCGCTATTCGGTAGTTTTGTGCGCTCAGATCCCAGCTATCTGGGGATATGTGAAATGTCTATGTGTTATGGATAAAAAGTAACTTTCTGTATTTTAAAGTGTTTTATGTCTTTCTGTAACCATGTGGTTAATGGAGTCTGTCTCTGTGCTGGAGATAATTTGATTACTTCTCCAGCACAGAGAAGGCTCTGTAAAAAACAGTCTGAGCTGGAAAGCTAGGGGTTTTAAAAGATACTTTACTAACTTTTGAACCCCTGGTCTGATCCATGCCATTTTTTTAATATGTTGTTCCCCTGAATGGATTGATTGTGGATATGTATTTTTATGTGATGTATGGTTTTAGAGTTAGGAAAGTTGTGTAAAAGTATATTTTAAACTGTATGCATAATGGGATTATGTGTCACACTAAGGGGAGGGGATGTGTGGGAGGTAACATCTATGCCATTGGTTCTTTTATGCCTCCCCCTGGGTGTGGCCTGTATGTGTGAGTTGGAAATAAAAGCCAGGCTGGATGAGCCAGTCCTCAGTTCCTGCTTAACCCTCAAAGCGATGTGTCGTCTCGTTCTTTGGGGGAATTGGATTGTATGCTGACTGCCAGGAATGTAAGCTGATGTCTGCTTTTCTTGTTCAGCTGTTCCAGTGTTCGTGTGGTTCCAGTCGGGAGAGTGGTGTTTGCAATAGCTGCCTGTGCATCTGGAAAGGGGGATATCGCCTAAACTGGGTTTTATCCTCTTGTAAGTGAAACGGTCCGTTACAAGGTCATTCAAAATTTCCAACATGCATACAATTTAGATTGGAAAAACACTACTGTTATGTACTTAGGGGTGAAGATGGTGGAATCACAAAACATAACTACACCTCCCTCTTGCAAATGGGCAAACACAAAATATTGAAATGGTCACCAATAAAGCTCTCATGGTTAGGAGAAATAAACACTATCAAAATTATGCACCTTCCAAAAGCTATTGTATATTTTTTCAGGATGCTCCCCCTACAATTACCCAAATCACTTTGCAAACAACTCCAGGAAACTATTAACTCAATATATGGAACTGCCACAAACCCAAGCTATCCATGACTCTTTTTCAGAAGAGTACTAGTGGCAGTGGAGTGGGTCTACCTCACCTCAACACCTACTATAGAGCTTCTTTACTAAAAGAAGCAATTAAACTCCACTTGCCTAAAGACTCAATACAATGGGTGGGCATGGAAAATGGCAGGGCCCTGGGAGGCACCCATGCAGATGCCATGTGGACTCCCAAGCCGTTTAGACATAATCTCCTAGACTTACTACCGACAACCCTAGCAACCCTGTCAGTGTGGGACTAATTCCAAACAAGCATTGGTATTAACCACAAGCTTCACCCAAGGGCGCCTATTACAGCAGTAAAGGCAGTATCATGCTGGCTCAGCATACAACAGTGGAGCAAGTTAGGGATCTCTTCAATAGAAAGTATATCCCAACAAGTCCCCTTCTCTGAACTACAGCAAAAATTTCACCTGCCCAACTCCTCCATTTTAAAATGTATACAATTGAAAAGCATTCTATCAACACATGTATATAAACCATCTGGACTACAAGACACTCAAACAAAAACCACAATGTTAGTACATGACAGGTGTTGGAAAACACCGGGCAAACCAAAAGCTCTCTCGGCATGTTATTACATAATCATGCACCACATCTCCTCTGCACCATTCCCTTTCATAAGGCATCAGAAAGCACACAATGCCCATCAAAAACAGACTGGGTCTTGTCGGTCAATGCCCTCAAAGGGGTCACATCTTGCTACTCCCATATTGGAGCCCACAGGAAACTCATGTATAGGTGGTACTTCACATGTAACAGGCTTAATAAAATGTTTCCTAGTGCCCTGGCTTTCTGTTGGATGTGTGGCGTGGGGAACATGATACATATATGGTAGAAATGCGGAAACATTCGACCTCTATAGGACACAGTCAAGAAAATCTCATCACTACATTTATAGGATAAACTTCTGGACTGGACTACAAGCATGTTCCTTCTGTACCCTACAGATACATCTAAGGAAACAAAACAGATCGCCTCTATTATTATATTAGCAGCGAGAAATTTGATAGTGTTAAATTGGACAACAGCAATTTGCCCATCCAAAGATCGACTTGAAAAGAAGGTTAATCAGTATAACATTTCTGTAAAGGCGCGACACAGGGCTTGGCCTTTACAGAGACATAGAGGAAGTGGGTAAACTATTTTTTAGTTCTTGGGTTGAAAGGACCTTACAAGCATCCCAATAAGAATCCTCATTTGAAAACTAAAAAGGCAGGACAGAGTTGGTCAAGAAATTACAATGATAAGGTTGAGTTAAGGTTTGGGCATGCCGGGGCAATATATCTCACAGTCGCCTCCGCCCCCCCCCACAAACCACATAACAAAAACAGACAGACGCCACTAAATAACCCACACAACAACAAAATATTCCCACTACTACTATTACCAGAAGGTACAAACACCTACTGATAGTAGTCATGTGCAATAGTGATGTCGCGAACATAAAATTTTCGGTTTGCGAATGGCGAACGCGAACTTCCGCAAACGTTCGCGAACCGGCGAACCGGGCGAACCGCCATAGACTTCAATGGGCAGGCGAATTTTAAAACCCACGGGGACTCTTTCTGGCCACAATAGTGATGGAAAAGTTGTTTCAAGGGGACAAACATCTGGACTGTGGCATGCCGGAGGGGGATCCATGGCAAAAATCCCATGGAAAATTACACAGTTGATGCAGAGTCTGGTTTTAATCCATAAAGGTCATAAATCACCTAACATTCCTAAATCACAATGGATATGGATTGACACCTTGACATATGGATTGACACCTGTCCTCAGAGACCCTGATACACATTGACACAGAGCAGAATAGGGACTGTTCCCCCTAAATAGGGTCACTTGGCAGATATGGATTGACACCTGTCCTCAGGGACCCTGATACACACTGACACAGAGCAGAATAGGGAGTGTTCCTCTTGGCAGATATGGATTGACACCTATCCTAAGGATCCCTGATACACACTGACACAGAGCAGAATAGGGACTGTTCCCTCTACATAGGGTTACTTGGCAGATATGGATTGACACCTGTCCTCAGGGACCCTGATACACACTGACACAGAGCAGAACAGGGACTGTTCCCCCTACATAGGGTCACTTGACAGATATGGATTGACACCTGTCCTCAGGGACCCTGATACACACTGACACAGAGCAGAATAGGGACTGTTCCCCCTACATAGGGTCACTTGGCAGATATGGATTGACACCTGTCCTCAGGGACCCTGATACACACTGACACACAGCAGAATAGGGACTGTTCCCCCTACATAGGGTCACTTGGCAGATATGGATTGACACCTGCCCTCAGGGACCCTGATACACACTGACACAGAGCAGAATAGGGACTGTTCCTACTACATAGGGTCACTTGGAAGATATGGATTGACATCTGTCCTCAGAGACCCTGATACACACTGACACAGAGCAGAATAGGGTCTGTTCCCCCTACATAGGGTCACTTGGCAGATATGGATTGACACCTGTCCTCAGGGACCCTGATACACACTGACACAGAGCAGAATAGGGACTTTTCCCCCTACATAGGGTCACTTGGCAGATATGGATTGACACCTGTCCTCAGGGACCCTGATACACACTGACACAGAGCAGAATAGGGACTGTTCCTCCTACATAGGGTCACCATTTTTAGCCCAAGGCAGCTCATTCATCAGGCCTTTTTTAGTCGAATGTATCGCTCACTGTCAGTCCCATCGGGATCCATCCCTCATTCATCTTAATAAAGGTGAGGTAATCTAGATTTTTTGACCCAGGCGACTTCTCTTCTCTGTGGCAATATCTCCTGCTGCACTGAAGGTCCTTTCTGAAATGACACTTGAAGCGGGGCAGGCCAGAAGTTCAATCGCAAATCGGGATAACTCAGGCCACAGGTCAAGCCTGCACACCCAGTAGTCAAGGGCTTCATCGCTCCTCAGAGTGTCGATATCTGCAGTTAAGGCGAGGTAGTCTGCTACCTGTTGGTCGAGTCGTTCTCTGAGGGTGGATCCCGAAGGGCTGTGGCGATGTGTAGGACTTAAAAAGCTCTGCATGTCCTCCATCAACAACACGTCTTTAAAGCGTCCTGTCCTTGCCGGCGTGGTCGTGGGAGGAGGAGGCTTTCACCTCTTCCCCTGTTAGATTCCCGTTGTGCTGTGACATCACCCTTATCCGCTGTGTAAAGCATACTTTTTAATTTATTTTGCAAATGCTGCATCCTTTCCAACTTATTGTAATTTGGTAACATTTCAGCCACTTACTGCTTATACCGGGGGTCTAGTAGCGTGGACACCCAGTACAGGTCGTTCTCCTTCAGCCTTTTTATACGAGGGTCCCTCAACAGGCACGACAGCATGAAAGACCCCATTTGCACAAGGTTGGATGCCGAGCTACTCATTTCCCGTTCCTACTCCTCAGTGATCTCAATGAAGGTATGTTCTTCCCCCCAGCCACGTACAACACCATGGGTACCAGATAGGTGACAACGAGCACCCTGGGATGCCTGTTGTGGTTGGTCTTCCTCCTCCTCCTCAAAGCCACATTCCTCCTCTGACTCCTCTTTCTCACAATCCTCTTCCAGAGTTGCCGCAGGTCCAGCAAGCGATGCTGATAAGGCTGTTTCTGGTGGTGATGGTGACCACAACTCTTCCTCTTCACGCTCATCTACGGCCTGATCCAGCACTCTTCGCAGGGCACGCTCCAGGAAGAAAACAAATGGTATGATGTCGCTGATGGTGCCTTCGTTGCGACTGACTTGGTTTGTCACCTCCTCAAAAGGACGCATGAGCCTACAGGCATTGCGCATGGGCATCCAGTAACGTGGCAAAAAAATTCCCCAGAGGCTGTCCTAGCACCCCGGTCGTACAAATATTCATTAACGGCTTTTTCTTGTTGGAGCAGGTGGTCGAACATTAGGAGTGTTGAATTCCAACGTGTCGGGCTGTCGCAAATCAAGCGCCTCACTGGCATGTTGTTTCGCCGCTGGATATCTGCAAAGTGCGCCATGGCCGTGTAGGAACACCTGAAATGGACACACACCTTCCTGGCCTGCTTCAGGACGTCCTGTAAGCCTGTGTACTTATGCACAAAGCGTTGTACGATCAGATTACACACATGTGCCATGCACGGCACATGTGTCAACTTGCCCAACTTCAATGCCGCCAACAAATTTGTTCCGTTGTCACAAACCACTTTGCCGATATCCAGTTGCTGCGGAGTCAGCCACTTTTCCACCTGTGTGTTCAGGGCGGACAGGAGTGCTTGTCCGGTGTGACTCTCTGCTTTCAAGCAAGTCAAACCCAAGATGGCGTGACACTGCCGTATCCGGGATGTGGAATAGTACCTGGGGAGCTGGGGGGGTGCCGTTGATGTGGAGCAAGACGCAGCAGCAGAAGAGGACTCAGCCGAGGAGGTTATGGAAGAGGATGGAGTAGGAGGAGTAGAGGAGGTGGCAGCAGGCCTGCCTGCAAGTCGTGGCGGTGTCACCAACTCCTCTGCAGAGCCACACATTCCATGCTTGGCAGCAGTCAGCAGGTTTACCCAATGCGCAGTGTAGGTGATATACCTGCCCTGACCATGCTTTGCAGACCAGGTATCAGTGGTCAGATGGACCCTTGCCCCAACACTGTGTGCCAGACATGCCATTACTTCCTTTTGCACAATCGAGTACAGGTTGGGGATTGCCTTTTAAATTTAAATTTCGTCCGGGTACCTTCCACTGCGGTGTCCCAATAGCTACAAATTTTTTGAACGCCTCAGACTCCACCAGCTTGTATGGTAAAAGCTGGCGGGCTAATAGTTCGGACAAGCCAGCTGTCAGACGCTGGGCAAGGGGGTGACTTTCTGACATTGGCTTCTTACGCTCAAACTATTTCTTGACAGACACCTGACTGTGGGCAGATGAGCGGGAACTGCTCAAGGCGGGAGACGGAGTGGCGGATGGTTGAGAGGGGGCAAGGAGGACAGCAGTGGTTGATGTGGCTGAAGATACTGGACCAGGAGGAGGATGGCGGCTTTGAGTTTGTGTGCTGCTTGTACTCATGTGTTGATCCCATAGTCGTTTGTGATGTGCAATCATGTGATTACGCAAAGCAGTTGTACCTAGGTGGGTGTTGGACTTCCCACGACTCAGTTTCTTTTGGCACAGGTTGCAAATGGCATCGCTGTTGTCAGAGGCAGACACACACAAAAAATGCCACACTGCTGAGCTCTGCAATGACGGCATTCTGGTGGTGGACACAGCATGAGTTGATTGGCGTGCTGTCGGGCTGACCCTGGGTGCCAATGCATGCTGTCTGACTGTGCCACTAGCTCCTTGTGACGACCTCCCCCTGCTTCCAACTCGTCTCCTCCTCCTCTCTGTCTCCCCATCTGAACTTTCGCCCTGTTCTTCTTCTTGCCGAGCGGACACCCACGTGGCATCCATGGACGCATCGTCATCATCAACCGCTTCACTTGTATCTGACAACTCAGCAAAGGAAGCAGCAGCGGGTACAACATCATCATCATCACACCGTACGTCCATGTGTGTAATGCTGCCTGACTGAGACATATCCCTGTTATCTACATCCTCTGGCAATAAAGGTTGCGCATCACTCATTTCTTCAAACGGATGTGTAAATAACTCCTCTGACAGATAAAGTGAAGCGGCTGTGGTGCTAGTGTTGGTGGTGGCGGCAGGTGGGTGAGTGGTATCTTGAGAGGTGCCCGAAGCTAAGCTGGAGGAGTATAGTGCGTCAAGGTTCCGAGCGGAAGCTGTAGAAGATTGGGTGTCCTGTGTTAGCCAGTCAACTATGTCCTCAGAACTTTTCAAGTTCAGGGTACGTGGCCTCTGAAAATTGGGCATTATTCTAGGGCAAAAGGGAATCACAGCACCACGACGGCCCCTGCGGGGTGGCCTGCCTCTGCCTGTCATTTTTTGGGGATTAGTGGTACTATGCGTGCAAGCTACTGTGAGACCAGATATGAGTGGCAATGTGCACTGGCAGAGGTTGGCAGAGTACACGCTGTAGGCCTGACACACCCGCTTGAAGACAAGTAACTGCCATTCAATCTACAGGGAGTGCAGAATTATTAGGCAAATGAGTATTTTGACCACATCATCCTCTTTATGCATGTTGTCTTACTCCAAGCTGTATAGGCTCGAAAGCCTACTACCAATTAAGCATATTAGGTGATGTGCATCTCTGTAATGAGAAGGGGTGTGGTCTAATGACATCAACACCCTATATCAGGTGTGCATAATTATTAGGCAACTTCCTTTCCTTTGGTAAAATGGGTCAAAAGAAGGACTTGACAGGCTCAGAAAAGTCAAAAATAGTGAGATATCTTGCAGAGGGATGCAGCACTCTTAAAATTGCAAAGCTTCTGAAGCGTGATCATCGAACAATCAAGCGTTTCATTCAAAATAGTCAACAGGGTCGCAAGAAGCGTGTGGAAAAACCAAGGCGCAAAATAACTGCCCATGAACTGAGAAATGTCAAGCGTGCAGCTGCCAAGATGCCACTTGCCACCAGTTTGGCCATATTTCAGAGCTGCAACATCACTGGAGTGCCCAAAAGCACAAGGTGTGTAATACTCAGAGACATGGCCAAGGTAAGAAAGGCTGAAAGACGACCACCACTGAACAAGACACACAAGCTGAAACGTCAAGACTGGGCCAAGAAATATCTCAAGACTGATTTTTCTAAGGTTTTATGGACTGATGAAATGAGAGTGAGTCTTGATGGGCCAGATGGATGGGCCCGTGGCTGGATTGGTAAAGGGCAGAGAGCTCCAGTCCGACTCAGACGCCAGCAAGGTGGAGGTGGAGTACTGGTTTGGGCTGGTATCATCAAAGATGAGCTTGTGGGGCCTTTTCGGGTTGAGGATGGAGTCAAGCTCAACTCCCAGTCCTACTGCCAGTTTCTGGAAGACACCTTCTTCAAGCAGTGGTACAGGAAGAAGTCTGCATCCTTCAAGAAAAACATTATTTTCATGCAGGACAATGCTCCATCACACGCGTCCAAGTACTCCACAGCGTGGCTGGCAAGAAATGGTATAAAAGAAGAAAATCTAATGACATGGCCTCCTTGTTCACCTGATCTGAACCCCATTGAGAACCTGTGGTCCATCATCAAATGTGAGATTTACAAGGAGGGAAAACAGTACACCTCTCTGGGAGGCTGTGGTTGCTTCTGCACGCAATGTTGATGGTGAACAGATCAAAACACTGACAGCATCCATGGATGGCAGGCTTTTGAGTGTCCTTGCAAAGAAAGGTGGCTATATTGGTCACTGATTTGTTTTTGTTTTGTTTTTGAATGTCAGAAATGTATATTTGTGAATGTTGAGATGTTATATTGGTTTCACTGGTAAAAATAAATAATTGAAATGGGTATATATTTGTTTTTTGTTAAGTTGCCTAATAATTATGCACAGTAATAGTCACCTGCACACACAGATATCCCCCTAAAATAGCTAAAACTAAAAACAAACTAAAAACTACTTCCAAAAATATTCAGCTTTGATATTAATTAGTTTTTTGGGTTCATTGAGAACATGGTTGTTGTTCAATACTAAAATTAATCCTCAAAAATACAACTTGCCTAATAATTCTGCACTCCCTGTATAACAATGAAAAAAGTTTTTTGGTTTTAAATGCACGCTACTGTGACACCAGATATGAGTGGCAATGTGCACTGGCAGAGGTTGGCAGAGTACACGCTCTAGGCCTGACACACCCGCTTGAAGACAACTAACTGCTATTCAATCTATAACAGTGGAAAAAGTTTTTTGGTTTTAAATGCACGCTATTGTGACACCAGATATGAGTGGCAATGTGCACTGGCAGAGGTTGGCAGAGTACACGCTGTAGGCCTGACACACCCGCTTGAAGACAACTAACTGCTATTCAATCTATAACAGTGAAAAAAGTTTTTGGGTTTTAAATGCACGCTATTGTGACACCAGATATGAGTGGCAATGTGCACTGGCAGAGGTTGGCAGAGTACACGCTGTAGGCCTGACACACCCGCTTGAAGACAAGTAACTGCTATTCAATCTATAACAGTGAAAAAAGTGTTTTTGTTTTTAAATGCAATCTATTGCGACACCAGATAAGAGTGGCAATGTGCACTGGCAGAGGTTGGCAGAGTACACGCTGTAGGCCTGACACACCCGCTTGAAGACAACTCACTGCTATTCAATCTATAACAGTGGAAAAAGTTTTTTGGTTTTAAATGCACGCTATTGTGACACCAGATATGAGTGGCAATGTGCACTTGCAGAGGTTGGCAGAGTACACGCTGTAGGCCTGACACACCCGCTTGAAGACAACTAACTGCTATTCAATCTATAACAGTGGAAAAAGTTTTTTGGTTTTAAATGCACGCTATTGTGACACCAGATATGAGTGGCAATGTGCACTGGCAGAGGTTGGCAGAGTACACGCTGTAGGCCTGACACACCCACTTGAAGACAACTAACTGCTATTCAATCTATAACAGTGAAAAAAGTTTTTGGGTTTTAAATGCACGCTATTGTGACACCAGATATGAGTGGCAATGTGCACTGGCAGAGGTTGGAAGAGTACACGCTGTAGGCCTGACACACAGACGCTTGCAGACAACTAACTGCTATTCAGTCTATTACAGTGAAAAAAATGTTTTTGTTTTTAAATGCAAACTATTGTGACACCAGATATGAGTGGTGGCACTGGGCAAGTGGGCACAGTATCCACTGTGAGCCTGACACAGAAGCTGGCAGGCAGGCAGGCAACTGCAATTAGATTACACAAAAAAAAAGCAGACTGATGTTCTAGCCCTAAAAAGGGCTTTTTGGGGTGCTGTCCTTACAGCAGAGATCAGATGAGTCCTTCAGGACTGTAGTGGACACTGAATACACTAGCCTAGCTATACATTTCCCTATCAAATTAGCAGCAGCTACACTTTCCCTCCTTTATCTAAGAATGCAGCTTCAGAATGAATCTAAAATGGATGCTGTACAGGAGGTGGGAGAGTCTGGAAGGGAGGGTCTGCTGCTGATTGGCTGGAATGTGTCTGCTGACTGTGAGGCACAGGGTCAAAGTTTAGTCAATGATGACGAATAGGGGGCGGATTGAACCGCGCATGTGTTCGCCCGCCGTGGCGAACGCGAACACGCTATGTTCGCCAGGGAACTATTCGCCAGCGAACAGTTCTGTACATCACTAATGTGCAATTAGTTTTGCTCTGAATGTGAATTCGGACGAATTTCGGGCAATTCGGAAATTCGGGTACTTCCTGGGTCTGCTGGAGATCTGCCTTCCATATCTTCCACATGGCATTAAGCAGTCTCTTAATATCACCCTTTGTGGAAGGGGAAGAGTCTTCCTCTAACTCTGCCGCGTATACTCCGCCTGGATCTGGGAACCCCTCTCTTCATCGGAGTCGCAGCGAGGCTCGGGCACCATCTTAGGTGATACTGGCCGTGTGGGTCTTTCAAAAGAGAGCCTGATATCAGGCCGGTGAATCGCCTCTGTTCGCTGGTTTTTCCCACATTTGCACCATTGTGTCCTCTGTCAGGGGGTTGTGGTGCTGTGTCAAAAGAGTTGTTTTTTTTGGCCCAAATATGCCTATGCTTGTGAGGCCATCATGAAGCCCCACCAAGATGCCTTTGGTTAGTTTCTTGGTCGGCCACACCCCCGATATGTTACTTATTTTACTTTATACTTTTTTGTTTGCTGAAAATAATATTGCCAATTGTGGCAAAAGTGACCTCGCCACTGGTTTTTGGAGGGGCCTGTTTGCCAGCCTCCTGCCCTGTGACTATGGCCCCTGTGGTGAACTTTGTTTTAAAGATACTGTTTGTGCCTCTTGGACTTCTAACTGGAACAAATTCAAACTCCAGAACAGTCGAAGTGGCCGCCATTTGACATTTGAACACGTGGCGGTGGCCATCTTAAGCCATGAGTACCATGAGCGGTGTTTGGTCGTCGAGTTCATGGAACTCAAATCGGACACGTGACGGCACGAACACTGCTGAACAGTTACCTTCCATGGTACTTCGGCTATTCAAACAGGAGTTGGACGGCGTTCGGTGAGTCGAAGCCCACGAACAAGTGACATACACTGATTACATTCACGAATGGCTACGTTCGGTAATTCGAACGGTATTTAGACTATTGGAAATAGACCAGCCGCAAGCCTGATTCTCTGGAACTGTTTTGGGCATGAAACCATGCGTGCGGTCAGTCCCTGAACCCCTGCTCTGATATGGGTGATTTTGGGATATGTTGTTCACCCAGATCGGGGCTATCAGGGGGATGTGACTTTTATGAGGATATGTTGTGTTTTGAGGTACTTATGATACTTTATAAAAATGTGTGTTTTCTGCCGGGGATAATTAAGTTAATACATTATCTGCCTTAATTATCTCCCAGGCAGAGGGGAGGGATTGTGTATACAGTATGGGAGTGTCTCACTGCATTTATTGGTTTATTAACTTTGTGTCCCTGTGCCCAACAAGGTCCATGTGGGTGTCCCCCTTGTGGGGAAACTTGCATAAAAGGCCAGTGTGCCTCCATTACAATTGAGTTCCTGCTTACCCTCAACATAGAGTCTCATCTCATGTGTGGGGGAAAACAGCAGTATCTACCATGGGGATTGCTATATCTCTATACTACCCTGGGATTATAATCACTAGCGCTTTTAAGAGCTGTTCCTGCTACGCTCTCTGGAGTAGGAAAGGTTCACCCATTGGAAGCTGGATCCTGGTCTTGGGTCCAGGGTGGGTGGAGAATGGCGAGTTCCCAGCCAAGCTGTAACACTGGACGTGGGGACTGCAGTGCTTATGGTGTCTGGTGGAGTGCTTGGAGTCCTCGGTGAGCACTAGGAGCATTGACTGACGGAAGCACCCGGTCGGGGTGCCAGGTGGTCCGTCACACCAATATACTATTTTATAAATATTGATTGTGAAGAAAATAGCATGCCATTCAGGATTTGTTATGTTTTATTGGTTCGGTAGCTGTAACTACAGAACACCGTCCACCCCCTGGCTCATTATCTTCAAAGGAAACTGTCAATTAAGCGCTCTCCCAGTGGCGCATCTTGTTCGCACGAAAGGAGGCAGCAAGACTTGCTCGTTGAGTGTCTGGAACTAAAATCGGACACTCGGCTTCCTGAACACCGGTTAAAGTATACGAATGCCTGCTTCCTTTTCCCGAACAGCCAGGAGAGCGCTGTTCGGTAGTTTGGTTCCCACGAACCAGGTGAACAATCGCTATGAGCCAGGGGGTTGCATTTGTGCATTATTTCATTTTTATGCCTTTTCAAAATAGACCGACCGCACAGCCTAAACTCATGGAACTGTTTTTGGGCAGAAGCCTCGTGTGTGGTCGGTCCAAATGGGACTTCCATAAAATTCAAAAACCCCTGAACTGATCTGGGTGATTTTTGGACATGTTGGTCACCCAGATCAGGGCTATCAGGAGATATGAAAATTGGGTGATTTTATGTGTTGTGGGGTACTTTTTATGTTTTATGAAAAATTTATTTTTTCTGCCTGGAGATAATTGAGTTATTACTTTATCTGATTCAATTATCTCACAGGCAGAGAGGAGGGAATTATCTGTTGTATTGGGAGTGTCAAACTTTGTCACTGTATTGTTATTGGTTGTAAACTTTGTGTCCCTGTTCTCCACAAGGTCCAGGTGGGAGTGCCCTTGCATGGAGACTTGCATAAAATCCAGTGTGGCTGTCACGGTTCTCGCCGCGACATCCAGACTGCAAGACGAGGTCGCCCCAGAAGTTGTTTCTCCTCAGAGCCACCTTACAGTTCAAGTATTGCCCATAGTCTGATCTTGCCTTGTATCCAGCACTGGGGGCTGGCCGTTATCTGTGGCTGCTCCAATATTCTCAGCACACCTGAAGCTGATGGCCGTTAGCCAGGTATATAACACTGCCTCTCCCAGAAGGCAGTGTCATTTCATTGACTCTGGTTTCCTTGTTTGGTTCCTGTTATTTCGAGTTCCTGTTGTCCTGTTAGTTTTCGGCTTCTGACCTGGGCTTTGTTCTTGTTTATCCTGAATTCTGGCATCCTCTGACCACTGGCTTACCCACGACTATTCTCCTGCTCTAGTCCTTGTCTGTACTTCGACCTGGTTATCCTGAACAGCCCCCGTGCACAGACTCACAGGCCAGGTGAGTTCTTCCCTGACCACCTTGGCCTGTGTTTAATTGCAAGGGTGAGCATATCTCTGCACACTGGACTCCCACCAAGGTAAGCCGTGACACAGTGGCACCCATTAAAATCATTCATGTTGTACCCTTCACGAAGTCTAGGCTCATGTTTGAGCAACTGTCTACTTGCTGGGGAGAAACTACTTGGATGCTGCATTCGTCTGGAACCGTTCAAATCTACACCCGAACTGCAGCTATAATCACTCAGGCTCAGCAGTTCGGGAGGAAATAGGCGAACAGAGTATCTACTATACCAGTGTTCATAACATTGATGTATAGAGTATAACTGCACAATTAAAAAAATATATATATTTTCTCATTTATTCAGAATGGCTTCTTTTACCACCTGCCCTAGAAGTAACTAGACAAAAAAAGATGAGTCCAGTTTTAAGGGGAATAAAAGAGTGCAGTGCCTGCTTATACGTTTCTGAAAAAAAGATAGGGTCGCACTCAGCCACAATAAAACAATACAGGGTGCCACTAAGTATGGGTCAGCAAAAAAACACATGAAACACACATAAAAAGAAAACATCTCAGGCACTCACTGTGATTGTATCCAGGCAGATTTATTTGCAACGTTTCGACCTGTCAAGGTCTTTAGCAAGCATGCACCACAATGAAAAATGTATTGCATTTATATACACACAAATTACAAACCATCAAATCAAATCAATATAACAATTAAAGGGACTCTATAGTCACCATATAAAAGCAAGAAAGACAGGTCCCCCAGCCTTCCTTCTTGCTTTTATATGTACTTTCATTTATTAAAAATAAATTTCGAGGTGTTTTTATATTAAAAACTTACCTCCGTTCCAGCGCCGAGCTCCCCGCTAGGCCGCGCCCCCTTTTTCGTCAAAATGACGAAATCGCGGGGCCCAATGGGACGGCTTCGCGCTGCACCAATCGCGTTCTTCATAGAGCGGCATTGAATGCCGCCCTATGAAGAACCTGAGCGCTTTACCGCGCATGTGCGCGGAATGCGCGTTCGCGAGTTGAGCTGTCTGACTGACAGCTCAGCTCGCTTTCTAAAATGATCAATAAGGGGGGGGACCTACTGTCCCCCCCCGGCCCCCACCCCTGTGCGGCGGGTGGGGGCCCTAAAATTATCAATGAGGGGGGGACCTACTGTCCCCCCCCGGCCCCCACCCCTGAGCGGCGGGTGGGGGCCCTACAATTATCAATAAGGGGGGGACCTACTGTCCCCCCCGGCCCCCACCCCTGTGCGGCGGGTGGGGGCCCTAAAATTATCAATGAGGGGGGGACTTACTGCCCCCCCCCGGCCCCCACCCCTGAGCGGCGGGTGGGGGCCCTAAAATGATCAATGAGGGGGGGACCTACTGTCCCCCCCCGGCCCCCACCCCTGAGCGGCGGGTGGGGGCCCTACAATTATCAATAAGGGGGGGACCTACTGTCCCCCCCGGCCCCCACCCCTGTGCGGCGGGTGGGGGCCCTAAAATTATCAATGGGGGGGGACTTACTGTCCCCCCCCCGGCCCCCACCCCTGAGCGGCGGGTGGGGGCCCTAAAATTATCAATAAGGGAGGGGGACCTACTGTCCCCCCCCCCGGCCCCCATCCCTGAGCGGCGGGTGGGGGCCCTAAAATTATCAATAAGGGGGGGACCTATTGTCCCCCCCGGCCCCCACCCCTGAGCGGTGGGTGGGGGCCCTAAATACAAAGGGGGGGGGACCCTAGTTAACCCTCCCCCCCCCCCCAAAAAAAAAATATCTCCCTACCTACCCCCCTCACCCTAAAAATAATGAGGGGGGACCATTAACTAAAAACCTGTAAAAAAGAAAAAATGAGATAAAATCAACTTACCATTCGATGTTTTCTTTCTTCTAAAATCTTCTTTCTTCAGCCCCAAAAAAGGCCAAATAAAAATCCATAATAACCGACGCAATTAAAAAAAAAAAAAAAAAAAAACGAGCGCAAAAAAAAATAATCCATCTTCACCCATGGAGGGCTCCGCGCAGACTGAGCTCCGCAGGGCGGGGGAAGGCTTATAAAGCCTTGCCCCGCCCTGCAATTATGCTAAGAACACTCTGATTGGTGGGTTTAAGCCAATCAGAGTGCTCTTTGTCATTTTACAAGCGTGGGAAAGTTCTTTGGAATTTTCCCACGCTTGTAAAATGACACAGAGCACTGTGATTGGATGGATTTCAAGCCATCCAATCACAGTGCTCTGTGTCATTTTACAAGCGTGGGAAAGTTCTTTGGAATTTTCCCACGCTTGTAAAATGACACAGAGCACTGTGATTGGATGGATTTCAAGCCATCCAATCACAGTGCTCTGTGTCATTTTACAAGCGTGGGAAAGTTCTTTGGAATTTTCCCACGCTTGTAAAATGACACAGAGCACTGTGATTGGATGGATTTCAAGCCATCCAATCACAGTGCTCTTTGTCATTTTACAAGCGTGGGAAAGTTCTTTGGAATTTTCCCACGCTTGTAAAATGACACAGAGCACTGTGATTGGATGGATTTCAAGCCATCCAATCACAGTGCTCTGTGTCATTTTACAAGCGTGGGAAAATTCCAAAGAACTTTCCCACGCTTGTAAAATGACAAAGAGCACTCTGATTGGCTTAAACCCACCAATCAGAGTGTTCTTAGCATAATTGCAGGGCGGGCAAGGCTTTATAAGCCTTCCCCCGCCCTGCGGAGCTCAGTCTGCGCGGAGCCCTCCATGGGTGAAGATGGATTATTTTTTTTGCGCTCGTTTTTTTTTTTTTTTTTTTTTTTAATTGCGTCGGTTATTATGGATTTTTATTTGGCCTTTTTTGGGCTGAAGAAAGAAGATTTTAGAAGAAAGAAAACATCGAATGGTAAGTTGATTTTATCTCATTTTTTCTTTTTTACAGGTTTTTAGTTAATGTTCCCCCCCTCATTATTTTTAGGGTGAGGGGGGTAGGTAGGGAGATAATTTTTTTTTTGGGGGGGGGGAGGGTTAACTAGGGTCCCCCCCCCCTTTGTATTTAGGGCCCCCACCCACCGCTCAGGGGTGGGGGCCGGGGGGGACAGTAGGTCCCCCCTTATTGATAATTTTAGGGCCCCCACCCGCCGCACAGGGGTGGGGGCCGGGGGGGGGGACAGTAGGTCCCCCCCCTTATTGATAATTTTAGGGCCCCCACCCGCCGCACAGGGGTGGGGGCCGGGGGGGGGACAGTAGGTCCCCCCCCTTATTGATAATTTTAGGGCCCCCACCCGCCGCACAGGGGTGGGGGCCGGGGGGGGGGACAGTAGGTCCCCCCCTTATCGATAATTTTAGGGCCCCCACCCGCCGCACAGCGGTGGGGGCCGGGGGGGGGGGAGGAGAGTAGGTCTCTCCCCCCCCCCCCCTTCAACCACTATTGTGGACCGTAAGCGTCCCTGTGGGTTCGGGCTTCAGCTGTCAGCTGAAGCTGAAGCTGTCAGCTGAAGCCACGCCCACAGCAGTGCTGACAGGCTATCAGCACACAAAGCACGTTCACAGTGCTTTGTGTGCTGATAGCCCGTCTGATGCATTCACCCAGAATGCATCGGACGAGAGGCCTTTTTAGGGCCTCTGAACTCGGAAGTCCCTCTGGTGGCAGTCTGATTGACTGCAACAAGAGGTGTTCCAAGCTTCCAATGTAAACACTGCATTTTCTCAGAAAATACAGTGCTTACAAGAAAAAGGCTCCGGGTAGCTGTAGCACTCACCTGAACAACCTCATTAAGCTGAAGTTGTTCAGGTGACTATAGTGTCCCTTTAAACAATTCAACAAAACGTGTTAAAAGTAATGCAATCAATATAATAAATTGATATACCAAACCCTTATTAAAAACATGGTAAGGAATGAATAAGTAGATGGCTAAAGAACATAATCAAAAAAAATATAAGAAGTCCAGGTTTTGTAAAAAAAACACAATCATTATACATGCACAGGTCTTTTAAATAAATGAACCATTTAACTTAAAATAATACAATTAGTAATATAAGAAATACCTTGAATAAAAATCAGATCTCAAGGGTATCGAAAACAGCGGGCCGCCTATTCCACGTAAATATACGTAATCACGTCACATAATACATCTCAACTACGGTGGCCGCACTGGGTATCTGAAAGAGAAAGAAAATAGAAAAATGGACACAAAGAAACAAAATAACAAAAAATCATACTATCAAATAATAATAATGGAAAAATAAAAATAAATAGAATACACAATAAAAAAGAAGCTTCTGTCTCCTCAGAATCTAGTATGAAGAGGAACTTTACGAATCATGGAACAAATACCTAGACTCCAGGAAGGTGGATAAATTATTTGCATTAGTAAGAAACACTTTATAAATCTCAAGAAGAAAGATCTGAAAAGACTGCTTCAGATATGTATTTTGAAGGTTTAAGATCTTCTAGACCTACATTCTCACTTCATTCAACTATAAAAGAACTAATTCACTCAGAATGGGCAAAACCAGAAAAAAAAACTTTCTTTACATATCAAAGTGACAAGAATGCCCCCTTTTGTTCACAAGACTACAAGTCCTGGTGAAAAAAATATTGGAGGTCTGGAATAGGACTTTCAGTGAGTACATCTGGCAAAAAGGAGGGGTGAAATCTGTAGTTAAGGAAGAAAGGGGTCTCTTGTGTAGATTTGCTTTTTTGTGAATTGATGATAAAACTCAGTGGCAGGTAGTAGTTCGGACCAATCATCCTGTAAATATGTGGTATAGCATTCGGACATATTGATCCACAACCTGGTTCGTTCTTTCGGTTTGCCGATTGGTCTGTGGGTGGAAAGCTAAAGACAGGTTGACTTGGATATATAGGATGACAGCTTTCTTTCCAAAAATGAGAGGTAAATGGAGTTCCTCTCTCAGAAGTAATGGATTCAGGAACTCCATGTAGGCAAAATAGTTCCTGATAAAACAAAATAGAGGTTGTACCATACTAAATGTACCATTTTAGTAAATCGATCTACAACCACCAAGATTATGGTAAATTGGCATGCTGGTTGTAGATCAACAATGAAGTCCATAGTGAAATGACTCCAGGGATGAGATGGTACTGGTAATAATTGTGAGAGCGTGCTTATTTCGGGCACAAACCGAACAGGTTTGGACATAGGTCTAAACATCTTTAGTCATGGATGGCCGTCAAAAATTTACCTTTTTTTTTTACAAGGTCTAGCATTTTAAAACAGCCTCCATCAGCTACTGTGGGAGAATCATGACTATAGGAACTCTTTCCTTAAATTTTCCAAAATGAGTGTTAAACTTATCTGGTGACAAAGGCATAGTGGAGTCTTTAGCATAGTCCGTCATTTTATCTGTTTTGCCATTCTTGCCAGGCAGACTAGTTGATCATCTTCTCGGCTTTGTGAGAGGAGGCCCCCAGTTGACCCTTTCCGACGCGTCTACAAAGTATGGGTTCTCGGGTGTGGGAGAGATAATATAGAGCAGAAATGAAAAGTTGTTTTAGGTCTTCAAAGGCCTTCTTTGCCTTTTGATCCCAAGAATATTAGTTATTTTGCCTCTGCTGGTGATGTGGAGAGGCACCCAGAGCACTTCAACTCACTGTGTCCCAAGTCCCTTAACACTGCAGTGGTAATTATTGCAGTTTAGTGGCGGTCTACCAGACAGTCACTAGAGGGACTTTCGAGTCGTTAGGTGACTTTTGGTCATCCAGCATCATCCAAAACCCCATAGGAAAGCATTGTTTATAGGTAGACATTGCAGTAGTAGTCTTGTTTGGATCGTGATAGAGGGAGTCCATAGTTAACTTGAAAGAATCACAATCGTTAAGATGGGGACTTTGATTATGTAGAAGTTAATGGGCCTAACTTCCGTGTTCCACTGACATAAGAGTTCGCTCTTTTTCAGTCATTATGATAGGTGCGTGGTTTTAAAGTAAACAATAATTCGGAGGACATAAAAGTGTTGTACTTATTCCGTTCTACTTAAACTTGCTCAGGAAAAGAAACCTGAGGTTCCAGAGCATGTGGTTCATCTTCAGGAAGTGGAGTCAGGTGGGCTGTATGGGTGGGTCCTGAGGTTAACAGCTGTGACTGTAACTGCATTTGTCCTGCTTGCAGATCTTGAACAGTTTAACCCAGGGAACTCACTTGATGGGTCAGGCTATTCAAAGTCTCTAATCTTTACGAGATCCATAATTGGCTCAGTTGTTCTGTCACGGATTTGTGGTAAATGGGCTCAGTATGTAGAGATTTTGGACACATTTACTGTACTTAAAGTCTTTATTGATAAGGCAAAAGAGTATAACTGAAAAGCCCAAGTACAAGATCAAAGAATGCAAGATCAGGACCAGCAAACAAATATTATGTAGGCCCCTGGGCCTATATATTTAGGTAGATTCTCTAGTGCAGGTAGGCCTCTACACCCACTATGTGGGTTGGACGCTATGTCCATTTATACACCTGACTGGCTGTTTGCACACACTGCCCCATAGCACACTACCAACGATCCCCTAGTGTTCTAAGATCCATGCCACAGGGCAGTGCCAGGAACACAGCTGTTACACAACAGAGGAAGCCTGCCAGAGGGCAGACAAGACTAGCCTCCCTTCCCTTGCACACCGCAACCACATGGAGCGGCTGAAGGAGCAGGCAGACCAGGAGAAGGTGCGCCACGGAAGAGCAGAAAGACCAGCCACTGGCTGGGAGGAGAATCAAGCACATTTCTCACTCCCAGGATGCAGAGATCAACATAGTCTTCCGAGTATTCCTGTGCCCAAGCCATAATTTCTGCATAAAGAAGATGAATATGCCTGATCTTTGTAACTCTGTGTCTGTTTAGGTAAGATACTGTTGTCTGATTGGATTTAGACAGATCTTCCAAAAGTAAATGGTTTGAACTGCTGGAGAGCATAGAGAACAGCTTTCAGTTCCTTGTAATTTTATAACAGTTTTTCTTCCTCTTTTGACCAAACGCTTTATACACCTGACTGGTACATGTGACTGGTGCTCAGCAACCTATTTTTGTGGCATTCATAGTAATCATAATCCAATTTTTTTGGATGAAAGGACAGACCTTTTGAGAGGAACTTGTAATCTTTCCACCACGTCAGCTGTTTTCGGACACTTGATGAGATACTGAAAGTCATATCCAAGAATCTGTCACTCTTTGACCAAACTGTCAAGATTTCCCACTTATTGCCAAGTTTGCACAATTGACTGCTGGAATGGAGCAAGTCAGATAGCACAGAATGCTCATTGCCTTTCTAATGGAACACATAGTGTCTAGTTGTGGATTTGAGATCTTTCTTCTTATTTTCCTCTTTTTAGGGAAGTCAAATGAGACAGGGGATCTGAATTTACCAGAAAACCCAGGAACTGAATGACTATTAAAGGTTGTAGAGAAGATTTTTCCTGATTTATGATCCAGTCGTGTTCTTCTAACACTGTAATGGTGACCTGAACATCTTTAAGCAGGGGATTCCCTGACTTTGCTTGTATAAACCAGTCGTCCAGATATGGAACAGTGGTTATTCCTTGTTCTCTTTGTGATAAGAGTAAGGACTTTTGTGATGATCTTTGGGGCTTTGGAGAGCCTGAAAAGCAAAACCTTTAACTGGAAATCATCTTTGCACCCCTTTTATTGGAAACCTCTGAAATTATCTTAATGTTACTGCAGATGTGCAGATATGTGTCTTTGAGATGTAAGGTTGCCATAAAATCTAGAATAGGCCAGAAAAAATGACCTGGTTGGGAACCAGGAATAGATCTCCAGGATAGGCCTGATTTGATTTTAGGGGACTTTTTCTACCCAGTTTATTTTAAAACGGTAACAAGGCTTCTGTAAAGAATGAAATGAAGACACCAGGAAACGGGTCTCGAGAAACGGATTTTGTAACCTTTTGCAATAAGGTTTAAAAATCCAAGAATCTGAAGTAGTCTTTTCCTATCCGTGATAGAAATATTGCAGTCTTCTGCATACTCTCTTGACAAAGACCTGTGTAGGCCGAAATGTTGCACATTCAGTTTTTAATAAATCTGTCTTTTAAAAGAAACCTTGAGTGCCTGGACCTACTTTTTACTAACATCTACTGTCTTGGGGTCAGAACAATCTCTTCTTGTCTGGTCTGTTTCTTTTTTCCTCAAACGTAGAATCTTTATTTTGTCTGAGAAAATTACAAGCTCTTTCTTTGTATGCCCTGCAATTCCAAAACTGAAAGTTTTTATTTCCAGATTTTTAAGAAAACACTATCTTGCAGTACTGATCTTTTACTTTATTATTTCTTCTAAAAGATTAATCAAATTTGTTTCTTTCCAACAGTAATTCACACATATCTGCTGTACAAGCTCTAAGCCACCAAGCTCTTCTGGAAGCAGAAGTGAGTCCTATAATACAGGTTGCAAGTTTTAAAACTTCAATAAAACACATCAAAAATGTATTCAAGGGAACTGGAACTCAAAGACCGTTAAAATGTGGTTATACTGGATTTAAAAAATAGCCCCCCCATAATGCACATACATGGCTATAAGTAATTGGACCATTAAGTGGAAAGGAAAGTGCTCCACCTGCTATCTTCTCAGGGATGCTTGTAATTTGTCTGTCTAGTTCTGATTATAAGGTTATATATGCAATATATTAACAATAGATTTGTATTGTAATTTAATGTCGTCTTTTTGAAAATAAATAAAAAAATCTATTTATTTACAAAACTAAACCATGAATAATGTATTCATTAGATAATCTCATATTTGTGCATCAAGTGACAGATCCTTATCTTGATTACCCATCAGACAATCTTCTAGAAACTGGAGCCAGGAATTTTGTGCCTTGGCCACTGATGCTCCTGCCATTGCTGCCCTGCAAGGGAAACCTGCAGTCTGCAGGAAGTTTCTGCTCTTTTGTCAATCAGATCTTTCAACCCAGAAACTTCACCAATGTGAATTGTCTTTTTGGACAGTTGTGCTACCTGTATGTAAACCTTTGGCAATTCCTCCCATTCATCTTCACCTCAAAGTTTGAAAATGTCCTTGAAATGAAGGTTCTATTTTCAAGACTTTTAAAATTATCTTTGCACAAGTTCAATTAGCTTTTGTTGTACAGGAATACCCTTTATTACTTTTTGAAGAATCTCAAAATTTGATTATCTCAGCCCAGGGTGCAGAGCCAGTCGCAACTCAACCTGCACGGCGCTGATAAAGGAGAGTTTTAAAAAGAAAAAAAACTTTTTAAATGGGAGGTAAAGGGGGCCTGACACCTAAACCGCTATTTAGACTTATGTCAGGAATACATTTGCATTCCGGACACTATAGTGTTCCCTTAATTAAAACCCATTTGCTTTAATTACTCTTGCTCTTTTATTAAATTCCTCCAAGGGTCTGGAAAAAAGGAATGCTCAATTTTCAGTAGGGTCTATCCTCTTAAAGACGTTTTGCATGAGGTTACTGGTTTTAAAAGTACAAATATTCCACTAAGCATTAACACTGCATATGTGCACTTTCTGCAACAGTTTCTCCATCAAGGGTATGATCTGGTACTGCCCAGGTGATACAGTGTCTGTTGTATCTAACACTCTAGGAAACCAAAGTAATAGAACAAAGTATTCTATAGAAATCCGGAAATAAGTAGTTTGGGTACTGTACCATCTAAAAAATATTAAATGAATATAGTAAAAAAGCTACCCCCTTAATGTCACATCTGTCTTCTGAAAAGGTAAACCACGAAAACTTTATACAAAATTACTTCCTAAAATTGGAAATAGAACGAGAAAGCAAGTGTTGCAGTGTGGTAGTTTGTTTAAAACAAGATAGTAGAGAATAACATGCAGAACGTTGGCAAATACAGTAACACTAAATCTGCTGTCAAATGCGTATTTTTAATATATGCAAGGTATGTAGTTAAAGGTAAAGTCTTTTGTCTTTGAATGACGGGTTAATGCAGATTCATGAGATAAGTGAATTTGACTAAAGACTGCAACTCCGATTTATATCGCTTAGTACATTTGTTTTCAGTCCCGCAAGTTTCTGCAAGACTGAAGAGTTAAACGTCAGAAGTAACTTTTAAACAAAGTTAAACACTTTAATATATGCATTTACTAGCAACAGACAAAATGCACAGATACAGGAAGTGTTTTACAAAAAACAAGACACTCCTTTTACCTTGGCAGAGTCCTTTTAATAAAATGTGGTCATATTCAAACACATCTGCTTAGAAAATAGCCATCACATTCCTAGTATGCACAATTAACTATAATCTACTATAACATTTATAAAATGTCCTTTACCACGGACGCGTGTTCCTTGCATCCTCTAGCAATTAAACATACAATTTTCAAAGTATATACCCGTGTATTAAACAGATTTATATTCAGTCTGCTGAGATTACAACCCTTTCTTGCCTATTTCAATGTCTACTGTATCATTCTCCATTCCCCTTCTAATATTTTGCAATCTTCATTCCTGAATTCACTTGCACCAATGCTTCAGAATATATTTTTCCATCAATGCAGAGGAATGTGGCAGCACTGTGCATGTTTGACCAGATCCAAATCATTTGTATCGGGAGTTGGGGGGATGAATACACAGCAGACATAGCTATTCTCATATATGAACGAGTGGTGTGGCACAAGAAAAAAAAAAAAAAAAAAAAAAGAAAAATGCAGACGATGCATTACAACATAAAATAAAAATCCACACTGCCTGTCAAAAATATTTGTAGATTGTTTTTATTAGCAGTTAAAAACAACATTAATTTTTGTAAATATTTTTCATTAAGATAATAGGCATCTAAAAAGTGACATATTGTTAAGTCCAGACATGCGTCAAAGAGAAACTGCCCAGGTTTTTTTAGTATGTTTATTTATCCCCAACATTTAACAAATGTCTGTAAGGTCTAAAGAAATTAAATGTAGAAATACACACCATTCTATACTGGAACCGAGTGCCTCCATCTTGGCCTCCTGTCAAAAAATATGAGCTTTGGATTTTGTACCAGGTAGTCAGCATGGAGGGAGGAGGAGGAGAAACAACAGGGGAGACATATCAAAGTTGGGTCATGCAGTTGTTAAGGAAACCAAAGCACATTCCATTGGAGTTTATTCCACACTTAGAATTTTGCACTACTTTCAAATAACCATTCCTCTACCAACATTTCAGCTTCTCCCCCAATGCAATGTGCAACCTGGTTGTGCCACTACTGGATTGTATTGTGGTGGCTTTTGTTAGGACTTCAATACACATTTAAAAAATATCAGTCACATGAATAAAAAAGGTTTACAAGTTATAGGTGATGTTCAATGTTTCATTCATTGATGTAATTACCAGAAAAGCTGATGTTCCCTCTTTAACATCATAATACAGAATTCTTTGAATTTTGCACCAAAAGCATTACACCTTAAAGGAACACTCATGGATGATGCCAGCCCCCATAACAATTAACATTACTTTAGGCATTAAACAATTTAACCCAAAAGTTGGCGCCCAGGCCTCCTGTTTCCTCTTCCATATGGGCCATCTCTGGCCCCTAAGGTAAACCTTTCTGGACTCCACCATGGAAGGGGTACTGAGGAAGTCCTGTTGCCAGGGGCCAGCTTCGGGATTAAACCATTTTTAAAAAGTAATATAAAACCACCAGGAACACCAACATTTTGCATATATGTAATTATAATGTTCCTTTAAGAGCTCACAGTGTGTTATGCATGTATGTAAATAGGATAATAGCGGTGGTAGTGGCATTTCACAATATAACTCTCTAGGTATGGAATGTCATAGCTTTACACACTCCTTATAATTACCACTTTTCATTTTCAACTTATAATAAAAAGCCAAAACAACCTATATACTTTACAAATTCTATTAATACTAATCTTATCTGATTTTTATTTATATTTTTTTTAAAATACAAAACCAACTCAAAATGGGAAAAAAGTCAACTCCAAAGACATCTGCAACTCCATTTGGCAAAATATTTATTTATAATAAATCTGTTCAAAAGCAGTTGGTCACGTCAGTTATTAATTTTACATTTTTAGGCTATTACAATGAATTTGATAGATGTATATAAATGAACTGCCTTTCTCGTAGTTTACAAAGACAAAAAACAAAAATAAAAAACAAAAATAAAAATATGAAAAGGAAAAAAAAAAAAAAAGAAAAAAAAAAAAACAGAACACTGATATGACCGCAACAAGAAAAACAAAAAAAAAAAAAAAAAACTGATTAAATCAGGCAGAATCCTTAAGACAAAACGGCAAAGCAAGATGAGTGTGTGTCTGCTCTCAGGCAATGCTGCCATGATAAAATACCCGTACAAATCCTCTGCCCCGTTAAGGTATCCCCCACCGCTTCTACTGCATGTTTGGGCTCTGAGAACGGAATCAGACGTCAGGTACAGTAGCAGCTCCAGTCAATTGAACAACAGTACTGCATGTCAACACTGGGAATGGTTTCTGATATTATCGAAGCCGGACACAGTACTTTCAAATCAGATTACAAGAAAATGTTTATTATTCCCACTCAGTAGTTCCAGGTGGCTTTGATGTCAAGTCATACATTACTCGAGATATTCCAGGGATCTTCTTAATTTCAGTGACCATTTTCAACACAACCTGAGAGTTGGAAAAAGATAGAATTTACAAATTAAAGTAAATCGTTTAGGTTCCATTCACACAACTAAGATTTGGGAGCAGTCTGAAATTTGCCTTCACTTTTTGTTCGCTTAATGCAGAAACAAGAGATTTAAAAACACAACATATTTTAAAATTTGAACATGGTGGGGTAAAAATACTCGCTGTATTGGAATGTATTCAAAAAAAAAATAATGTTATTCACCTTTCAGTTGCACTATTTAGTATGTTTGCAGCAACTACAGGTAGATCCCTCCCATACCAAGAACAAAATTTTGTCCCATAAAATCCTGCACATCATATTAGTATTTAATCCTCATGCGGAATTTCACGCACCTCTAACATTCGCAGCCGCAATTAGTTCACATACTAATTATTGAACCAAGTTATGTTAAGCTAGCAGTAGAGTTGTTGGCTTTTTATCAGGAGAGAGCTCAGTCTAAATTGTGTGGGTGAAGTGCATACACTGCAAGCAAAATTAGCACTCTTGTTCCAGGTCTGCCCAATAGGGTTAGTACTGCAGCAATTTTTACAAAACTATAAAGAGCAGAGCGGCTGCTGCATGCTCTCTATGCAATTATGCAGAGTTGTGATGGTGCTTAGAGAGATCCTTTGAATTGATGGAGAAGGAATTCAAGATAATTTTATATTTTAAATATTCATATTGAGGTTCATTGAAAACATATGAATGGACAACACAAACTTTGCATTTGGCAATATGAAATAAATGATAAAAGAAAACAGGTTAACTATGGAAAGTACCTCTTCTGGAATCTCATTGCCTGGGGTTGCTGCAACGCCGGTCATAAAGTCACTGGTGATAAATGTACGGATAACTACGGATCTCTGACATGAAGGTTGTTTTTGTAAAGGGTCTCGATCAAAATGCAGAGGTGTTAATATGATGGGCATTTGGCTGATTTTACCGGCGTAACCTGTGGAAGCAATACAATAACACTAAACTTACAGTTAAGTAAGCAATAATTTACACCGCTACAGGGCAAAATGACTTTCACCTGTATAAGAAAGGAGACTGGCAAAATGTACCAGGCTGGTGAGAAGTGAATAAACGAAGGACTACAAAATGTGCTAATGGGAGACTTATTGTAATATTAGAATATGAGTTATCAAAATTCAGATTCTCAGACATGCTTATCAGTTTGCAATGATCATTCAATTTGCTAACTGAAAAGAGTTTTTGTATCACCACAAAAAGGAAAGTTATTATTGATTAATTTCCCCCATTGTCTCTATACTGCTTCCCACTGTCACTGAATACACAAAATTATGTTATTCACAAATATTTTCTAGGGTACAGTTCTAGAATCGAAGAAATTACCATGAAAAAAAAAAAAAAAAAAACAATGTAATGTTCATGCATATTGGGCACTACTAATAAAAAAAAATATTAAAACAAAAAAAAAAAAAACTTTTATTAAAAAACAAAATGTAAAAAAAAAATTGTAATGCATAATATTGATTTAGATAGAGATCAATAGAGATACAGCACTGTAGGAAGACACTCCCCATTCTCGGTAATTAAATGCCTTTTTGAGTGATATATGAAATTGGAAAAATCCATACAAAACTACTTTTTTCAATTTTATTTTTAACATTAAAATAAAATGTTTCCCATTAGAATATCTGAACAGTGAAAAAAAAAAAAAAAAAAAAGAAAGAAAAAAAAAAAACTTGAGAAAGGGCTGGTATGCACAGTTCTAGTTTATGTACAGTACTGGACTGCTAGCATATTTGTGTATGGTCCACATTATATCTTGCTGACATTTCTTATGATTTACTACACATACTTATTTCAGTTTTCTTTACTCATCGCATAACTATGTACAGGTTTAGAAAACATTTTTGAACCCAATCCAAACAGGTTTCCCTTGGATGCCCCTATACAATATAGAACTGCATGGACATAAAGTTCACCAAGCTCATTGACCTGTAACTAGATCCTCACCATCTGGCATTAACCTTAATCACTGCTATTTGGGAACTGTACTAACCGAGTCACACACACTATGAGAAGTAAAGAAGGCGGCATATTTTCAGACAGAAATCATTTTTATCATTTTTACAATTCTACTCAGCCCTATACATTTCAATACACCAAGTGACATAATATCTCACATGATGTCAGGTTTCTATGTGTAAACCCAAAATGCAGATTTCAGAATTTACCAGGGCTGATAGCTGAATGGAAGTTGAGCAAAATTATTTTAAAGAGATGTAAGATGATACTCATCAACTGTATTTGGGTTGGCAGGAGTTGCTAGAGTACTAAAACTTTTATTTGCCCAGTACTGTCAAGATCTAGCAATTAAATCAAAGATGCCAACATAATAAAGGCATATTAATCTTTTCCAGTAGCACAAAAAAAAAATAATATATATATATTTTTTAAATGATCTACTTTTTTTTTTGTTCAAAGATGATCATGGCAACTTACCAGACTCTCTCAGAATATTATGAGCCTCGAAATCTGCTTGCCGCAACGTACTAAGCACTCCTGTTGTTAAAAAGGTAGGAGTAACATCAGTAGGAGGCTCTTTGACAGGTGACCCAAACACAAAAACAACTCTAAAAGAAATACAAAAATAAATTTAAAAAAATGAAAATTAAGAAGCATGACACCCCCCCAATAAACACTTATCTGGACTAGCTGGTGCTATAATGCTATACAGTTTCCTTATAATATATTATCTGTAATACACTATTGTGTGGTGGTGAATTTACAGTAAAATGAAGAAATTGTTTAAGAAATTTGAAGTGCCAAAATTGAATGTAGATGACAAATGCACTTAAAAATAATCTCTAGGACATCAACTCTCAAACCTAAGAGACCAAACAAAGTCACAGACTCTGCTATTGAAATTTGTTGAATCTACCTGTTGATATTATGACACATGCGTGGTATGAGACGAGCCAGGTACATTAGAGATTCCCAATGGGGAGCATCTTTACTGGAGATTCCGCACACATAACTATAAGAGCGACAGTCCCCCTGAAAATAGACATAGAACCAATTTCCATATCACTAAAAGAAAAATGCAAAGTCTACAAAACTAAAAAAAAACTAAATACACTGAAAAAAAAAGGAAAAAAAAAAACAAAAAAAAATTTCTACTGACCTGAACTCCAACAGTTTTTATAGGCAACAAAAAGGCATTCAGTGAATGTAGACTAGTAATTTGCAGTAGTTTCTCCTGGTCCTCTTCAGTTGTACAAGCTTTGACTCTTTGTAGAAGGGTATGTGGCTACAGAAAAACAATCCAATGAGTTTCAACAACACATTGATCAATCTTTAACATGATTTTCACATTATATTATTAAAAAAACGCATTTACTGGAGTAAAACAAAATCCATTTTTACTTGCCAATAATTCAGGTAGAGAATTATTGAAATGCATATATGCTTCAGAGCAGCAGCCAAGGTCTTTTGAGATGAATGGCTAAACTAAGGAACTGGCTGCACTTATAATCTGTTGGAATATGGAGGTCCTGTACACAACAGAAGATCACTAGGGTCTGAAGCTTTTACAGAGGTAGAGGACCATTGGGTGAAATAAAGAATGATTATGTAAAAACAGATAAAATGTGTATCTTGTAAAACCTTTTTTATTGGACGAACAGAATTTTTTTAATGACAAGCTTTTGGTAGAGCCTCCCTTTCTCAAGTCTAAAACATTTCTTAGGAAGACGACATAGAATTCAAAGTCGAGTTGTGATACAGGGGTTAAAGTGACATGAGTGCACATAAGACACAGGTTTGATAGAAAATAGACAACATTCTCAAAGAGAATGGTGTCTTTATTTATATTATTTTATTATTATTTACTTATTTAAACCATTTGATGGAGAGAATATCCCAACTTTAAGTAATGCTGCAGAGATTGAAAATGAGCTCATTTCATGTTCATGTGGTGATGTGGTGTATGGGGACAGGATGGTGCCAATGACTGATAAATGCTGTGTGTGGCATGGAGGGAACTACTGGGGGATTTGCATGAAATTGTTGACCTAGTGAATGACTTTAGATTGTCGTTTGTGGCATAGGAATGATTGATGGCTATGGGAACAACTGGTGAAAGTAGTTCTCTAGGCTGGCACTATGGAAATGACATGAGTCATCAAATGCAAACATTACAAATGAGGGAATTACCAAACATACTGTAGTTGTATGTTAGGTGGTAATGCTATGGCATGATATGAACTACTAATTGGTAATGTGTGAGACGTGGGTTCATCGTGGTAAGTCATCGGTACTTTGAGATGCGTGGGTGCCATAAGGGCGACATGGTCGAGTTGAATGGCATGTCTTTTCGAAGGGTTGATTGCTTATAAATTAACAATTTTCCCATTCAATGGAATCAACAGCAATGCTGAAAATATTATTGCACATGAACCTAAAGAAATGTGGTAAAGGAATATAAAGTAATATTACAGTTTTTGCTTAATGGGACACCAGAACAACTACAGCTTATTGAATTTGTTCTGGTGAGTAGCATAATTACCTTCAGGCTTTTTACTGTAAACACTGTCTTTTCAGAAAAAATGCAGTGTTTACATTACATCCTAGTGATGACTTCAATGGCCACTCCTCAGATGGCTGTTAGAGATCCTTCCTGGGTCATGGCTGCCTAAAATGCATCCAAACATTCAGTGTCCCCTCCCTCTGCATGCAGACACTGAACTTTCCTCATAGATATTCATTGATTCAATTCACCTCTATGAGGAGATGCTGATTGACCATGGCTGTGTTTGAATCATGCTGGCTCTGCCCCTGATCTGCCTATTTTTCAGTCTCAGCCAATCCTATGGGGAAGTGATTGGATCAGGCTACCACTTTTGATGAAGTCAGCAGACTGGTTTTTTCTTTTTTTAGGCAAACAGCATGCAGAGTTACAGCTTCTGGTTTGAATACAGTAAGATTATGCTATATTTATGAAGGCATGAGGGGTTAGATGGTGGTTTTAACACTATAGGGTCAAGAATACGTTTGTGTTCCTGACCCTATAGTGATCCTTTAAAGCATATCATTCTGAATGTGAAAGATGCTAAAAGGATATTTTTTCTAAATTTGTTTAGTTCTATGCGTACATTACAATCGAATGGTGTGTGTCAGTTTCTCACCATGATTCTATCACATATAGTTAACTACATCTATAAATGTAAAAAACAAACAACATTTGTATCTTGTAAAACCTTTTTTATTGGACTAACAGAATTTTTTAATGCCAAGCTTTCGGGAGAGCATTCCTTTCTCAAGTCTGAAGCATTTTTGAGCAAGAAGACACATAGAATTCACAGTTGAGTTGTGATACAGGGGTTAAAGCGACATGAGTGCAGATAAGAGACAGGTTTAAAAGAAAATAGACAACATTCTTGCAGAGGGTAGTAAATATCGTTCTGAAGATCAGAGTGAGGGGGAGAAGAAGAAGAAGAAGAAAAAAAAAAAAACACCAAGCAGACAGTGCAGAAGATGGAACAATATATATATATACACACACACATATATACATATATACATATATATACACATATATACACACACACACACATATACACACACGCACGTACGTACGTATATGTACACAAACAAAAATAAACATACACAAATATAAATGCACAGTCACATATATAAGCATAGGTCTACACATAGTACTTTGTATATTGATAGAATAAAGATATTGGAATGCATTTTAAAAAGTGTTGATACATATGACAGAACAGTAAGATAATGTGGGGGAGTTTTAATGTAAAGTGTTGGTAGTTGGACAGGAAACCCAAATCAATATTTAGTCCTCTATTCTTGCTGTTAAACAATTTGATCATTCTGGCTTCAAATGTTTTTTTTTTTTTTTTTTTCTTTCTTGGGTATTTTTAAAACCCCTTTCAGCATTTTGATTTTTAGGTCCTTCATTGAGTGGCCAGGTTGGGTAAAGTGGTGTCCCGATGTGTAGACCTATGCTTTCATGCATGTATGCTTATATATATATGTAACTGTGCATTTAGATTTGTGTATATGCGTTAATGTGCATGTATGTATATGTGTTCAAGTGTTTGCATATACATAGTGTACTATCTTCTGCCCTGTCTGATTAGTAGTTGTTTTTTTTCTCCCCCCGCCCCTCAATCTGATCTTCAGAAAGAGATTTACGACCCTCTGTGAGAATGGTGTCTATTTTCTATCAAACCTGTGTCTTATCTGCACTCATGTCGCTTTAACCCGTTTCACAACTCAACTGTGAATTCTATTTTTCGTCTTGCTCAGAAATGCTTCAGACTTGAGAAAGGGAGGTTCTCCCGAAAGCTTGTCATTAAAAAAAAAAAATGTTTTTAGTCCAATAAAAAGGTATTACAAGATACAAATGATATCTGTTTTTTTACATCTACATCACTGGACTATTACGGCTACAACCTCTACTTGTACATCTATAAACATATCTGTGTATTATATATGCACACATGTGGAAGATTGTAAATGCTATTTAAAAATATCTGCTATGTCTATAACTGCACAGGTTATGGTTGGGATGTGTATAGGTTATCTAGTTTACATACTGTTCATCTTACGTGGTTACAAAAACTAGTTCACTTATCAAGCAAGAGGATTGGTAATGTCCTAATTGCAAATGTTTCTCTGTAACTGTGCTTTGCTAAAATTTGCTTGATTTATATTTTATAGGGTACAATTGAATCTTATAAAAAGTGTTTCTAAATGAAAACAAAAATGACATACCTTTTTAACGCTTGCTGAATAGTCTGCAATTATTTTTAATATGTTATTGGTTTCAGGAAAGTCTTTACAGACGTAAGGCTCCTCAGCGCATATCACTCTGATTGCTAGTCCAGGACCTAGCAGGAGAGACAACATAATTGATAGCCAGTATTTAACAAATCAAATGTAAATGGTATAGCTAAATAGTGACAAAAGTGAATTGCTCAAAAACACCCGTGTAGAATCCCCTATACCAACACTGGAATATACATACAAAAGAAACACAATGGATGGAGAAATAATAGTCCTCTCTTCTCAATAAAAGTTCTGTGGAGACAGAGGGGTATACACAATAGTGCAGATGGCTTTCAACAAGTATAAATGAGCAATAAAAGGAAACACTCACAAAGTTAGAGCCAATTATAAACCTGGCTCTGGTGTCAATGGCTTCAGGATCTTTAAGGGGTGATCCAAATCCCCCTGTGGATGATCTGGATATCCAAGGATGGTTTGGTTTCCGACCATAAACTGCAAGGGATTCAGCTCGGTTGAAAATAAAATTGAAATTTATTGATACATAAAAAAAATAAAATGTAACTTTAAAAAGATAAGTGTAAGATAATAGCCAAAACGCGTTTCGCCTCTATGGCTTCCTCAGTTGGCTGTATATTAGTCTCTGTGTCCATGTGAATCTTTAAATGCCGGTCTTTTTAGTGCCGGTCTTTTTAGTGCGTGGAACGCACCTTGCGTTCCATTTCCCGGTCGGCAGTTACTTCCTGTTTTCGGTCATGTGGGGAATCACCCAAGCTGAATCCCTTACAGTTTATGGTGGGAAACCAAACCATCCTTGGATATCCAGATCATCCACAGAGGGATTTGGATCACCCCTAAAAGATCCTGAAGCCATTGAGACCAGAGCCAGGTTTATAATTGGCTCTAACTTTGTGAGTGTTTCCTTTTATTGCTCATTTATACTTGTTGAAAGCCATCTGCACTATTGTGTATACCCCTCTGTCTCCACAGAACTTTTATTGAGAAGAGAGGACTATTATTGCTCCATCCATTGTGTTTGTTTAGTATTTAGCAAATATTCCCAACTCCGGTTTTATTTAAAATAAAATAAAAAATTACATGTTAAAAGGGACATACTATAGGTTATGGGGAAAAGAAGTCCTGCGGCCTAATCTTGTTGCACATAGCTTGTTTTAACTGCAGAAATAGAATTCCCGACCCCCAAAACAACAAATAGCTATTTGAAAGAAGTTTGTTTTTTGGAACTCTGACAAGAACATGATGTAATGTTTTCAAGACAATTCCCCAAACATACCTGGGAAGGGATGTCTGCTGACAAGTTCTTCAGGTAAACCAAGTTCTCTACCCAACACTCTGACTTCATCTTTATGAAAGTCTTTCAATGGCTCAATTACTTTACCCTGAAGGCAAAAAAATAATAATGTGTGATTAGGTAAGCAAATTGAACAGGAGCATTTTCTGAAGCTACACTTGGTTAGAAATAGGAAGGAGTCATCAATTATCTGTACTTAAAGGTGAACTGTATGGGAGGGTTTTTGTACTTTCATAATGAAATACATTTTCCTGTGTAAAAATTGCTGTTCTTGGCTACCAACTTATATCATCATACATAGTAAAACTACAAAACACAAACAAAATTCATTTCAGAATCTGCAGTAAGATCTACCAATGACTATACACATCACATACCAGTCAGTCAATGCAACACTAAATGAGAAAGAACTAAATGTTAGATAAAAGGGCTCTTTTATATGAACGGCAAAAAAAGTTGGAAAGTACTATGTTGCCATACAGCATTGACATGTCTTCCAAAACATATTTTTTTTGTCCGCTATTTTTGTGAAATCCTACCCTTTACTACCAATAGTTTTAATAGAAATGTATTCTTTTCATGAATCATTTATGTGGGAATCGTGCAGATCCATTTTCTTTCGAGAGACAGATATCAAATTAGGATTATGTAGCAGCCTAAATATTTGTCATATCTAGGTAAACTTATTTTGGAAAATATATGCGGAAGTATGCATGAAACCAAATAAGGGGACAATATTTGAGCTGCAGGTAGGCAGCTTAACCCCTTAAGGACACATGACGTGTGTGACACGTCATGATTCCCTTTTATTCCAGAAGTTTGGTCCTTAAGGGGTTAATAAAGATATGAGCAGCATTGGCAAGTAACCTATCATTTGATAAACTGTACATCTGAAGCTTGGTCTCTAAACAAAATTTTTATTTATTTTCTCACTGTAGTTAGATTATCACAGGAAAGGGCCTTATTTAACACAGGTAATACTATAAGACATTACCTCTTCTCTCAGCTTTCTGATGAGCTCGGTATCATTGTGATGGGTCTTAAT
Source organism: Pelobates fuscus (assembly GCF_036172605.1). Lineage (NCBI taxonomy): Eukaryota > Metazoa > Chordata > Amphibia > Anura > Pelobatidae > Pelobates > Pelobates fuscus. Next base: position 110,645,885 of record NC_086318.1, on the reverse strand, counting down.
AACTTCGGCTTTAACACTGACAAGCGCAGATGCACTTTCTATTAAATCAGGCCTTAATGTCCCTTGTGCGAGAAAGACTTCTTCAGGCTTTAGGTTCAGCTCACCAATAACCTCATTAGCAATCTAGAAGAGGGGGAAAAAAATAAATCTAGGTGCACATAAAAAGTGAAATAACTTCAAAAATAAAATGTCAATCTACAGGGGACATGACACAAAAATAGACATTTATCCAAAAATTAAAACATCCACTTTAGTACCAAGCTCATTTTAATTAAAATAGGATAACATTCATTTTGAAACATCTTAAGGGAAGCTAGCTCATAAATGTAAGAAAACTTTTCAAAGATTGCTAAAAAATAAATAAAAATAAAATATGAAATTGGGCAAGTACTTTCTTGGTTGGTATCACTTACTATGCAATGTTCCAGACCGGATGTGAAATACATTAGTATATCAACTAAATCTATTATGTTTTGAAAATATAGTTAGTGACAAAACTGATAAATAAAAATGGAATACAGAATGAAGCCCTGGAATTAAATTAGTTTCTCTGCAGGGTAAAGGCCCTTTTGCACTTCGTTCCAGAGAACTGCAATGTTTACATTGCAGCTCTAAGTCTGCCAGAAGTGGCTGTCTACCAGACAGCCACTAGAAGGCTTCCGGAATCCAAACAGACTTTTAGACAGTTATCGGACGTTGGACCTCATGGACCTCCATGAATAATGCTTTCCAATGGGAAGGTCTAATGCGCACGCGGCCATTGCCGCGCATGAGGTCTCCCCCGCCGGCTGATGTCGGTGAGGGAGGAGCCTGACCCAGTGCTGAGGGACAACGGTGCTGGATTCAGGTAAGTGGCTGAAGATTTTTTTTTTTTTTTTAACCCCTTCAGCCCATGGGAGGGGGGAGGCTATTAACCCTATAGTGGCAGGAAAACGGCTTTGATTTCCTGGCACTTTAGGATCCCTTTAATAATGTCACTGCATAGCCTTGCTCATTAAATTACTCAACTTTTTAACTTTCTTTTGTATTTATATGGTAATACGTTTGTTAATTCTGAGCTGGTTCAAACTAATTTTAATAGAGAACTGGCAGTCTTTTTTTTTTTTTTTTTTTAAATCTTGATCTGTTATATCCTTTAACAACCATGTCCAAATACTTGGGGGTTATATGTAAGAAACAACAAGAACACAACTTGTATTCGTTTTCATACCACTTTATCCCGTGCCTGATCTTTACAAAAACATTGTTTGCCTTAACTGCCCAACAAGCTTCGGTATTAACAGGGTTTGACAAAATGAAACATTTCTAATTATGAATTGCTTTTGGTTCTACAAATACCTTTACAAAGGTGTCCCCAATAATCTTTCTTTTCTCTTCAGGGTTTGTGGTCATGTTAAGGGTCTTACTGATTCTTTTACGTGGTGTCCGGTCTTCATCTGATATTGGCAATGTTGTTGTTCCATTGTAAAAAGAGTGTGCTGCATTCACAACTGTGAAGACATAGCATGAACACTGTAATTGAAGTTCTGGACATTCACTTGCAAAACAGACATTAGAAGAAGTAAATCATTGCAATATGCCCAACGTGAATAAAAAAATAATCTTTTTTTAAAAGAAACAAAGTACTCTCTGCAATATAGGAGTGCTTAAAACACAAACGCATAACAGAATTGGTAAAGAAAGCAGCTACGGCACTGTGTTTGTGTCCCCTCAACCCCTTAAGGACCAAACTTCTGGAATAAAAGGGAATCATGACATGTCACACATGTCATGTGTCCTTAAGGGGATACTCCAGGCACCCAGACCACTTCTGCCCATTGGAGTGGTCTCGGTGCAAACTCCCACTACCCTTAACCCTGCAACTGTAAATATTGCAGTTTTCATAAACTGCAATATCTACATTGCAGGGTTAACTCCTCCTCTAGTAACTGTCTACTAGACAGCCACGAGAGGAACTTCCGTATTCATAGAACACGAAAAGTGTTATAAAACGACGCTGGACGTCCTCACGCTATATGAGGACCTCCAGCGTCGCTGAAATCCCCATAGGAAAGCATTGTATAATGCGAGGTCTAATGCGCGTGTGTGGTGCAATATAGTCTGTAAGTATGTATGTACAATCTTGTGCTGCACATTTACATATTGTAGAGCCAGATAGGACAGGCTCAGATCACATAGGTAAGCGTGTCCTCAGGTGAGACACACCCTCTACTAACTGATCTGATCCTTTCTTCTTTTGGTTTAGCCTCTGCTGTATAGTGATCATCTGCATTGATGGTAGTTTTAGCCACTCTATATAGTACACTATTTAAAAAATTAATAAAATGTTAACTTAAATCATAGTCATATAACAAATGTTGTTAGTCAGTCATAATGAGCAGCGTACACTGCGTGTACACAGACACAAAAGTTTAAATTGCAATTTAACAAACCTCATTCAGCACCAATATAGACTCCTCATTTCAGCCCGAACCTCCTCATGAGAAAGTATCAAGATTGATAACTTTTGCCCAAAGTGCTTCTGACAGAGCTGTGGCAGCACTGATGCCCCCATAATCCCTTCATTAAGCTGAAATAAAGTGATTTGGGGGTTTTGACTGTCCCATTAATCTATTTCTGTGGTGAATTACTCTAGATACTCAAATTTATCCAAAGGCAACAGGAAGCAACCCGGTTTGCTTCTTTAGTCAGACTGAATAGGTGAACTCCTTCTGCCTAGCATACACGGTGCAAGAGTACCTTTTATATCTCTCTCTATATGCCCTATTTGGGGGAGATATATATATATATATATATATATATATATATATATATATATATATATATATCTCAAAACATTTGTGACATAATTGCAACTACTAAAGTAAATGTAGGGTACCATGGAGGTTGATTTAGAGTTGGGTTATTGACAATAACTATGAGCCGTTTCAAGGTAACTGGATCCAACAAATTAAGGAAAATCAGTAACAAGTTGATCACTAATGCCCCATTTCCACCCAGCTGTACGGTTCGGGTCGGTACCGTCTGGTACGCTATTTTGAGTGTTTCCATTATGAAAGTGGCCCATACAACCGAACCAAACCGCACCATTCCTGAGCCCCCTTCAGATGTAGGTCCATAGGTAATGGTACGATACGGTTAGGGCGGAGAAACTAGCGTCACACTATACAATCCATTGATTGGCGGACAGGAAAAGGTCAATGCTCACGACAAATGACACGCTAGGCATTTGGTCTAAACCACACATGCCCCCTGGCGGTCCGACTTGCAGTGGAAGCGCTCACCTGAATTGGCTGGACCATTCTAACTCTTCCTAACCATACTGCTCAGTGGAAACGAGGCATAAGTGGTAGAATTTGCAAAACCGCAGTCAACTTTGTGTGTACAGCAAATATGGCTGAAATAACTCAATTTTCTTTTGTAAATAGCCATTTAACATGGCACATTTACAGCTGAAACGGACTTGGACCACTGAATGCCACGTGGCTGCCATAAGACATTGTTTAACAGCTACTAAAACATTTGTTCCTTTACACAAAGACAATTAAAAAAGACTCAGTAGCTCTATAATTTTTTATTTCTTCTAAAACTGAAAATTATTTGGAAGTATTTGTTGTGTATTTCAAATAGAAGCAAAATTAAACATTTACCCTGATGGTAAGGAAAGGCTTAAACGTGGATTTAGTTTTCATAAATGAGGAATATAAGAAAGGAAAAAAAAATACAAAACTCAAAAACAACTTTTAGCCCAACATTGATATTATGGAGTTCAAATTATATAAAATAAACTAACCTTTGACTTGGATTCCCAGCTTTTTGAGAGCTTCCTCCACTGACTGACTCTCCCTTTTCCGCATGAATCCATTGTCTATATGCACAGCAATGACCTGATCTTTATTTAAGGCTTTGTTCAGGAGAGCTGTGCATACCGTTGAATCCACTCCACCACTCAACAAAACCTGCAAAATACAGTTAAGAAAAAAAAAAAAAAAAAATCAACTCATAAATAAGATCCTACTCTTTTGAGAAGCTATTCTTGGGAAATCTAGCAAAAAGCTTTTGATACATTAATAAGTGTGCAAAATTTTTTTTGGTATGGTTGCATGGACCAGAAAGGCAGTACAGCCTGAAATCAATGGAAAAATACTACATTAATACTGAATGCTGTATGTTGATGCAGTCAAGTCAAACCACTCACCAGAACTTTAGAAGAGCCAACTTTTTCCTTAATGTCCCGAATGCATTCAATTTCTCGGTTTTGTACAGTAAAGGTCCCACTACAGCCAGCAACATCATACAAGAAATTTTTTAACATTACTTTGCCATTTTCTGTTAGGCCAACCTCTGGGTGGAACTGCACTCCGTAAAGCTTTTTGGCTTCGTTGGCTATTCCTTTAGAGTGTCAAATAGAACCACAATTAGTCGCTTCTCAAACAAATTTGAAGAATTTAGCAGCATTATATTAATGGCATTGAAATTTAATATTTAGTACAGCGATCTGCTTGTCATAATATGCATCAGAAACAGACCTTCATACAAAAGGAAATATTAATAGACAACACATTTAAAGCATACAAATTGGATTGAACATTAAAATCCTGAATACATGCAACTTGAGCATCCCAATCTTAGCTGCAAAGGGTTTTCATATAAGCAACATATTTCTATGGGTGTTCAGGTGATAACGAATTATGTCCAGTCTAAATATTGCCAAATATCCTTTACAGAATGTCGGAAAAGGTGTAAAGGAAAGGAGTGACTGGCTTCACTCTGTTGCAGTATGGTGGTAATGATGATATTTGCCCTATTTGGGTAAGTGTCCCCAAGCATGGAAAATCCAAGAGAACTGTGGGAGGAATGAGAGTGATCTGGATGTGGGTGTCACAGATGTGCAACTCTCATCTCTGTGAGGAAATTATGGCACTGGAGCAATGGGGAAGGATCACACACACAAAAAAAAAAAAAATACAAAAGACGACAAATGTACTGTGTCCTCTTATTGGGTTATCTGGGTTAAACTAAATCTGAATAAGTGTTCTTGATAGTTTCAATTATACATTTATAAAAAAGGTAAGTCGTTGTATTATATGTAGAAATGGGTGCAATATACAAAGTGTTTAATCTCCCACTTACATGACCTGAGGTAAGTGCAGGCTAACAAGATACATACCGGCTACTATGTTTCCAGATTGTGCAACAACTTTAAAGCCATCAGCCACTTTATCTACACTGTCTCCATGGGTCAGCAGCACTACTTCCTCTTTTTGCAGGCCCCTGAGAGGACAAAATTAACAGATTACATTTTTAGCAGAAATCTTACAATATGTGTTTAACAGCTTAGTCGTTTACAGTGACTGCCACATTGCTTTGTTAAAGAAACATTCCAATAAATATATTAACCAATTAAACATAAAAGATTATATTAACGGAACACAATAGGGTCAGGAACACAACCATGTATCCTTGACCTTATAGGGCTAAACCCACCATTAAGGTGGCTAGCCCCACTCAGCCCCTTTAACCCCTTAAGGACCAAACTTCTGGAATAAAAGGGAATCATGACATGTCACACATGTCATGTGTCCTTAAGGGGTTAAAAGCAGTGAAAACCTCACCTGCTCGGATCTCTGAAAAGTCAGTGTTTGCATTAAAATGCCTGAAGGCAATGATTATACTCACCAGAAGAACTACATTAAGCTGTAGTTGTTCTAGTGACTACAGTGTCCCATTAAGATATTAAAATTTCTTAATCATTATTGTCCTTTCCATTTCAACCTAAAAGCGGCAAGTCATTTCTAAGTTGTGTAAAAATTCTGAACTTCTCTTCTCCATATCCAGAAGAAAGGAAACATTTATTTTTTATTTATTTTTTAAATCAGGAGTTAAATCTAGCAAAATATTTTTTTAGCAAACAATGGCACGCCATTATGTATTATATTTGTATGTGTACCTACAAAACACGTAAAGAAGCACTGTCGCTTTCCCGGTTTTGTCTTGATATTAATCCGTTTTGAGAGTTTATTTCACCTTTTTTTCAGTTAATTACCGTATATACTCGAGTATAAGCCGAGTTTTTTAGCACATTTTTTGTGCTGAAAAACCCCAACTTGGCTTATACTCTAGTCAATACTCTGTATTATGGCAATTTGCATTGCCATAATACAGACTGGGGGCTGTGGGGGCTGGCAGAGCTGTACTTACCTTTCCTGCAGCTCCTGTCAGCTCTCTCCTCCTCCGCGCCGTCCGTTCAGCACCTCGGTCAGCTCCCAGTGTAAGTCTCGCGAGAGCCGCGGCTCTCGCGAGACTTACACTGTGAGCTGACAGAGGGAGCTGCACAGACCGCGCGGAGGAGGAGAGAGCTGACAGGAGCTGCAGGAAAGGTAAGTACAGCTCTGCCAGCACCCCTCTCCCCCCCACTGAACTACCAATGACACTGGACCACCAGGGAAGGAGCCCCCCTCCCTGCCATATATCAAGCAGGGAGGGGGGACGAAAAAATATATAATAAAAAAATAATAATAATAATTAAATAATGAATAATAATACAAAAAAATATATAAAAAAATAAAAAATAATAATAATTAATAATATATTAAATGCCCACCCCCACCAACACATACACACACTGCACTCTCACACACACACCGCACTCTCACACCCGCACACCGCACTCTCACACACACACACACACCGCACTCTCACACACACACACACACACACACCGCACTCTCACACACACACACACACACCGCACTCACACACACACACACACACACACACACCGCACTCTCACACACACACACACACACACACACACACACACACACACACACACACACACACACACACACACACACACACACACACACACACACCGCACTCTCACACACACACACACACACACACACACACACACACACACACACACACACACACACACACACACACCGCACTCTCACACACACACACACACACACACACACACACACACACACACACACACACACACACCGCACTCTCACACACACACACACACACCGCACTCTCACACACACACACACACACACACCGCACTCTCACACACACACACACACACACACCGCACTCTCACACACACACACACACACACACACCGCACTCTCACACACACACCGCACTCTCACACACACACACACACCGCACTCTCACACACACACACACACCGCACTCTCACACACACACACACACACCGCACTCTCACACACACACACACACACCGCACTCTCACACACACACACACACAGCACTCTCACACACACACACACACACAGCACTCTCACACACACACACACACAGCACTCTCACACACACACACACACCGCACTCTCACACACACACACACACAGCACTCTCACACACACACACACACACAGCACTCTCACACACACACACACACAGCACTCTCACACACACACACACACAGCACTCTCACACACACACACACACCACTCTCACACACACACAGCACAGCACTCTCACACACACACACAGCACTCTCACACACACACAGCACTCTCACACCGCACTCTCACACACACACACACACCGCACTCTCACACACACACACACACACACCGCACTCTCACACACACACACACACACCGCACTCTCACACACACACACACACACACACCGCACTCTCACACACACACACACACCGCACTCACACACACACACACACACCGCACTCTCACACACACACACACCGCACTCTCACACACACACACACCGCACTCTCACACACACACACACACCCTCACACACACACACCGCACTCTCTCACACACACACACCGCACTCTCACACACACACACACCGCACTCTCACACACACACACACCGCACTCTCACACACACACACCGCACTCTCACACACACACACCGCACTCTCACACACACACCGCACTCTCACACACACACCGCACTCTCACACACACACCGCACTCTCACACACACACACCGCACTCTCACACACACACACCGCACTCTCACACACACACACCGCACTCTCTCACACACACCGCACTCTCTCACACACACCGCACTCTCACACACACCGCACTCTCTCACACACACCGCACTCTCTCACACACACCGCACTCACTCACACACACCGCACTCACTCACACACACCGCACTCACTCACACACACCGCACTCTCACACACACCGCACTCTCACACACACCGCACTCTCACACACACCGCACTCACTCACACACACCGCACTCACTCACACACACCGCACTCATACACACACACACACACTGCACTCATACACACACACACTGCACTCATACACACACACACTGCACTCATACACACACTGCACTCATACACACACTGCACTCATACACACACACTGCACTCATACACACACACTGCACTCATTATATACACACACTGCACTCATTATATACACACACTGGAAATAAATATTAAATTAATATATACGCACACACACTGCACTCATACACGCACACACACTGCACTCATACGCGCACTGCACTCATTATATACACACACTGTAAATAAATATTCAATTAATATAATTTTTTTAGGATCTAATTTTATTTAGAAATTTACCAGTAGCTGCTGCATTTCCCACCCTAGTCTTATACTCGAGTCAATAAGTTTTCCCAGTTTTTGGGGGTAAAATTAGGGGCCTCGGCTTATATTCGGGTCGGCTTATACTCGAGTATATACGGTAGTTGTATGTGAGATAACGTAGGGGCTGCTTTTTTATTGGGAGTATGATCTTTTGCCTTTGGCAGAGCTTTTGTAAAGTTCCATTCCAGTTGGTAAGCTTATTTATCCACAATCCGGTAAAATAATTCCACAGAAGAACAAAACAGCAGACATCATGGATTGAGGAGAACAAAACAGACAGCACAATCAAAAAAAAGAAATTATGAAGGCATGCAGCCGATATAATCATTAAGCTACATGGAGCAAAAGGAAAGAAAAACTGAAACCGGGAGGGGGATGAAGGGATATAAAAAAAAAAAAAAAAAAGACACCACCATCATCACTTTTAAGGGTCACTGTAACTTCATCTCACTGAAGTGGTTATAGTGTCTGGGTCCTCTGGCACAATTCTTCCATTAAGCATTCAACTATTTTTACAAAGAAAGAGTTCCATCCCCTCAGTGCTGTGGGGGTAACGAGCCTGAGCAGCTGATAGGTTGAAAGCAGTCAGCTGAGATTCTGAGCCAATCGCAGTGCCCCCCCTCAGGTATGAATCAGTATGGCTAGAAGTGTGTAATCTATGGGAAGCCAGGAACCCTCATCCAGTATTAAGTGATACTTCAACTGCCCCCAAATAAATAACTATTTAGTAGATAAAGGAAAACATGCATTATGTAATTATGCATATTTTTTCAAGTGGGTATATCTAAAAATAGTTTACAAAAGCTGTAGATCTCTTGTAACAATTCTTTGCAAGCCCATTCCTTACCCAGCACAGACTTTCTGTGGCAATCCAATCACGCACTTCCCAATGCAGCTCAATGAGAAGTCTTTGCAAGACAGGTGCTCTAAGCCAGTGTTTCCCAACCCAGTCCTCAAGGCACACCTACCAGTCCAGGATTTAAGGATTACCCAGTTTTGTCTAAGGTGTTTTTAGAAAAAAAAGAAAAAACACCTTAGACAAAACTGGGTAATCCTTAAATCCAGGACTGGTAGGTGTGCCTTGAGGACTGGGTTGGGAAACACTGCTCTAAGCAATTACCTGCTTCTTGAGTTTAGCTCCACAGAGCTAACCAAACCAGGAAATATTAGGACTGGTTTTCTGATTGATAGGTAGGGAGTGTAACAAGGATCAATTATAAAGTGCCAATTTCTACTGAAAAGGAGGACACACTCTTCACAACTAAAGCAGTTCAGCAAGCTAAAGTTTGCACAAAATGTCCTTTATAATTGTTTGGAAATGGTTTAACACTGAATTGAGGGACAGTGCCACAGGACTGCAGACATTATAAACAAATCAATGAGACATTGAAGGCACTATAACCATCATAAACGTATGTAAAACTTACTATAACATAAGCAATAATAAACAGTTTGTAGTTAGTGTTTAAAAGGCAAAAAAACTAAATTAGCTTAATGAAGCAGTTTTGGTGAATAAATCGTGCCCCTGTAGTCTCACTGCTCAATTCTCTGCCATTTAGGAGTTATATCACTTTGTTTATGCGGCCTTAGTCACACCTCCCTGTATGTGACTTACACAGCATAAACACTCCCTGTAAAAAGAGATCCAATTTTAAAATTTCCTATATTGCGCAGTCTGTTTAATCTAGAATTTCTTATCTGCTTTACTGTTAAAAGAGATCTAGACACTGCAGGAGCATCTTGTGTGTGATTATAGTTCTGTTTACAAAGCAGGAGATAAAAACTTCTAAACTTCTGATTGAAAGGTAAACCATTTCTCATGCAGGCTATGTCAAAGTCAGGGGAGCTGTCGCTAGAGCTGCATTTACAGAAACAAAAGTGATTTAACTCCTAAATGGCAGATAATTGAGCAGTGAGACCGACAGTGCATTATCTTCACACCCAAACTGTTGTATTAAGCAAAAGTTGTTTTACCTATAATATTGTTGTTAAATATCCTAAAATGTTAAAGACCATTAAGTCTTGTGTTAGAAAACACCTACCGGAACAGAGAACATGTATTATCAATAGTGATATTGAAGACCCCATCTTCTCTCACATTCTTCTTATGAACAGTGCCACCAAACACTTTGTTCATCATCTATATAAAAGCAACAAAAAACACGTTACAGAAACATATATGCATTTGTAGGAAAAAAGCAACAAAAGGATTTGAAATAAAAACTTGTTTGAAGAGTTCCTGTTATAAAGTAGCACACAGCTTTAAGGTTTGGTGAAGCCCATAAGAAAAAAACAAAAACACTGGTTCTACTTACTACTTTATGTTTTTCAAGGATCTTTACGTACAGGGTTTTTCAGTGCACTGTAGTGGTTATGGTGCTTGGAGTGTTTCTTTAAGGAAACATTCTACATATAAAAAGCACTACAGTGCTCTGCAGCAGTTAAGGTTGCATGAATTCCCTGACACCATCCGACAGCAAGCTGTTAAACATTTATGTTTGATATCATTTGGAAAAATCAAGATAAATAAATAAGAGAAACATTTATTGGGCTGCAGAGTCAAATAAAAAGTTGGAGGAAACGTTATTGAGATATAAAAATATAAAATGATTACCACAAAGGAGACAAATTGGAATATCTGCATTAAAAAGGAAATATGTAAGCTAGGAATGCATGTATGGTAATTGGGGAGAAAGGGCAAAATGGAAACTCTTATAATGAAAGTCTGAGAAACTTAAAAATAGTATAACAAAACTAAAAATGCCCAGTAAGAAGATTCTAAGGGATCCAAACTGCCGTTAAAGGAAAAGAAAGCCAAGGGCTCCCATGCAAGCAAACTGGACGGACTGAGAGGAGTCTGGAGACAGACAAACAGGTACTCTCCACTATTAACCTCCCCTCTAGAAACCATCACCAAGGGGGCATAGAGACAGTCTAAAGACGCCCTTCCCAGGTCAAGTAATTGGAGGATAAATCTGTCTGATAGGCTTATTGTTAAAGAGATGGAAAAATAAACTGGAAAATACAGTAAATAAAAAACAGAAAATACTGGATTAATAAGAGAGTGTAACTAATAACCCTACCATGTTAGGAGCCCTATTAGAAAAATTACCAACACTGGTACAGGGGGCAAATCGAAAGAGACTGGCAAAAAGGGGTGCCCAATGTCAAGCAGTACAGGTAGGTAGAGTGAAGGGGGGGCGGGGGGAGGGGGATGGAGGTTTGTATGGTAGATGCCAAAATTAGGTTTTGTTTTAGTTCAACAATGTTCAGTTGAATCACACTCTCCTCCCCCTTATTGCAGATTTGCAGTTAGCGAGCCCTCAGAAAATCCACATTGATTTGATTCTTATTTAGTGAAAGTATACATCACCAAGAAGGTGAAGACAGGGTAGTTATTACCCAATTTAATGGAAATTTAGAATGTGTTGAGTTTCACTAAATGTAAACTTCCACAAAAAAAAAAAAAAAAAGGAAGTACTTTAAAATGTTGTTCTAAAAGGTAAACAACCTGCTTTATTTACATTAAAGTGTGTCAATTTATAGGCATGGCAGATTAATGATACAAATATGGTAAGTACTAAAACAAAACCATATGAAAGGGGAGAAGAAAAAGCCCTTATTCAGGCCTTGTGGATTCAAGAACGAGGGTTGTTTACATTAGTCCATTTAGTTTATCAGACTTTCATTATAACATTTTTCCTCTAGCCCTTTAACTCCTGGAGATACACAGTATTTACGTTTTACCTTACCTTTTATGCAGAAATGCTCATTTGTCTACTTTTTTTGTGTTTATTGTTGTTTTTCTTATACTCCAATAATAGTTTCCAGGAACCTTTTTCTATTTAAATTTGCAGCTCAATGAACTATTCAGGGTTATTTAGCCAATCGTTTTTTTTTTTTTTTTTTATTAATTTATCTTGATTGGTTCACACAAGGTTTGGAGCCCATCCCTCTAGGGCTGTAGACTCTAGCGACTGTTTTTTCGTTTGATATCATGTGATTTTTTTGTTTTTGTAATGGAGCTCTTAAGTTTTAATAATTTATACTTCACAGACAAACCAGAGAACAAGATAAAGTTTACAATAACTTCAGAGTACTAACACAGATAAGGAATAACTAACCAATAATTTTATAAACAAAAGGAAAAACTGTTTAATGTATACCTGCATGCCATAGCATATTCCAAGGACAGGTTTGCCAATGGCAAATATTGCAGAGTCAAACCAAGGTGCATCCTCTGCATAAACAGAATTTGGTCCTCCAGATATGATGATTGCTCTGTAGGGTAAAACAAAACAGCACATGAGATGAGCTTTACCTTGTATATTACCTCATGCTTCTGTGTTCCTATGTCCATATTTTATTTTATGTAATGTGAAAACATTAAAAACACCATTCTTAGTTAAAAACAAACAAGACAAAATAAACAGTATGATAAAAGTATACAAACAGTACAGGTATGGGTAGCATTCCAGCTGCAGATATGTAGCTTTTTGCCATGTGCCCATATGAAGAACAAACCAAAAAATAATGCAGAGTTCACCTGTATACCAGATAAATTAACAACAAAAGTCATTTGTACAGATAAAGAATGGAACATATTTGGTCCTAGAGATCTAGGTGAAATTTCTGATCTACTTCAATATCAGTCTTTCTGAAGCATTTCAGTGCCAACCATGCAACGGCTGCCAATGAATTTGCTCAATTTGGAAAGCCCTTTGCAAGACAGATACATTGAATAGCATAAATGAAGCATAAAAAGCAGGTCTTACCGGAATCCATGCTCTCGAATGGCAAAAGCTGGTGTTTCTAGTGGAAATATTTCGGACTGCACAAAGAACTCCCTTACGCGCCGATCGATGACTTTGCCATACTGAGCTCCAGCATCTAAAATCACGATGGCTCCCTCGTAGCGATGCTGGCCATCCTTTACTTCTGCATCTGTTTTATCCAGCTAAAAAGAAAAATAATCATAAAAATATATAGCAGGGACTTAAAAGGTTATCCTATTGACAGAATATTGCATATCCAAACTCAAAGAATGTACTCTGAAATGTTACAAACGCAATACCAATCAGTTATTGCAATAAATGACTTAGTTAATGTTTCAGACAGACAGTTACAAACCTTCATTGTTTTTAAAAGAAAGGTTCATAGAACGCTACAGGAAATTACATAAGATATCAACTGCATCTTAGTACAAAGCTAATGGACACAGAAAGTGAAGCATTTGTGACTAAAAAACTTGTAATTATAAGAGGAGGTTTTTAACAAACCAGTGATTGTTCAAGGTTATATCACATGCTGCAAATTAAAATGTAGAGAAATTAGATTATATACAGCTACCAAGACCCATTGACAAGACAGGATGGTGCAACGCATGCTTGTCACATGGCAAAATAACCAATATTAGATAAAGCTCATTTAGGGTCTTCAAATTATTTTAACAGATGTCAACGTGGCAAAACACACAATGGTCATTATGATTAAAACACAGGGGTTATAGGTTTGTTTTTTTATGTACAAATAAATCAGACCCAATTGGCTAGACTGAAGGCATTTCAAGAAGACATCGAAAATTAATTTGAGGGAGTTTTTTTGTGCATTACAATAGAAATAGTCAGAGATCTGTTACAGTGAAATATATCATCTTTCTGGGGGGTTTCTAACCCTGTTAATGGCTCTTAACATTAAAAATAGAAATTAATTGTTTCTTTAAATTGTGCCAAGTGCAATGGTTTACTACATATGACCCATGTAATGAATTAAGAGAATGAGAAAACGTTCGGTGTGTCAATCCCAAGTGAAATTAGCCAAATCAAAACCAACAGCAGCTCAAAGATTTCAACTTTACTGAATGTTTTATAAATTGCTGGGGAAGTACTTGGCTTGTGCTTGAGCGAAGTTAAGTGCCTCTAATCAACATCACAGGGACCTTTGCTTATGCTTCAAGCCAAGGAGAAATCAAACACACCTGAATTAGTACAAGATTTATGTTAAAACCGTATAAATTGCCGGAATTCATTCACTAGGTTCTAATAAACCAAAATGGGGTTTGATGTACAACCCCTACCTCACAGGACCACTGCACACACATACAGCATTTCAGCTTGCGTTTAAGTGCAATTCCTAAAAGCACCTATTTCTTTAAGAAATCTGCACTTTTACAAATATAATAAACACCTACCTGGTTGTCTGCTTTCTTCCACCTTCTGTTTGCTCCACTGAGCTAACAGAAGTAAAGGCCTACCTTCTCCCACAAGTGCCATCGAGTGCACAGAGTACTCCATTGTACCTGGTAGGTCAATAATTGTTTTGCAAGATCAGAATATAGTAATGCAGGAATTAAAAAAAGCAAAAAGTCTGCTCCTGCATGTGCAAACTTGGTCAATGAATGGGATAGTGAACGGTTTGGAGATGAATGGGACCATGATTTGACCAAATCACACAGAGTGCCTATTGCCTCGGGGTAAGTTGTGGGTGCACACAATAATTGAGGCAGCTACATCCCCTCTCTTGCCCAGAAAATGTCTATTCCCTTCTACAGGAGAGAATAACAGTACAGAAAAAACAGTGTACCCTGGGTCCACACACACACACAACAAGCCCCTACAATCGTTAAAAACTCGTATTGGGGTTGCAGAGTTATTTAGGAAATTAAAATCAGAGGAAGCAAAATTGCTCAAAAAGAGGTTCAGACTGAGTGGGATCATCTTAAATCAGTATTGCAGGGCAGGAGAGGTTTACAGACTCTGTCCCATGCATGGAAAACAATAAATGAATGTATTAAAAAGTAATTTAGTGATGTTAAACAATGTAGTGATATTGATAATAAAAATGTAATTGTTCCCTAAAGGAACCAAAGTATTGGAGTAATGCCTATGGATAGAGCAATGTTGAAAATAAATTAGATTAAACAATAAAGTCCCAACATTAATAACTGTGCAAAAATTAGGGTGTATGTTATATGACTAAAACCTAAATAGGATTCTATATAAGACAATACCATAGCAAAACCAATGCTTTATTGAGAAGAATTCCTTTATTATCACTTGGACATATATTGCATGGTATGTCTACTAAATGTTAAACAAAAGAGGGGGAAGGCAAAGAAACAAGATTGATAGTAACAATCCTAAAAAGGGACCTATATGCCCTAAGAAACACTTAAGTAAGAGCTTAAAATATATAGCTCACCCTAGAGAATCTCAAGCGTATATATCCACTTGTAAATAGATACAATAATTAGTCTGTTACCTAAAGTAGCAGAGTGGTCTAAGACCTGAGAGTATCTAGATCTAGAGGAACAAAAAATAAGCCTGGTAAAGTGTGGCCCTACACTGAGTCAGTCTACCCCACTTCCATAGACTCTGTCTAGAATGGGTCGTGCTATAATAGGCTGATCTCTACAACTCAGGTTAACTGCCGGTAAGGTCACTCAATTGAGAATATATACTCCCAGACTATCAGATGAGCGGAACTGACACTTGTATAAACCATAACATGCTGCTGGCAACAAAATATTGTAATTGTCAAAACAGATGTCTAATCACGAAGTCTGAACACACATAAGTAGGTAGAGAGTAGAGTTGAGCGGACACCTGGATGTACGGGTCCGGCCGAACTTTGAAAAAAAAGTCTGGGTTCATGATCGAACTTGACCCCGAACCCCATTGAAGTAAATGAGGACCCGAAATTTTGGCCAAAAAAATGCCTCTAAAAAAGTCATGGAAAGGGCTAGAGGGCTGTAAAAGGAAGTAAAATGGGGGTAAGAGTAGGACAGGTGCCCTGCAAACAAATGTGTCTGGGTCCCTGTCACCGGGCTGCGTAACGGTCGTTAAATCTGTTATGGTTCTTGTTATCGCTTCAACTGTTACTTGGATAACTGTGGGAATTCTAAAGATAATACATGCCGACGAGAGCTAGGGGACGGCCGCTCCGCTTTTGCACCCTGCTCCCTCTTATGCTGTGCTGGTGCCTGTGCGACCAGCGCCTCTTCCTCCAAACTGCACACGTCACTCGCATGACCTGGAGTCCATGTGGTGTCTAGGACCACATCATCCTCCACATCATCTTCCACCCACTCCTCAACCCTGCCCTCCTTGCCGGTATGCACACTGCAGAAAGCCACAGCAGTTGGCACTTGTGTTTTTCCAGCATGTAAAGTCTGCAAAGGACATATGGAAATTGTTTTAGAATTGTATCCAGGCAACAGTTTTCCCTATAAACTGACCTCTCAGTTTGACTTGTGAGGGTAGTGCCCCAGAATTACAATATTGTTTAAGTACCTCTTAGCTATTGATAACTGGTTTAAATATAGCAGCTTGTTATCTGGTAGTTTCTAGGGTAGAAAACAGCTTGATATTTTCTATCACTTAGATCTGTGTAACAAGTGTTGTAGGTGTGAAACAATATTACAAGTGACCGATGTAGTAAATTTGAATCAAAGTTACGCTTCGATTTGACGAGCACGCCCAAAATGTACTATTTAGCAGATTAGCAGCAAAACAATTAGAATGTTTACAATTGTGCTGTAACCGCAGTATTTGACTCCCAGATATGAAGTGCACGCCCCAAAATGTACTAGTTAGCAGATTAGCACCCAGAAAATTAGAATTTTTACAAGTGCGCTGTAAGTGCACCCCACTAATGTTTACAACTGCGCTGTAAGCGCACTATTAGAGGCTTCGATTTGACTCTCAGATATGAAGAGCAGGCCCAAAATGTACTATTTAGCAGATTAGCACCCAGAAAATTATAATTTTTACAAGTGCGCTGTAAGTGCACCCCACTAATGTACTATTTAGCACAAAAAAAACTGACTTTTTAAAACTGATGTAACCGCGGTATTTGAAGCTTCTATTTGACTCTCAGATATGAAGTGCACCCCACCCACTAATGTACTAGTTTGCAGAATTCTTTCCTAAGCTGTCCCTATCAGCGGCAGCATCCTCTCCCTACACTAATAAGACCTCATGTGCGTGCAGCGCTACGCGACTCCAGCTTATATATAGAGGCTGGGTCACATGCTGCACTGGCCAATCACAGCCATGCCATTAGTAGGCATGGCTGTGATGGCTTCTAAGGGCACACGAGTCAAACGCTTGTTGATTGGCTGCCCTGCAGCCTTTGAAAACGTGCCATTAAATCGCTGAACATCAAACTCCAACCCGAACATACAGTGATATGTCCAAAAAATGTAATGTTCGGTACGAACCTGAACTTTACAGTCCGGATTCGCTAAACTCTAGTAGAGAGTACTTGTAAATATAACTCACTCAGCAGTCTGCCAAAAATGACAAAATAGTTAAAGGTATTTCCTTGCGTAAATCAAAAGTCTTATGACTGAAAGCTCCATTTTTAAATGTCCGTGCA
The DNA here is from genome assembly GCF_036172605.1 of Pelobates fuscus. NCBI lineage: Eukaryota > Metazoa > Chordata > Amphibia > Anura > Pelobatidae > Pelobates > Pelobates fuscus. Next base: position 110,627,861 of record NC_086318.1, on the reverse strand, counting down.
AATTCATTAGGTACGCCCCTCTAGATGGGTCATCCAATTCCAGTAAACAAGGAGCCTGTTTAGGGTAGGTAATTCTCTCTAAACAATACAGCGTGGAAGCAATGAATGTAAACAACTGTTCTGAGCAATCCTAAAGATCCTGTTAAACATCACGGCTTACTGTAATGAGATCTGTCCATATGAGATACACTGCTGTCTCGAGATTATTCAATATAGAGGAGGTAATAACTCTCCACTGGACATCAAAATGACATTATAGGAGCGCAAAGATCCGCTCGCTCAGTGTAAAAGATAATACTGCAGGTCATAAAGAGATACAAATATAAAGACACAAAAGACCTAGAGTACTCAATAGGAAAATTATATTAAATATTTCAATTCCAATCATTGTGTCAATTTTATGTTGCGATAAAAAGTATCTCAGCTCGAAAAACGTATTTATCTATATTGGGAAAAAAAAAAAAAAAAACACGTTATTAGATCCTAAAGGTCACATTAGAGTTGCCTACTAGTTATACTCTGGAGTCAAGAAAATGAAAAAAAAAACGGGAGACAAGATAAATAAAAATAATGATGTGAAAAAAAATGACTTCATGAAAATACCCAATAAAAACTTACTTTATATATTTATTTTTATGATGGTTTAATTGACTAAATTTGATCCTTATTAAACTTAAAGACAGATTCTAGACAAACTATGTATCCATATGAATTAGTGCAAGAATAGAGTATATGTAAACCCTTCATTTAGACCCAAAAGTGTTAAAGTCTTTAATGTATAGATCCAGAAAGACTCCCTTTGTTTTAAGAGGCGGTCCAAATCCCCTCCTCTTTCATTTTTTATATTATTGATATTGATAATAGCAAGATTTTTGTTCCCATATGTACAAAAATTATAGGCATTAGTGCTCTTTAAGATTGTGATGTCAGTAAAAATGTTATAGAACCACTCCACACCACAAAAGCACTTCAGCTTACTGAAGTGCTTTATGGGTGAGGAGTTCCCTCATTTAATCCCAGTTTATAAAAGTGCTGATTACTCCATACAGTCTGCCCGAGGAGAGCCAGCATCCAGTCTGCAGCTTTGCCGGGTGTGAGCTGCAGACTGAGGTGTTACCACAGCAATGCTCCGACTGGAAATCGCAAGACTTACCATGTGGTATGCAGCTCAATTTTTTTTTATTCCCTAATTCCCACTAAATTCCACCCACCCAAGTAACTAAATCATACACTAATAAAATCAAATAATAAAATTTAACCCCTTAGGGTTAAAACAACAAAAAAAAACGTAACCCTTGAAAGTAAAAAAAAATAAATAAAAAAAAAAAAAAATATCACAGTAAAGTACTGTGACCTGTATATTGATCACTGCCAGCAGTGATCAAACAGCAGGGAAAGGGTTATTTTTTTTATACAGGGGAAAGGGATTGGGAACTTTTTTTAAACCTTTAACTTTTCTTCTGGGACACAATGTAGCACCGATCCGTCTCTCTCCACTTCACAAACCCACAAGATGTGGAGGGAGGCGGATCAGATATCCCAGCAGCATTGTGACCGCTGTGACTGGCTGTCACAGCGATCACATGGGCTGGGATATCCGGATTTGCTGCCCCTGACTCGGAGGGACCCAGCAATAGCATTAACCCCGCGATCGCGGGGTTAATTTTAACGCATGACGGACGAGGTCCGTCACTCGTCCTTAAGGGGATTATATATCTATCTCCGGTGTGGGAACGGATTTTTTTGCCATAAGAGCACCCAGTACTTTTTATACCACATTATTTCTCACCCACTTTCAGTTGAGCTTTTCTTATAATTATATATTCGAGCAATTACATCACAGCCTTAGATGCCAGGCCAAGAAAGCGTGAAATCCCTTAAAGTGTCAAACTAGTAGTCTTAACTCTACGTGGTGGTCGTGTCACAACTCAATTTCATATTTTTGTTTCAGCACATATGAATGAATACATTATCATGGTTCTCTTGCAACATAATGTATATAACAATATGTGTTGGGGAAGATGTCATTTACTCATAGGTGTAGGAGACTGGTTGCATGATGGGAATGTGAGCTTAGGGTAATACCTGGATGAAAATGAACACAAGGGATGCTGATAAGTATTATTGCCATGATTATTTATATAGAGAAGGTTTTAAAATAGAGAGAGATGATGTGTGTACTAATGGGATTTATGCATAAACAATTATTCTAATGTGTGACCATTAAGGGCCACAAGAGGGTCGACTGTTACTCTATTGAATGGCTAATCTTATAAACCCTTTGCTTTATGTTGTATAAATGGAATATATCAAAATGTGTGAGAATGGGAGTATGTGTGATGGCTGTAGGGTTTATGGTATGGCAAGATAAACAGGTTTTATCTGAACTGCTGTCCACACAACCCAAGGGACAAAGGAGATGTTTGACGATAACCTTGCTGAGATTCCAGAGGGTCACATAAGGTATTTAGGAATGAGAAAGACCCCAGGGGCATGTTAGGTGTGTGTTGTGTAGCCAAAGGTCAGGAGGGAAACTGCGATCCAAGGAACCATCCAATTACGATGGTGCCATGTTACTTCTAATGTCTGTCAATAGTACATCTAGGGAACTGTTTGGTAAGTAGATAGAAGGGACAGGGAGGAGAGAACATCAGACCCCAGCAGATCTCAAAGAAAGGTAGCTTTATGATCATACATGAGTTATATGTGTAAATAGAAGTATAGATATGTTATAAATTCATGTTTTATTGTTGTGGATTAATGTATTGTAATTTGTATTGTTTGAATTCCGGATTGTTTAAGTAAATTTATTCATTCATTATGACCAACTTTGTGGATTCTTGGGTATTCTGTTGCTGTATATTTTGAAATAAAGTAGCAGCTTTCAGGTAGAAACCCAATAAGAGATAAATATAGAACAGTGATTGTCATTAATAAGCAGGAGGATTTGTCTATCAGTGCATGTATAAATACATTCATAAATTTATTGTCTTGAAAAATGCTTAGTTTAAAATTTAAGATGTCCAACAGATTTAGTAAGAAATCTGCTTTTTCATTTTAAGTTAATTTTAATAGGATAATGAATGACCTGTGAAAATGTATTATAAAATGTAGGCATTCAATGTGTGCTTTCCAATGATTTTGCTTGCTTTCCCTATGGGTAGACCTTAATGAAACATTTAGTTTGTCAGTGTAATTTAACCTTTCATTACTATGACATATTCAGGTTTAAGCTCATTTCTAGATGTGGTGTAAGCCAAGCATGTATGTATGGATGCTTTATTGTATTCTGGATTCTTACTTTCTACACTTCTACTCCTGGCAGCTGGTAATGCCTCTCCAAACCCTGGTCCTGCCTCTACCCACCTACCTTGTGACCACCCTTAAAACCTCTCCAATCAGAAACCTCTCCTAGACAGCCACTAGAGGGCACTTCCTGCTCAATAGCACAGAAAACCTGTGCTAGAGCGTCGCTGGACGTCCTCAAGTTGTGTGAGGACCTCCAGCGTCGCTCAATTCCCCATAGGAAAGCATTTCCGCGCATAAAGTCTCCGTGGCCGGTGGGCGGGATCAGTCACGCCCACCGGCTGACGTAAAGACTGGGAGGAGCAGTGGCGAGAAGAAACCCCCACCGAGGGACATCGGCGGGGACTCAGGTAAGTGACCTGAAGGGGTTTTCACCCCTTTAGCAACCAGGGATTGGGAGGTGGGAGCGAGAGGGGACCTGCAGTGCCAGGAAAACAAATTGTTTTCCTGGCACTGGAATGTCCCTTTAACTTACTTGCTGTAACTGAAACTTGGCTCTCTTATGACACATCTACCCCTGCCTCATTATCCTATGGTGGTCTACAGTTTACACACAACCCAAGACAGTCTGACAGTAAAGGTAGCGGTGTAGGGTTTCTCCTTTCACCTCACTGCTCTTTCAAAACTCCACCGAACCCCCTTTATCTCTCTCTCTCTTTCTCTCTCCTCCGAAATTCACTCAATTTACTTATTTAAACCCCTCTCTGCTAACATTGCCGTTATTTATCCCACCATCATAATTTCCCACATGGATTATCGTAACCCTCTCATAATTGGTCTTCCCAAAAAAACATATTGCCCTGCTACAGTCTGTAATGTATGCTGCCGCCAAACTGATTTTCCTCTCTAGTGGTCCTCTCACACATCACCCCTTTGTCAGTCCTTATATTGGCTTCCTGTATCCTATAGGAGTCAATTCAAAATGCTAACCCATACCTATAAAGCATTGACCAATTCTAGCCCCTCATATCTCTTCACAGATCCGTAGGTATTCCCCTTCTCGGTCTCTGCGCTTTGCCTGTGACCTTCTCCTGTCCACTACTCGCACCCGTATGGCCAACTCACGCTTGCAGGACATCTTGCGGGTGGCTCCCTTCCTATGGAATAGCCTGCCTACCGCCATCAGACCCTCCCCTAGTCTTCAATCGTTTAAGAAGTGCCTTAAAATCCATCTTTTTAGTAAAGCTTATGGCCTCCCAGAGTAACCTCTACCTCACATACCTGTCTCTTGCTCTCTGCTAAAGGGCAGCACTCTACTCTCTCCTCCAGCTCTGCTTCACTCCTGCCTTATTTGATTGCTATCCCTGTCCTATAGTGTTTTACACCCTACTTCCTATAGACTGTAAGCTCTTTTGAGCATGGCCCTCTTCAACCTATCGTTCCTGTAAGTTTTCTTGTAATTGTCCTATTTATAGCTAAATCCCCCTTCTTACAAGATAAAGCGCTACGGAATATGTTTGCGCTCTATTAATGGCAATAATAACAATAAATTATTAATTTAAAAAGTTGATACAAGATACTAATTTAATCTGCATCACTGGACTTACAATGCTATAATCTCTAATCCTTTATAAGTATTTATATTGGCATTAACGTACACTACAAATGTCATATTGGATGAAACCAACATTTTTGGAGAAGTTGGTATTACCATTTCTAACACATAGATAGTAATCCAAGTACTAATGGATCAGAAAAGAAAAAGCACTCCAAGAACATTAAAAATAATCAGGCTGATAAATAAAATGACAAAGACAGTAAGTGAAGAGAAGTCATAAAATACCCTTCATACTATGGAAGTTATATATAGAAATTGTCACATTCTCCTTTGCCTCTTTTTTGTGCATGAACCATTTTCTATTGTATAAAACTTTAATACTATTTAGTGTATTAAAACAGTTATAATATATGCTTAATACATTGGTGACTTTTCTGTAATGCTCAAAAATATTCAATTTTTCTACTGCCGTATTCAGATTTTTTTTTATTTTACTATTGATTGAATTCAGAAAATAAAACATGCATAATACGTGTAGATAGGAGAAATAAAAATGCAATTTGAAGGATTTTTTCCCCCTTAATCAAAATGTAAGATTGAATGCTGCTTAATACACAACTTTCTTATATATTGGAAGAAACATTTGTGAACAGAAAAAAAATAACCAAAAAGGAATATTTTGGCAAGCCTTAAGTGCCGTGCTCAGTCTAAAAATGAGCACAATAATTTTTATAAACACTTATGTATTGGGGTCCTAACACTACTAGAGTTTATTTTGTAAAGTATATACGGTATACCGTAATTAATACAAAGCAAAGGTGAGCAAGACTCAAGGGGTAGCAAGCTCTGAAACACTTATGATTACACCATGTTCCAAGCATTTATATAAATCTTTAGAATGCACCTGCCTGTCTGGCTCCAAAAATCGGCAAACAAAGTTCACTCCTTACAAAAAAAAAAAGACTGATAAATTGACACAAATTTGTATTTATATGCACAGCAGTTGATATTTTGTCTAGAAATGCTAAAAAGTTGCAGAATTTTATGTGAGGGTGTGTTACATGAGATTTTTGGCGTTTTTCTCATTACATTATACATTTGCTTTGCGTTATAGATCTTGCTATGCTGAAACAAACGTATCATATATTATTTTAGAATTTATATAACGCCATCAGATTCTGTAGCGCTGTACAATGGGTGGACTAACAGACATTTAATTGTAACCAGACAAGTGGACGTACAGGAAAAGAGGGGTTGAGAGCCCTGCTCAATGAGCTTACATGATAGAGGTAGTGGGGTATAGTGACACAAAGGGTAAAAGTAGGGGTACGAAGTAGGTTGTTAGAAAAGTATTAATTGAGGGCTTAGTAGGACATTTTTGACAGTTGTCTGAGAGGAGTCATTGGGGACAGGGGATGAAAATCTGAAACAGTTTAATTGATATGCTTTTATGAAGAAGTGAGTTTTTAATGATTTTTTGAAAGCGTGGAAACTTGGTGAAAATCTAACGGAGAAGGGAAGGGAGTTCCACAGGAAAGGTGCAGCCCTGGAGAAGTCTTTAAGACAAGCATCAGAGGTGGGAGTACGGACAAAGGATAGGCGTAGGTGTTCAACAGAGCGCAGGGGCCTCGACGGGACGTACTTTTGTATTAGGGAGGATAGGTAGGTTGGAGCAGCATTATGTAGGGACTTGTAAGCAAGCACCAAAATTTTAAATTGAGCTCTATATCTTACTGGTAGCCGATGTAGGGACTGACAGAGCGGGCAGGTGTGGGAGGTTTGAGCGGACAGGAAAATTTGCTTCGCCACCTTATTCATTATAGATTGCAGAGGTGCAAGCTGGGAACACGTGTGCGCGCGCGCGTGTGTGTGTGTGTGTGTGTGTGTGTGTGTGTGTGTATGTGTGTATATATATTATATATATAGAGAGAGAGAGAGAAAAATAATCTTGCACTCCACTCACAAAGTATAAATGCCCGGTGCTTGTCCAGCAAAATACAAAAAAATCCAAATAAGATAGCACTCCCAGGACTTGTAAATCAGAAGATAAAACTTAACTTTTAATTCTCTTGAAAAAAATCGACGTTTCAGTCTGTTAACCACAGACTTTCATCAGGACTCAAGTCCTGATGAAAGTCTGTGGTTAACAGACTGAAACGTCGATTTTTTCAAGAGAATTAAAAGTTAAGTTTTATCTTCTGATTTACAAGTCCTGGGAGTGCTATCTTATTTGGATTTATTTTTATATATATATATATATATATATATATATATATATATATATATATATATATATATATATATAAAATGGGGGGGGGAGAGAGAGAAAAAGAGACATACATAGTTACATAGTTGAAAAGAGACTTGCGTCCATCAAGTTCAGCCTTCCTCACATATGTTTTTTGTTGTTGATCCAAAAGAAGGCAAAAAAAAAACAGTTTGAAGCACTTCCAATTTTGCAACAAGCTAGGAAAAAAAATCCTTCTTGACCCCAGAATGGCAGTCAGATTTATCCTTGGATCAAGCAGTTATTACCCTACATTGAAAGATTATATCCTTGAATATTCTGTTTTTGCAAGTATGCATCTAGTAGCTGTTTGAACATCTGTATGGACTCTGATAAAACCACTACCACCATACAAAATATAAATCTAGCCACATGCGTTTCATATCTTTGTGAAAGAGATATGACAGCTTTTCAAGTAAAAGAATATATATATATATATATATATATATATATACACACAAAGCAAACTATGCAGCTGAAGGGTTAGGAATGAAACATTGTTGCCCACGTGTTGGACAGATCATATTAGTTGCAGACAGCTATCTGTACACCTTCATTCACTAGGAAAGATTAACTAAAACAAATGGATAATTTAAAGTTATTCATTATTTATCTGAAAAGCAATGCAAGTCAGACAGGTACCCAGGTATAATAATCATTTCAATGAACCATAGGTGGATTATGCATGACCCAGACACTGGCAGTGATCCTTATACCCCAGGGACCATTTAACATGTGGCTGTTATTATGTTTTAACACCCTGAGCATACAGGGGGCACCCCATGTCAGCATTGTTATTTGGGGGGTGCATTACCCACATGATATCTGAGGGGTGTCAGCATGCCCGGCTGCCAGGGCCAGTACCGCTAATCCTGCCTATTACCCTTAGCGTGCTGGCTGAGGGTTGTGGGAGCTGGGTGTTCTTGCTGTCTACCCCCCGTTTCTGGCTGATGCTGGCTCTCCTGTCAGGGACACACGCTGACACAAGGCCTCAGCCAGACAGAGCCAGGGCCCCCGCCATCAGCCCCCTCCCTGTCCCCCACCCCAGGAGCCGGCACTGACCTTGGAGTCTCCGTTACAGAGCGCCATGAGAGCCCGTGCTGTGGGCGGCGGGCTGCGAGTGAGGGAGGGCAGTCAGTGCAGTGAGAGCTCAGCTTTGGCGCCGGAGAGAATGGTGCTGGGGAGTGAGTGCTCCGCAGTTCGCCCCGCCCCCTGCTCCTGTCACGCCGCCAGGGGGAGCTACAAGGCCAGGGCCGCCATCTTGGATTCGGGATAGTAAACCTGCCCGTCAGAGAGGGCAGCGCAGGGTTACCGCGGCCGGGAGACCGGCGGAGCACGTCAAATGACGTCTGGGCACCCGCCACTGGTGGCACCGGGCCGGGCGCGGCAGAGTTTACGCCTTTAGTGAAATGACTGGGCGCCCACTGTGGGCATGTCGCCCTCACTAAAGATGGCTTCCCTTACCGCGCGCCCACTGCTGAGACAAAACTTTAGGCCGTGCCCACCGCAGAGTTAGAAACACTAGAGAAAGCACTCCTCGCTGTCATAGCAACCGCACACCGTCTTTATTTTATTTATATTTTTACACAGTGGTAGTAAAAATATGTCCGTTATTATAGAAATACACCGTCAGAAGATATATTTTTAAAACACTGGGGGGGGGATGACAAAGAGTGATCATACAGAATAATGGCTCCAATGAAGAAGAGCCACTTGTGGTGTATTATATCTCTAGTGTTTAGAACTCTGACACGGCCTCTGGTTAACTCTGACACACACTGTGCAAAGAGAGTGCGGCTAGCTTCTCATTGGCTATCAGCCTGCTCAGTGTTACAGAAAAGCACCCCTGGAAACAAAACGGTAGGAAGTTGGTTCCGTGTCAGTGCTGGGTTAATAGGTTAGAGAAAACCTGTTTGTACACGGAGTTTAAAGAAGCCGTACCGTGTTTGCAGGATGACCGGTAAATGATGGGAGTGCTGAGCTGTCAGTAAATGGTAAGGAAGGGGAGTTTGTTTTACCGATTTATCAAATGCATATCATCCTATCACATGGAAATAGAGCTTTATAATGTACAATATATATTGATTGTCGTGCAGATACCATGTTTACATTTACATTAATTAAATATATATTAATATTAATGATATCCCAGCCAACAGTGTACGTACATAGGTCTGTACAGGGATATCTAACCGTGTGGGTGGCTGTGCATAAAGGTAGCCATCAGCCCAAGCCAGGGATAGGCAACCTTTGCACTCCAGATGTTGTGGACTACATCCCCCATAATGCTCTTACACCCATAATGCTGACAAAGAATCATGGGAGGTGTAGTCCAACACATCTGCAGTGCCGAAGGTTGCCTATGCCTGGCCTAAACATCTAACATGCTGTAGGTAGTTCATTACTGGCTTGTGGGTGTATTTAGATGTACAAGGCTAAGTATAGGTTCGGTAAGCTGGGCATGACAAAGTTAGGAGCCAGGTGGCCTTATATATTATGCATGCATTTATAAATTGTAATTTTAGTAACTTTTAAGTGGAACATTAATGGAGGTTTTTTTTTTTCCCTGCATATAATTAGTATATCATCAATAAATAAAGTATGGTTTCTATGTTTGTGAAGCCTTGCTTTACTACATTTCCCCTTTTGGGTTACAGATACAAGTATCTACCTCTTGAGCTAATAGAATTGGGGGTAATGTAACATTGATGATGTCCAAGAAATAAGGAACTTCTAATTTTTTATCCCTGGTATCGGCATTACGCAGACTAGAAAACACACATAGACATCCCCAAGGCAGGACACCCTCCTCCTCTAAATAACACTCTTCTTAACCCCTTAAGGACCAAACGTCTGGAATAAAAGGGAATCATGACATGTCACACATGTCATGTGTCCTTAAGGGGTTAAAAATGTTGCCACTGAAAAGGAAGAATATTGTTTCTTATACCGAAACTGCAGTCAACTTTCTCCATGGATCAATAAGCATATTGACTGTACAAAATGCCACATAACATTGAGTACTTTCTTTCAACATCCACCTTTTCTCAGTGTCTACAAGAATGAGGAAGTCTCATTCCATTCCCATCGAACATATGGATGAGATGTGGAATGGTGATTTTGTATTATTACCATGATGTTTATTTGATAAACAGTGCATTGAAAATAGATTTGCAAATTTTAAAGAAAAATAGTTGACTTTGGAAAGCAATAATAGATACTTTGGAAAACAGTTTGGTTAGTTTAGTTATAACTCCTTTTCTTTTATAAACCATTTATTATACACTTTCTGTTAATTGATGGCTATTCGCTACTGTCATATCAGTAGCAGGCATTTATCCACTTCTTCTCAATCTGATTATGTATTTTAGTTTTTTTTGTTTGATATCACAAATGTATTGACCAGACTGTCTAATAATCTCAGGCCTATCTCAGCTGCCCACTCCAGATATACAAATTCCAACTCTAGCATAATGTATGCAGGATTATAGAGATACTTCCGGGTCATTCTTCAGCACTCCGAAGAATAAGTGGAACCAGCTTCTACGAGACCAGTATGAAATTAACAGACTCATCTCCGCCTTCTACAGTATATTAAATATTATCACCGGCAATGGGGTAAATGAATTTAGTACATAGAATGTCCCAAGGATTTCATAAATATTTTTTCTTGGTGAACTGTGGGACCTTTGGGTGCTTTGAAATCATATCAATTTCCTCTGTTAAAAAAATGTAATACTTTAAAAGATTACGTTTGTATTGCGCTTTTCTTAAACATGCTTCCGATACTTTGTTCAAAAGCCGGTTAAAGTAAACGGTGCAAACTAATTGGTCTTATAGGTTTTGTCACACAACATGAAATTTATAGACGCTCTATAATTCGATTAGATTATTGTAGTAACAGTTTTCAAAAATCGTTGTAGTTATAAAAGCTCTTTCGCATCCTGTGATTTGACTGAGAAATTTCAATCATTTCCTGTTCCCTGGAAAACCTGGGGATTTCCAGCAAATGTCATACCTTTTTTTTTTTTTTTTTGGTTGTTGTTATTTTCAGTTTAGTTTTGGACAAATATGCATGTATTATTAATAATAATAATATCTTTTATATAGTTCCAACATAATCTGAAGCACTTTACAACCATTGGTGATAACAATATTGACATACAAAGCAATGCTGACAGAAACAAGAGGCATTAAGGGTCCTGTTTAATCAAGCTCACAATCTGAGATAATGTGTGTCGGGATCCCGCAGGCGGCTGCAAGGGGAGGCTGCAGTCCGCTCGCGGCACTCACCCTCCAGCCGTCCGCGGTCCCCTTCCTGGCGTGCGCTCGGCGGGCGGCATCCTCCCAGCCACCGATGCCGCCCACGTCTTCCTCTACGTCCCCCAGCGGCAGCATGTATGATGCTGCACGCTGGGAGACCGCCCATTTTAATAAACGCTGGGGTCAGCCACCTGACCCGGCGTTAAAGGCACAGTGCCTCAATCACAGTGGGAGGTCTAGATATCAACCACGTGTGATTGTTAATTCTGATTGGAAATTATCCAATCAGAATTAACCTATGGATTTAAATACTTACCTTTCCTGTTCCTCTCTGCCCTGTTGTGGTCTTTGCTTGCTAGTATTGCTACTGAACTTGTGTTTCTGGTTACGTACTCTCTGGCTTGTTTATCTGACTTTGTGACTTTCTCCTAACCTTTTGACCTCGGCTTGTTTCTCGTTATTCTGTCTTCTGGTTTCCCTTACTCTGCTTGTCTCCTGACTATTCTTTGTGTGCTTAGCCCGGCCACTCTAAGGTCCGGTACTGCACCTTTTCTGTGTGTGTGTGTTAGCATGTTTGGTTCCCGGAATCGTGACAATGTGGATGTTTAATTTTTGCTTATCTTGGCAACAGGAGAGGACATGCTCATGTATTTTGCAAAGTACTTAGCATGTGGTCTGCCTTAAGCATGCATCCTCACTCCATTTACAACAACCATGACTAACTCCACATATTTGTGTATTGCATCCAGCACTGTGTTTCCAACATTCATTCCCCTGACAATTTACTTTCCCACTAAATGTTGGTTTTATTTTACCATTCTTAAATGCCACGCAAATTTCGTATCGCTCTCTCTTTCCTGCAATATGAATTTACTCGTTACCAACCAAACATTACCCAACACTAGCAGTATTAAGATATTTAACGAACTACCATGTTGCATTACATTGTAGCATAGCTTTCATTGAACAGGCAGTGCTGTGAAAATGGTTTGACAAGCAGTCAAGGTTGTGATTGACTTCACTAATGGATTCCTTTTTACATAAAGAGCTTTCTCCTACTGGGCATTTAAAATGGGCTTAAAATTCCCTAATGCGACTCATTTGTACTCTGTTCCCCTCTCCCTTCCACCTTCTCCAGGACCATTAATGTCCTTATTGACCATGAGCATCTGGGAAATGTTTATTGAAATGAGGCATTTGAAGCATGCAGGGAGCTAAAGTGAGCCAACCTTGACTTCTTGCTACATATTCTCTTTCTTAAAACTCACCTCTCTCCCGTTTACATGAAGGTAGGTGTGTTTTATTTCCTCTCCACATCTTGCTGTCTGCCTGCCATCCATCCATCTAACCGTCCATCTTTTCCCCAGGTATGTTCTTACCTCACATTTGGTATTTGCCTACTTTTTGCCTTTTTTTTTTTTTTTTTTTCCCCTTTCCGATTCTGTCCCATTCCTTATACTTACCCTATGCACCATCTGCCCTTTGCCACTGTTTGCAACAATTCCTTTTTCATGTTATCTGCAACACCATGCTTCTCTACCCTTCTGTTTTTTAATATTATATCGAATAAATGTTGTACACCGTGTGCCTAGGTTTAGCTTTTTTTGGCAGAGTGTTAGGCCATTGTCTTTATAAATATTTACATTAAGGGTTGTTCTCAACTTTATTTTCAGGCATAATATATCCTTGCGAAAGAAGCCAAAGAAAACATCCAAAATGTCAGGCACACCTAGAGAGAGCCGGCATCGTCGGCAGAATTACCAGTATCCAGTTGCAAACCAAAGTGATCACAATCGTCATGAATATATGGAGGAAGGAGACGGAGAGGCTCTACTACAGGACTCTGATGTAACTGCACCCAGAAGGATTGCCAATTACAAGGATGAATTGGGGAATATTCTGCTGTTGTTTTTCCTTTATGTTTTACAGGGAATCCCATTAGGACTAGCTGGGAGCATTCCTTTAATCCTCCAGAGCAAGAATGTTAGTTACACCAATCAAGCAATTTTCAGTTTTGTGTTTTGGCCGTTCAGTCTTAAGTTGCTCTGGGCCCCACTTGTTGACTCTTTATATATTAAGAGGTTTGGTCGCAGGAAATCATGGCTGGTTCCAACACAGTACATTTTGGGACTTTTTATGATGTATCTGTCTCGTGTAGTGGATGATCTGTTAGGTGGAGATCATGGGCCTGACATGTTCGCTTTGACTGCTACTTTCTTCTTGTTTGAATTCTTGGCTGCAACTCAGGACATTGCCGTGGATGGCTGGGCACTAACCATGCTCTCAAAACATAATGTGGGTTATGCTTCAACATGCAACTCAGTGGGACAAACAGCTGGATATTTCATGGGCAATGTACTTTTCCTCGCCCTCGAATCACCAAATTTCTGCAACAAATATTTGAGATTTACCCCGCAGCCCAAAGGATTGGTTACACTTCCAGGTAATTAGTGATTACACTCTGATGGTGCAGGAGATCAGACGTAAGGACTTCCGCTTGTAAAAATAGATATGGAGATAGTGTTATATAAAAAAAAACATGGAGAGTAAGTGGTGAAGTGGAAGTGATGGGGTAAGTAGGATAGTATGAATAGTAGAATAGTTAAGAGATCCCATAACATGAGCAGAGGAGCGATTACACTGCTGAACTGACATGTTGACTCACCATGCAAAAGAACCACTGGCACTCTGCTCCAATACTTCCCTGCATTCATGCACACACAATGACACTTTACATTAACATTCCTGCATTCACAGACACTGGCCCAAAAAGGTAATTATCCCACTGCATTCACACACTGTCACTTAATGCCGGAAGCAACATAACTGAAAACCAAATGTGCTTAACGTGCATTTGTTGTGGTGGTGGGTATATTTTAGCACGTCAGTAACTGTAGACCTTAACATCTGAACTCCGCTGTTATACTGTTTCTGTTAATAAGCTGCTAAATCATCAGACACTTATGTAAAATGATTTAGGTACATTAGTACCTTAGCTACCCATGAGTCCCAAACTTGTTGCAAAAAGTGTTGAAATGTGCTTATTATTTAGAAACTAAAACTATTTAAAATGTTCAATAGTTCTTTAAAAGTGAGAGGGGAATTTAAGGAAAGCAACAACTTGAGTTCCTCCTTTGATCATCCACACTCTTTGGTTTTATTTCAGGGTGTACACTTCATTATTAGCAGTCAGCACAAAAGAGAGGGCAGCTACAGATTTTAGAATAGGTGAAACTTTCTTTTCATAAGAGTAAAATAAAGTGTCCGTGGCCAATAGTGACATTACTATGTGGAGCTGGTTAGCATGGTATTAACTTAATTGTTGAAGACAAAAATAATATGTCTGTAAATTTCAGACCGTTTATAATGTACACTAGCGTTGGGCAACAGCAGCTGTGATTTGCAATATAATGTTAAATAAAGTAACATAATGGCTTTCTTTTCTAGGTCACAGTTTGTTATACTCCACACGCCTGTTGCATTATTCATAGGTCACATATTACAGCCAGTCAGTTTAACTAACAATCTGTATTTCAGGCAACCATCCACTGAAGATATTTGTAAAACTATTAAAAACTTCTCAGTTCACATAGTTTGTCACGCACTTTAAATTCACATGTGATAATGGCTGATTTTTTTTTTATTTTTTTTTTGTGTTGAAATATCTATTTATTTGACAAGATAGTGTAGGGCCATATCTGCCATTGCATTATTGCTATGTGATTCTATGATGTCCCTTTTTAGATTTCCTGTTCTTCTGGGGAATAGTATTTCTAATAACCACAACACTAGTGGCAGTGCTGAAAAAAGAAAATCAGAACGAAAGAGCAGCAAGAGAGGAAACTCGTAATGTAAAAGAAGCCTATGGTCTCCTAATAAGCATAGTGAAAATGCCGGCTGTTCTCAAATTCTGCGCTATGATCTTAACAGCCAAAGTGAGTGAACTGTGCTATATATATACAGGTACTGATATATTTGTTTTGTAGTTGTGCAGTTGCCATGATACAATAGATACATTGGCATTTATGCCATTTTATAAATGAGAACCATTCTGTGTGGCTTCTACAAATTCATACATTGGTATGTGTTCTTTTCTCGCTAAGTGATATTGGTTTAGGAACAGGAATACTGTAGCCTCCTTGTTTCCTTGCAAGCTCACTGCCTTGGTATTATCTTTGACTGACCTCACTATTGCACCACGTATCATCTATCTCTAAATCCTGCCATTTTCATTTAAAGCAGAAATGACACTTCCCATGAATTTTCCTATTTCGCTTATTTAACCCCTATATTTAACAAATATGCATTTAGGAGTTGTGAAAAAATTAAATGTATATGAAATTCCCACCTTTTAAATTCAGCAACTAGGCACCTCTGGCTCCCTGTCCATCATTATTAAATACTTTGCCCGTACACATAGTAGTCACAGTAGCTCTGGACTTTAACAGGGTTATTCACTAAACTCAGAATTTTTGCAAGTAAAAACCATGCAAGCTGGCCTGGAAACAATTCTCCAGCTTAGTTATAGCTAAAACCTTTTGCCTTAATTTTTCTATTTAAATTTATTTTCGGGAAATTCAAAGTTTAGTGAATAATTCTGAGTGCTTCACTCTGCCCCGACCACCGAGATTGTGATTTTGTGTGGCCTGGTGTGAGAGTGCTTGACCTGCACCTCTGGCAGGAACAGCCGGAGTCCCTTAACATTCATCTCTTCAAGCTAACCTGTTGTCTGCCTAGATAGGTTTCATTCCTTAAATCTGTCTCTTCTTTCTATCATAACATAACTAGTGGCTCTACGGCCCTTTTCGCTCTCCCATTCAATTCAAATGCTTTTCTGTACTCTTACACCTGACTATCTCATTCCCATGTTGTTATTCCTGAGAGAAGCTAAAGCAGGTTTCTCTCAAACTTCTTGCTTCCTGTTAACAATTGGTATAGTTTGTGTATAAATAGTTTATTTGCTGTATTTTAAAGTGCTGTGGAATGTATTGGTGCATGGTGGTTAAAAACAAAAAGGGCAAAGGATATTGCATGATGTGGAAATGTAAACTTGCATAAAGGGTTTCTCTAACCACCGTGATCACTTCTGCTTTTAGAAGTGG
Organism: Pelobates fuscus; assembly: GCF_036172605.1. Classification (NCBI taxonomy): domain Eukaryota; kingdom Metazoa; phylum Chordata; class Amphibia; order Anura; family Pelobatidae; genus Pelobates; species Pelobates fuscus. The sequence continues at coordinate 110,611,405 of NC_086318.1, read as the reverse complement.
TCATGGTGATATGAGTCTGTATGTGCACTTTTGTGGCAGGGGCTATTTGCACCCCTGGCACATGTGACTTAGATGGCCCTGAACCCTGTTCACGGCTGCCTGTTGTCCATTCTGTGCAAAAAAAATACATCTGTCTTTAGCGCACACAGCACTCTGGCAACAGGTATGTGTTTCTTCCTTGCAACGCTGCCTGCCAAGGGAAACCTTGATCTTCCCTCCATCCATGTGCTGCAAATTGTTGTGGAAAACGGCATGGGAGCTTCACCCGATGCCAGTGTCCAGGTAAGTTTGTACAAGTTTGCGGAGGGGATAGTTAATAATGCCTAGTAGGATATTGCATACTTAAAAATATTTTATGCAAAGGGTTAGAGTATATCAAGTGTACATATTCAATTTCACTTCTGCTAGACATATTACATTTTCCTTTAGCATAGAATAAATCCCAGGCAAAAATATAAAATATGTAAGAAAAGGGATGTTATTCATTGCTGCATAATGCTTACAGGTTTCAAGACGCTCCTGTTTCGTAAGATTTGTTTGCACTTGTTCTCTAATCCCAAGTGGGTGTTTAGATAGCAAACAGAACGCTTGGCAAGTACTGTAGTTTAAAGCATTATTTGTTCTAGAAGAAGTGGAAGTACATTCAATTGTTCAGCAAGAGTATGTAAATGAAGGTTTTTCATTCCATGACTATCAAATCAGAAAATCAAAAGTGAATGAATTGGAAATATCTGAACCCAAACCACAGTCTATACGTAAAGGGGAATGTTCATTGAGCTTTTTAAAATATCAGTTTATTAGATAAATTGTGATGACACTCATTTTAATTTCCTTTATATAGCTCTGCCTCTATTGTACATAATGGTGAAAACTAGGAAATGCAATTAAGTATCATGTGTTAATGTCACAGGATCATTAATGGACGGTTAAGGTGACGTTATTCACTTAAGTGAGAATTCACAGTGAATTTTATGTATAAGGCCAGAGTATCCAAACTGAAAGCTTAGCTGGCTTAGATATTTTTTTCTAGTTTGGCTATATTGACCTTTAAGTTTGAAATTCACTTTGAATTCTCATGTTAGTAAATAACCCTGATAGAAAATCTGCACATAGAGCATGTTGATCAACAAGTGCTCCCATCTGCAGAATAGCATTCTACCAATTTCCCCAGTGTTGATGAGAATTGGTACACTAGAGTACCAAATGTAAATACAAAAAGTGTGATGTATATTTTTTTCAACCATTTATTTGTAAGTAGTAAAAGACTAGAGTAACTATAGCCAGAATACCAAAGTCTTATCTAAGTCACCATTTGTGTGGCCTATCTAAATGCCTTACCATTACACATTGATTCTGTGTTCCCCCTCATTGCAGTTTTTGTATCCCTATACTCTATATAAAGAAACACCTTAACATTTCTCCCATTCCTCTTTCAATGTGCCTTTCATAGATCGGATTCTCTGCGGCAGACGCTGTTACTGGACTCAAGCTTGTAGAGAGGGGTGTCCCAAAGGAACACTTGGCACTACTTGCTGTTCCAATGGTTCCTCTACAAATACTACTGCCTCTGATAATCAGCAAGTATACTGCAGGGCCTAAGCCACTGAATGTCTCCCACAAAGCGATGCCCTTTAGGTTTGTATCAATGCACATTGTACAAATGAGAAATAAAATGTGGTAGTACTGTACATAGAATAGATGGATATACACATTTAATAAATATTTCTACATGAAGATATTTAAATTGCAAACTAAAGTAGATGATGATGTGGGGTGTGTGTGCCTCACATCTACTGATGGTGTACATGACCCGTGCTGCTCACGGAAATTGTAAAATAACCCAAAAATAGATTGCAAGAGAATGGCCAAAAACCTCAAATAGTCTGGTCTCAAGCTAGTTTTTGTTTACAGACAGAACCCATGCAATTTGCATATTAGACTGATCTCACCCAAAGGGGCTGCTCAGAGCCAAAATGCTAGCAACATCCCTTGATATGAGGATAAACCACAGATCACTATTTTGGCATTGCTAGGCCTCAATAGTGAGGTTTGCTTAATAACCCCTAGGAACAGTATGGACAAGATATTTGAGTTGGTTTACATTCTCAGTATTTTCTTTGGTATAAGATATGATATAATGTATACATTCTTTAAGTAAAGCTACTAACAACAATGTGGATAGACCCGTTAATGACCAATATTGTGGATGTCATTATATTATGGGAAGTTTTCCCAAGTGCCTACAAATACAACTTTTAATAGGCTGGCTAATGATGCTGCTGGAGATGGAATTAAACCTCTGGTAGGTAGCCTAAATATCTCTGTATGTGCTGTGTTTCATACTGACACATACAAGATCCTTGCACCACGACCAATGCAAAACGCTGAATGCTCATGGTGCTCGGGATAATCCTTTGTCAAAAAAATAAACAAATCTAGGAATATAATCTAATCTATAGTCCTAACATCAGCATTTATTGTTTTTGTAATAGATTTTATATTGTGCCATTTCCTTCTCTCTATGTTTTCACTGTTACTGGAATGTTTGTACTTTTGCGCAAACCATCTCTTTGACTAAATAAGTAATTCTTGTATAGTAATTCTTATAACTATATAGTAAATTGCTTCTGTGTATTTCATCAGCCAGATGTGTTTTGTTTTTCCCACTTTTCTGTGTGACATTCTAGATCTAGAACAATATTGGTAATAAGTGTTGATTAGTGCACAAAATCACTATTTGCCCTATTGTGAACAGTATTAGATCACACAACATATTTTTACAATAGAAGAACCCTGGCCAATTCAAGATCAGAATAGTTTTCTGTAATAAAGTCACTTCTTATAGCTGAATGAGGTTTACAAATACATTCTGTTACCTTCCTAGGTTGTTGATGGGTCTGGAGTTCTCATTTCTGGTTTGGTTGACATCTAGAGTAAACCATGAGGATGGCTTCCCTCTGTATTATTACTTTGCTCTGTTAGTGAGCTACGCCTTACACCAGGTAAGTAGGTACATTATATTTGTGCTGTTTAGTGAATAGATTTATTAAATGCATGCATCTTGATAGGATCCTGTAATATATCGCTTGAGTATTGTCCCCAAGGATAGTGTGATGTATGTGGAATGGCAGCTCTTATGTTCCTGCTACAAAGTGCTATCTAGTTAAAGGCACACTTTGGACACCATAACTACAGCTTATTGCAAAGGTTATTGTGCAAGGGATATGTGTTTGGTTGTGGAATTTCATGATGAATATGGAGTATATCGTGTCCGATATCTTTTGACAATCGACTATGCTTTTATTCCATCTTAATTTGATTCTATATTTTGGGCTGCATCTGATGCACTTTACTAAGAAGTAAATGTTTAAAAAAATAAAATCTACCCGTTAGAGACTATACAAATTTTGCACTGTGTGAGTTACACAATGTGTTCTAATGTATGTCACGCTAGCCATGCAGAAACATTGTATTCTTATGCAAGCTTGAAATAAGCTTTGACCATTGTAAAAGTGAAAATGTGTAATCATCGTGAGATTAGAACCATTTTAAATAATTATTACAAAGTATAATTATGATTATCACAATGGGTTGACCCCAAAGAGAATATTTTGGAGAACTTTAGCATTCTGTTGGACCTTGGACCCTAAGCAAATCCATTGTTAAATACAGTGACGTGTACCTAAGTAACTAAAGTGATGGAAACTCAATATCCGGTATATTAGAGCCCAAAGTTTAACTCAGAAGATGTATTTTCATTTATTTAAGTTAAAAATAGAGCAATAGAGAGTTGAATGTTAAAAGTATAAAAACATTTATTTGGAAAATTGTTTGACAAAAGTTATTTTGTTATGCAAAAATCTGAATTGTTAGTCATCAGAGTTTATGTTGAAAAAGCTATTGTGGTACCAATATGTTATCACAATGAAAATTGACTATAAGGTTCAATACGTTCATCAGTGATATACATAAGGACTGGATACATTGATATTTACTCTTTTTATGTATAACATATATGGCATTTTCGTTTTCAGTGTAAAAGTTTTTATTTTTGTTTATTATAAAAATATATTTGAAAAGAATGTTAAAAGTATGTTTCTTCTTATTGCCTTTCAGATTACTTTATATAGTATGTTTGTGGCTATCATGGCTTTCAATGCCAAAGTTAGTGATCCTCTTATTGGGGGCACATATATGACCCTATTAAACACTGTGTCCAATCTGGGATCAAACTGGCCTGCCACTGTGGCCCTTTGGTGTGTGGATCATTTGACAAGCAAAGCATGTATTGGAGCAGAAGGGCAGAGCTGTGGCGATAATGATGCTGCAGAGGTGAGATGGTTTTCATGTCTTCTTAGTTTGTTTTCTTCTCATTTTAGTAAATCAAACAAAACTTTTGACATTTAGCAGGATATTTTTTATACTGGTTAATTTTCTTTTAGAAAATCCTGCAAATAAATAAAAGGACCTTTTAATTTTATGTATAAATAAAGCTGGAGTTAAGTTTTTAAATAGGTATTGGTTGTGTGTTTATATATATATATATATATATATATATATATAATCTATATCGGTACACTGGGCAGATCATGTACATAGTGTAATCATTGCACATGATACTGCTGGGAAAGTGCAGGGCATTCATGCTCCCATATATACATGAGCTCCCTAAAAAGGCCTCATGGGATAAATTAGTGCAGCAGATCATCCATTTATATGCCTCTATTGCTTTATTCACCCTAGTAAACACTGTAGTAGTGGTTACAGAGTTGAGGGAATGATTAACTGTCACTTTTCTGGCTTTGAGTTTTACTTTAAGCAAACGAGCAAGCCCTACGAAATAACACTTCGAACGAGAGCTAAAGAAAGTTCCTAACTAGGAGCTTCTGGTACTCTGTCAGTAATAATGGAGGCAGTAAGCTGTGCCTGGTGGACCCCATAATAACGACCACTCCACGCCCCAAGCAAGCTTTGAAGTGCTTTATGGGTAAGGTGTATCCTATTTCAAAACCAGTTTATAAAAGTGCAGATCTCTATGAGAAATTGGTACCTTTTTATAAACAGCCTCATTCTGTTGGCAACCCTGAGCTAACGGAAGTGTCAGTCACGCTGTACTTGATCGAGCCTGCCTCCTCCCACACCAACCTCAGCCAGCAGTACATGATCTTGAAATAGGTATTAAAAGCCATGTATCAGTGTTTGTAGATGACACAAAACTTTGTAAAGTAATAAAATGTGAGCAGGATATTGCTTTGCTGCAGAGGGATTTGGATAGATTGGGGGACCGGGCACTAAAATGGCAGATTAAATTTAACATGGAGAAATGCAAAGTTATGCACTTCGGGGTTAAGAATGCACAAGCAATTTGCACACTAAATGGTAGTGAACTAGGGATAACCACACACAAGAAGGATTTGGGAATTGCTATAGACAACAAATTAAGCAGCAATATGCAAATTCAATCTGGATGAAAATATAATTTTGCTCTTTATAAATCGCTGGTAAGACCACATCTTGAATAGGCTGTGCAATTTTGGGCACCTGTTCTAAAGAAGGATATTATGGCACTAGAAAAAGTGCAGAGACGAGCTACAAAATTGATAAACGGAATGGAGCATTTTAGTTATGAAGAAAGGTTAAAAAAATTAAATCTGTTTAGTTTGGAAAAACGGCACCTCAGAGGGGATATGATAACATTATACAAATATATTCGGGGCCAGTACAAACTGTTATCTGGGAAATCTATTCATAAACCGGGCATATACATAGGACCCAAGGTCACGCATTTAGGCTGGAAGAAAGGAGATCTCATCTAAGGCAAAGAAAATGTTTTTTTTACAGTAAGAGCAATAAGGATATGGAATTCTCTGCCTGAAGAGGTAGTTTTGTCAGAGTCTAAACAGCTGTTTAAACTGCAATTGGATAAATACTTGCAAAAACATAACATACAGGGATATAATTTCTAATTAGTGGGGTAATAGCTGCTTGATCCAAGGAGACATCTGACTGCTATTTTGGGGTTGAGAAGGAATTTTTTCCTAGTTTGTGGCAAAATTGGAACCGCTTCAGACTGGGTTTTTTTTTCCTTCTTTTGGATCAACAGCAAAAACATATGTGAAGAAGGCTGAACTTGATGGACGCAAGTCTCTTTTTCAGCTATGTAACTATGTACATTTCATTTGCTATGTCTTGCCCAGATCTCCGCTATTTCATTGGGTATGTTTACTAAACTGTTTTTAGTCTATAAGCCAAAAAAGTGGAGATGCGGCAGTTTAATTATTTGCTTAGTGAAGTGATAATTAAAAGACCTTGTGAGCACAATATTTTAGCCATGCTTTTATTTACATTGGCTGTATTGTTGAAATTTTAGAGTAAATATCACACTTGGTTTGGTTTTCTTCATACTAGGTTTTGGAAACTTGAGAGATTTATCTTTCTAAACTGCTATTGTGTTATTTTGACTATAAAACAAAATTACGACCCCACAGTTATTCACTAAAGTGAAGTTCAAATTTAAGGCAAGAGCAGCTGATCTGGAAGCATATCTGACTTAGAAAATGTTTCCAGTTTGGCTATTTTGACATTAAATTTGAAATCCAATTTGAATGTTTTAGTAGGGCAGGTTACTTAACCAAGGAAGACTGTAGAGAAAAACTGTAAAGGGTTCAAAAAGCATTTCCACTCCCGTAACAATTTCCGTTAATTGAAATTATAGTGGGGGCAGGAGTATCTGTGTGCTGTCTTACCTGAAGGGGTGAAGTTGTTCAGCCGTTGTTTAACCCTTAAGTTGGTCCTCTGGCACCCGACACAGCTACACCCACATCCTTCCTCTCTGCCGTTACAATATGAAGGTTTGGCCAGGAGGCTGGTGATGGGCTGAGAGCTTAGCAGAGGGACATCTGTGTCTGGTTATGGAAGACCAACTTAGGGAGTTAATCCAATGCAGTACTAACTTTATCCAGTACTCGCAGCAGCAGGTATAGCAAACACACAAATTCAAAGGTGAGTAGCAGTTTTTTCACCATAGTTTATAAATTATAGCTGACCTGATGCTACTACATTGTAGTTAAAATACTCCTAATTTGTATCTTCCCCTCTGTTCTTTGAGCCAGTTATATTAAATCTGTAATTTCATATTCTTTGATTTAATCATATACTGTCATTTGTTTTTTGCAGCTATGTCTAAGCTCTGGGGGCTCATGTGTCATTACATTGGACGGTTATCATGTGGAGTCTGCTATATGCTTTATCATCGGATTTGCTTGGTGGATCTTTCTTGGCCCAAAATTTAAAAACCTGCAGGAAGAAGATCCCTCTGCATGGAGGTGTCCACGAAGGATTCGTTTATAGAATTGCATTTAATGGCAAATTCTGTCATTACTTTTTATGGACAACTATAAACACAAAGTAAACATGATTATTTTTGCAGAAAAGGAGTAGTTTGAAAAGTGAATATTCTGCAAAATGTGGGGGGGGGGGGGAAGCCTACTATCACATTGTCCGTTGATAGATTTTTGGTCATTTTGATTTTTAAATGCTCATGTGGCTCTTTAGTGGGGTTTTTTTTTTTTTTTTAATTCACATTTTCCCCTAATTTTATCTACATTTTGTATTGGTTTTATGTGTCCAAGGTTTTTATATACTGTTGTGTAAAGGTAGGGACTGTTTTGCTTTATGGGTTCCTCTTTCCTGTTATAACATTTAGAATGGTGTCTTTCTTTGCTTTTTAACTTGATTGATGGGTGAAATCAGGAAGCACAAGAAATAGGTGCTCTCTATATACTTATAGTGGAAGGCAGCAGCCAATCGTACAAGGATTCCCAAAACCTTGTGGAGATAGAAATATAGCAAAAAAACAATAGATGACCGTGCCTAAAATACAAAATAGCCCATATGTGGAGTCACTATATATATATATATATATATATATATATATATATATATATATATATGCCCCAGCAGCACCCTATAATGTATGCATGTTCAGGTGAGTGCAGCTCTCGTGTGTGTATATAATATAGTGTTTGTGTGTACATCAATCTTTATCCGTTACACAGTATCAGATTTCTCAGAAAGAACCAAAAAGAATAGTGCAATAGTTCCTTAAAAGTAAAATAGAATAAAGTGCTATAGTGAAAGCTCACTCACAATTTATAGAGCTACAAAGAGCTCTGCTGTATTAGGCTTAGACTGTAAAATCCCCATCTTGGGATTTGTTTTCAGCAGTGGTGGTAGTGGGCTTTGCCATTATCAAGATATGTGGGGGGGAGAATATCCAATAGTGCAACATGTATACTAAAGTGACTGCGTTTACAAAGGTTAGTATCTCACTCACATGAACTAGAACATGGACCTGCTCTAGTGTAGAAGCGCTGTGGTGGTATAACCCCCACCCAGGATGTGTATGGATCAGGAAGCTAAAAAACAAAAGGTAACCATCCAAAATAAGTTCCAAATTAATTACATTTTAAAAGGATTAAGTTTTATTGTAATACGCAAACTAAATAGTAAAAAAATATAATATAAAACAGTCCATATAAATGGTAAAATCTCACTTTACGTGTTTCACCTTGGTTTCATCAGAAGTGTGGATTGTTAGTGCATAGAATCAGTTTATATAGGTGGGTAATCAATGTGATTAACAGTGAACAAATGTGCACAATAAAGTTCATTGGCATAAAATTAGGTCAGGTCAGCCAGTTGTTATATTACAGAAAATGCAGTACAGTAACGAATGGATTAAGCAATTGAACAGAAGAAATTTTCTTTAGAATATTTATTTACACAAGGTAAATCAATTCCTCTATTTACACAACAGCATGAAAATGGGACACGTTAGAAAAATAAAACACAAACGGTAAACAGAATTATGAGAAGAATGTTATTAGACAAAACACTAAAAAGTAGGTCTGCTTTAAATTGACATTTAGCCTGATTTGTAATTTGGGAAAGATGAGTTTTTCGCTAAACTTTGACTGATGGAGGATTGAAAAGAGAATTGCAAATGTTATGGCCAAAATTACAAAATTTGACACTTTCTCCAGTTTTTTTTCTATCCTGATCCTAAAATTTGCAATTCTCTTAAAATCCATAAGCGAATGCATTAACATGTAAACATGTTACAGAGACATGATAAATTACAAATAGTCAATCAATATAAAACCAGTCTGTCTTAGTAGTGTTATTGTCCTTTTTTCTTTAAGCAGCACTGATATATACATGGCTGATGGGATATGTTTGTCTACATTGACAGCTTGTATTTTCTGCTTGTTGATGCCTTTGCACAGTTTAGGGAACTCGCCAATAGAGACAGTCCTCCTATACCACATGAGATTCACAGGGGGGCATGATTTTGGTACGTTTTATTTTCAGTGAAAAAGTGTTAAAGATAAAATCTCATCTGTTATTTGTTCGGGCAATAACTTGCCGCTGTAGCATTTACTTTACTTGGGACCACCACAAGGCAGACTGAATTTCATCTTATATAGACCTTCAGGGAACATTGTTATAAAGATGCAGTGCTTTGAAAAATGCACGGACCATAAATGTACTCCCATTTACTTTGTATTTCGTCTTTGTGTTTGTTTATGCAGGCTGACTGTTTGCATTTGACCGTGTAGAGAATTGTGTTTTTAAACGGAATCTATCGACAATGTGTTGTGTATAATATATTTCAATCACCTCTTTTAATAGAGTGATTGATTGAAATTCCTATTTTGTTATCTGCACAGAAGTGGGAAATGATATTTATTGTTAAGAAGCGAAAGGATACACAACGGTAAACCTTCTATAGTTCTGGAGACATCATGATACTGAATACAGCATAACGCATCTTTTATATTACAAAATATAGTAAAATGTTTATGTTCCACAACATATGAAATGCCAGAGATGGTTTCATGCCAGGGGTAGTTACCTGTAGCTACTGTGGAATGAAAAACATACCCACACACACGCACATTCATTTCAGTGTTATTCACAAAAGTGAGAATTCAAATTTAAGAGCAAAATTGTTGAGGCATATGTTAACTTATTTTCCTTTTCAGCTATATTGCCTTAAATTTGAACATTTTCACTTGAGTGAATAATCAGGTTGTCTCAATGGCAGGCCTGGTATATATGTTACAGCTTACCTAAGATTATTGGGAGCTACACTCCAATACAATAGCCACTGTTTGCAACTGTCATGATCACACTCATTCTTCCAGCAGAGAAACATGCTGGAGAGAGATTTATTACCTCCCTCTTACTCCCCCTATCCCACAACAGGCCTACATGTAAAGGAAGGGAGCAGAATTTAAAAAAAAATAGGTCAGTTTAGTTTAGCACAACTAAATATGTATCTAAAAGTTCGCTATTGTTGTGCTATTTCTTTTATATCTCACTTTATATTGTTATTTGCATACTTTACAGGCGTCTCTCCCAGTGCTGTACACACAGCACATGTATATGTACAAGATTTCTAATTTAGATGCCAGAGTGCGCATGTGCATAGCGAGGCATCATTCGGCAATGGAGATTCCAATTTAATTTTACTTACCTCTGCAGGATTATTCACCCCTGTAAACCTTGAACTAACATTTACTGGGATGAAGGAACAAAGAACCATCACTTCTGTAAAAGTTACTGTTCATTTTTAATAACTTCAGGAGTACATAAAAACTTTGGCTCAGAAGTGGGTATATGCATACCCCAGGCTTCCACAGATTGAAGGCCATCACTCTTGGGCTGCCATCCATGCCTACTATTAATTATTCAGTCCCTCCATCAGATATTTACAGGTGATTAAATCAAAGATTATTAGATCTTTTATTTTTGTTATTATTAGGCTTGCACAAAAAAATGTGTTCCATCTTTAAATCAATTTGTGCAAATCAAAATACTTTTAATCCACACCGAATAAATCAATACGTTCGGAAATAAGTTATTTTCTGAACAAATCAATTTGTTCAAGTGTGGATTTTTAATTCTTATCAATATTTTTATTTATGGACAAAAACGCATTTTCTGCACAAGTCTAGTTAATACCTTTTAAGTATAAATTTTTAGTAGTATTAGTGTCATTTTTTTATTTTAGTATAAATCCCACTACTAGTTGTACAAGATGTATATTACGGATCACCTAAGTGTTTTTTTTTTTTTTTTAATAAAGTAGTTAAAATAAACCCTAGGATGTAGGATGTAGATATTCCATAATAATCATAATTTACTACCCAATAACAATTTCTGACAAAGTTCTAAATGTGGAAATGTATGTGTGACATCTGGCCAATTCCTTACGGTTCTTTTGCTCCGTGAATAACCCTGAGCGTGTCTGTGGTTAAAATTCACTGCTGCAACAAATGATCCTTGCGATAAACTCCATCTAAAACACATGTAAAAGGTAAATGTATGTATTATATTGCTAAAAGACCTAAATGGTAAAATATGGTAAAAGCCTTATTGCTATCACATCAGCCTTATGATTTTCCAGAAATCTCTAAGGTAGAACTGGATGTGTTTGCTTGCTACTGTGCAAGCAGACTGCCCAGGTCCTGTCATATTGACGGATGCCAGAAACCCTGCATCGTGTTTAAAGAGCAAAGACGTAGCAAGTTATTATACTTTTTTATTTTTTTTTTATAGTTCTTGTATGAATACTCCAAGTACCATAACCACTACAGCTCTCAGCCAATGATCTAATCTAAGTCCTGCAAGTCAGGAGAGCTAACAGAAGCTCCTGATTTTGTTCTGGCATTAGTAGTGGAGGTGGAGAGAGACTCCTGGCAGGCCCCAAGTAAGAAAGCAAACCGTTTAAGAGGGGGTTGACTGTTTACAAAGGAAGGGGAGGGCACAGCTGGCACCATAACCACTACAGTGAGATGTAGTGGTTATGGTGCTTGGAGTATTACTTTTAATGTCTGAGTTTGTGCAGGCAATTCATTCCAATAACTTCCCGTATAAAATACGGGCTGGGAGTAGGTGCATGTAAAAAATATTTTGTATTTTTTTTTTTAAATAAAATTTTAACTGTTTATAAAATACAGATTATCTTGTAAACAAGTCATGTTTCTTGAAAATAATCTTTATCAAATGAATCATTTTGTACAAAAATTATTAGTGATCGGTTTTATTTTCTTACAGTGTTGATATAACTGTAAATCATTGTTCTACTGACTAAAAAAAAATTATTAAAGAAAACTTTATTTCAAAAGTGGACCTTATGGATTTCTTTGTCTTGTTCTAACATACATTTTCATAAATTGTTGCTTTGTTTCCTTTGGAATTCATGCTATGTTGACTGCGAGATTATGTATTGCTCAAAGTACTTATAGGTCAAAAGACCACGTGTCCCAAACCACCCTCTTTTTTTTTTTTTTTTCCTCTTTTTAAAATCTGCTTCATTACAAAGTTATACATAAGGAAAAGTAGTTGTGTGTGTTTTTTTTTGTTTTTTTTTCCTTATGTGTGACTCAAATGTTGGAGGTTTAGTCAAACTCCACTGCCTTTGTATTTGGCCCGGTTTTTCGTTTACTCACAACCCTCAAGCGGCTTATCATATCCTGTAGCGGTGCGTCACTGTTCTCTTGGTTACAACTCCTTTTTAAAAGTAAATGTTTCGGTAAACCAAATATGAATTTTTGTATTTGAAGTCGATCTGTTACCAGAAAGCTGAGGTATCATTGCAACTTTGCCCCCTCCCCAAAACTTTTCAGAACCTTGTACCGGCTTTACTTACCTATGTGTACTCATATTCAAATTCAGGGCACCACCATCTTAGATTCTTGATAGTGGTTGTGATGTCTAGATTGAAGAAGCAGGGGGACCAGAACTACGTACACATAGGTAAGAAAGCCAGTCCAAGGTTCCGAAAATGTTTTGGGGGGCAAAGATACCTACGCTTTCTGCCGAGAGATCCATATGGTAACAGATCGACTTTGAAAACAAGAATTTCTATCTGGTTCATTGAAACATTCAGTTTTAAAAAGGATATTATTATTATTTTTTGTAAGAGAGGATCAAAGGTGTAAATGTGGAGTAATTACCAATGGACTGCCTATGGATTCTCTTGGTTTCTATGACTTCACTTTCAGAGCTCTGCACAAACATTTAAAGGACCACTATAGGCACCCAGACCACTACAGCTTAATGAAGTGGTCTGGGTGCCAGCTCCATCTAGGATTAACTCTGCCTGCTGTAAACATAGCAGTTTCAGAGAAACTGCTATGTTTACAAATGGGTTAATCCAACCTCTAGTGGTTGTCTCATTGACAGCCGCTAGAGGCGCTTCCACGCTTCTCACTGTGATTTTCACAGTGAGAAGACGCCAGCGTCCATAGGAAAGCATTGAGAATGCTTTCCTATGACACTGGCTGAATGCGTGCGGCTCTTACCACGCATGCGCATTCAGCCGATGACGGGGAAAGAAGGAGGAGAATCTCCAGCACTGAGGGAGCCCGGCGCTGGAGAAAGGTGTTTAACCCCTTCCTCTCCATCCAGCTCGGCGGGAGTGGGAACCTGAGGGTGGGTGCCAGAGTGTTTTCCTGGCACTATAGTGGTCCTTTAAGAACACGATACTTTGATAAATATACATAAGTGAAGTGTAGAGACTCTTCTCCGAGAAAAACATTTGCATATTTAGCAAAGATCCTGAAATTGACAGGTTTTATGTGGGTCTGGTAGCTCCAGGGTGCAAGGAAGCTAAGTTTTACTTAGATTACGCTATCCCTTGTGACCATCACCAGCTTCGTCTTGCTGTCCTCTTCGGCTTCTGGTGCTTCAGTTGCTAGGAGCCATGTCAGTGCATACATGAGACTACAACACAGAACCTGAATTCTACAGCCATCATTTGGACTGAACAAAAGTTAACGTCAAAGCAGTACCGCTGGTGCTAAATAGGGGTCCGGTCAGGAGCTGTGGCTCATAAGAGCCTGACCGCCCCTGCAGTTTTGGTGAAACCGTGAAAAATCCTGGCAGGTACCCCCCAGGTAGATCTCATCAGGCATTCAGTCAGGTGCGTCAGCCCTTTGGCAGCGCGACCGGGCCACTTAAATATGTGCAAGGAATGCTGGCAGGAAGTATCTGTTACTTCCTCCCAGCTTAAAGACCACGTGTGCTGGAGGAGGAACAGTAAGGGAGCTCTGCAGGCAGTCAGCCGCAGACTCCCATCAGCAGTAATCCCCGGAAGTCACCTGCCTGCAACCAAAAGGTATGGAAGCAGGTGGGTGATAAACAATGTTATTGCAATGTGTGTGTATGTATCTGTACCTGTGTGTGTGTGCCAGTTTATCTTTGTGTCAGCGTGTATCTTTTTACAAAAAGTGCAAATTTCAATGGAAGTTTGCACTTTTATAAAATAACTTTGTCCCTGTCCCTGGCTTTCAAACAGACAACAGGCCCTCTTACTTGCTGGTTATTTAGAGTTAATTCCCAGGAACATCTGCCTTGCAAAGACTTCTCATTGAGCTGCATTGGAAAGTCTGTAATTGGACAACCACAGAGGGCATGAAAAGGTAGCAGACAAGATAATGAAGCTATTTATTCCCTACTACAGCTAGGAGTCACCAAATCAGAACCTGCTTCATTTCAACTGAAATGGGCTGCGAACCTACGGGTGCAACCCTCAGATGGTCCCATATTTTTACGCAGGCATCAGTCAGCCTTTCTAGAAGGGAAGCCTTCTATTAGCATATAACCAGATGGTATAATACCCCATGCTGGCTACACTCTTTCTTTCCCACAATGAGCGATATATGCTGGAGGTGTCAGGGGGCAGAGGGAACAATGAAACATATATGGTGGCATTGTGAGGACATCATCCGTTTGGTCTTCCCAACTATCCCCACGCTTACTGCATCTCAGGTTCTACTAGGGTGGCCAAGCTCCCTCCCAGACCTGCACAATCAGAGGTTACTGTGGCTCATTTTGGGTGAGGCGAATGCCTTGATTCCAGCTAACTGGAAAAGGTGACGGTGTGGATAATTGGGTTACCCGTGTGGAGGACCTTAGACAAATGGAGGATATGCACTCGTCAGCCAATGGACGCACATGGCCCACATGGCGCCTCACCCAGGAACTGCTCCCCTCAGTAAGGGAGCTAGCCACATACCTCGGTACTGTGGGAGTGGGAGACGGGACCAAGGGACCTTAGTGACCACCGTTGAAAGGACATATGATAGAGCGACTGTGCCTAATCATTAAATTCATGAAGCACCAATATAGCACCAAAAAGTAATAATCAATTACCTAATAAGGTTTATAACGATATTGGCGGGCACACAACCCAGTTCGGGATGAGTATCTTGGGCTATAGGAAACAGAAACAACACAGAGACCAAGTTGCAGATAAGAATTTACGTCACACTTTATTGTCCACGAGGGGACCCAATACAGAGTAAGATTAACTCTCACTAAGTAGTTGCATGCATTCACTTCAAAACAGCTTAGTATATAGATATATCAGCTTAAGTATACATCACCATTAGAGGGGCTTGGTTGTGTCCTCACTGCACGACTGGGGGAACTCTGACAGTCAGGCTTGGAGGGACCCTCTCTGGGAACAGCAGAGACCAGCAACACGCGTCCGCATTACAGGTGGGTAGTTCTCCAAGTGAGTGCCAAGTTTCTCCGTCTTTTATACCTTTTACCAAGTTTGTAACGTTTCCAAGATTTCTTATCAGTGCAGCCCAGCATGTATCTTGTCATGCGCATGAAGTAATCAGTATGGTTGATCAGGCCAGTTATGACCACCCAAGGCCCATGCCAGACACATGCGGTATCTTATCCTATCTATGTCCCTATTCTTATCTTTCTACACATTGTTGGCACCAGATCCCTCTTTTCAGCACGTGGGCCTTTTGGGATGTTGGTCAGACATGCTATGGAATATTTTATGCAATGTCATCTTAATTGAATTTCTTAGTGCGACACAGTTTAAGCCAAGTGCCATCTTAACTATCTATAATAGATTAATGTGCTCATTAGTGATCAATCAATCATGCTTAATTAGTTAATTGGAATTTTATCACAATTATCACAGCGACTCACCCCACTTTGCCATCGGCCTACCCATCAGGGTTACTGGTTGACCTACCCTACCCGATCTCTAAGTGGAAAAGACACGTCGCCCTGCGATGCTGTACCAAACGCATCTGGTAAACCAATGGGTTTTTCCCAGACCATGAAAGATGCACAGTGTTAGTTTATAGTTACCTTTTTTTACCTTTCGTAAATAGTGTTAACTTATGATTTCACTCTACAATTTCCTGGGTTGTACATCAACCACAAAATGTATTGGCAAATTAACATACAAGCACTGGCGTACATACCTCGGTCGCAGGTGTCGCAGCTGCGACCGGGCATGTCACTCCCGGGGGTCCGGCCGCCCAGCAGACCCCTGCGACCGGGTGCCCGCCATCATCTTTAGCGGCAAACCGCTGGGGCCGCATTTTAAGGTGATGGATTGTCAGGGGGCCCGGTCAGCACTGGGCACTTTAACAGCGCGACCGGGCCCCCTGTTGTGAGATCATCACTGCAGGGAGGAAGTGACTGCATGTGTGTATGTCTTTCTGTATGTGTCTCTGTCTATATGTATGTATGCCTGTCTGTTTTTATGTATGTATGTGTCTTTGTATGTATGAGTCTTGTGTGTGTGTGTGCGCCTGTCGGTTTGTATGTATGTATGTATGTATGTGTGCCTGTCTCTTTGTATGCATGTTCTTTGTATGTATGTTTGTCGTGTGTGTGTGTGTGTGCCTATTTTTATGTATATGTCTTTGTATGTATGTGTGTCTTGTGTGTGTGTCTGTTTGTTTGTATGTGTCGTATGTATCTGTCTCCCTGTGTGTCTCTGTATGTATGTGTGTGTGTGTGTGTCTGTCGAGGGGGGGGAAGAGGGAGGGAGGGGCCCATGGATGAGTTTCGCACCGGGGCCCCCATGGGTTATGTGTACACTACTGCATACAAGGTTACCCTTTTGGTCTGTTTCAGCGAGGCAGCATAGACAGATATGACACTCTAAGTAGCTAGTAGAGGTTGTGACGCTTGTGCCCCAATGCTGTGCCACCTCTGTATCATGCAGGAGGTTGACACGAGGCACACCCAATATGTAGACAAGCTACACTCTGTTTTTAGGTTTCACCACTTCAATGTACTGTATAATCCATCCAACTACCTACAACCATTGTATATGTCAAACTGCTGTACAACCGAATAAAAAATGCAAATAAAAAAAGATAACTGCCAGATTATCCCTAAAGTTCTAGCTAAAGCTATAGACGTAATTAGAAACATCAAGGAGATATCCAGCTTCCCCCAGAAAAATAAATGGGAAAAAGATCTAAATTGTTCTCTGGATTACCAAGATTGGTGTAAAGCTATAAACAATACCCGTAGTCAGGTCCAATGTCTAAATCTATTAGAGACCTATTATAAGGTCATCTACAGATGGTATTTAGTTCCTAGCAAGCTATCTCAGATGTTTCCAGGAGTTACTTCCAGATGTTGGAGATGTGATAAAGAGGATGGATCATTCCTCCACATTTGGTGGAGTTGTTCAAATATTCAGATCTCAATTGAGAGATTGATAAGTTTTATTAAGGATTTAACAGGAATAGCTCTTGACAAGAAACCGGAGGTAGTCCTGCTGCATATGCATTGGCCGAATATGCCATACACAGTCAGATGTTTTATAATTCACTGCCTTATTGCATTTAAAATTGTTCTGGCACGAAATTGGAAATCTAATCAAGTATTATTTTGGGAAGATATTAAAACTCAAATCAATCTTCAGGTGGAGATGGAAAGAGATTTAAGTATACCATACCTGAACTCCCCAAAAAGATTGGTCTTATGGCAAAGTTGGGTTAATAAATTGGAAAGTATTCTGTAAATTAAACTAGAATATATTGACTGGCATTTATTAGATTAGATAGAGGCCTGAGCATAGACAGTTCTCTCTCCTGGCATATCCCCCGCAGAAAAGGGTGTAATAAGTTATATGTGTGTCTATTGAGGCTTTCGAATGTGTTAATTATGTAATGGTATAAAGTGATTTGTGGTGTGTTGTTGGTCTTTGTATTTTTGTCAAAAAAAAGCAATAAAAGAATTTATACAATAAAAAAAAATAAAAAAAATAAAAAAAGATAACTGCAGCTTTTTTTTTTTAATTCTTTATTTTGTTGTGCATTTATTAGACAAGGTACATTTTATACTAGCAATGCCACAACAGCAAATGCCAGAGTTTTCATAAGCATAGATAAACAATCATATGGCATGGATAGACTGTGCACATTTTTTATATTATATAAGAGAAGACAACAGTGTGGTGTAAATCTTAACGTGCATATAAAAGATTAAACAGGCTTATCTACAGGTTATGCTATATAACAGTGTAGCAGACGCTTAATGGGTGTTAAGGTAAATACTTGTTCCCGAGTAGACCATCATTTCACTTAGCTTAGTTATTAGGTTAGCTTAATAACAAGATTATGTGAGAACTTCTGATAAGATAGATTATTCTGTAAACTTTTCTACCCCCCCATCGCCCCCATGCCCGCAAGATGACAGTCAGTGTCCGTGTACCGTGTGACCCCTCTCAGTGAGGGATCAAGGAGGGATGACAGCCTGATATTCTCCGTAGTGATTTCATGCCAGGTAAGTGTCTAAGCGGTAGGCCCCCGTAGTGGACTTTTTCAGTTAACCGTCGCATGCAGGTTGCGGATCGTAGTAGATGGGGTAATCCGTTGTTTTATCTCCGCCGACACAGGCAGTCCGCTCCGTTTTTTTCGTCCATTACGCTTGGGTTTGGGAGGTATGGCAGATGAGGCCAGCGCGTTGGTACAGTGTTCCTTGCTGAGGGTTGTAGGTTGAAGCATGCTAGTGCAGTGTTTTGTGTTAGCAGACCCCTGCTCTTAAGTTGGCATGCTGTGTCTTTGGCTGCTCTGCCAGTTTTGGCTCGTCCTAGGACCGAACTTCGTGCTCTTTGTGTGGTCGTAGCAGGTAACTGCCAATTCATGTTTAGTTCGCGCTGGTATATCGCTGGTGTGGAGTCAAGTGAGTGGGGGAGCTTCCTTCTAGTATAAGTGGCTCTGCATGCGGTCTCCGCCATCTTGTGTGCGGCCTCCGTGCTCTAGTTGAACACTGCTGCGGAATGGAATGCTGGTGGTCTCGCACTCACAGGGGGCCAAGGGGTGGGGACTGGGATCACCCCCACTGGCCCAGAGGGGGGGGAACGGGGCCACATCCACCTAACTTCGTGCCTCTGGTCGACAGCTGGTAGGCAGGATAGCGGCCGTCCGTCCCGCTCACCGCCCGGGCGCTCTCCGTCTTGGGTGACGGTGAGCACCCCTCCAAGGGACTAAAAATGTGTAGCAAGCCTCTCCTCAGGACCAGGGGATAACTGCAGCTTTTTAAAGCTGTTTTAGATATACCCAAATAAAACAAAATAGATACTAAACTCCTTCTATGTTTTCATTTGGGGTAGATCTACTAAGCAGGGACTTTACATATATATATATATATATATATATATATATATATATATATATATATATATAAAATTATTTTTTTGTATTTGGGCAGTGGAATGTCCCTTTAATTGGTATGGTGCACTTGCATTGTCATAGCTCTGACAATTTATAATGCAAGAATGTATCTGTTCCTATGATTCCCTTCTTGGAGATTGTAATCTTTTCTGTGCACAACATACATGTAACTTATATGTATTTTTTGGGGGGATAAAATAAACTTTTTAAAGCGGCACTGTCATGGCCGAATCCCGTTGACCCCCTAGTCACCTCCAAATGCCCCTAAGTCCCCCATATTACCTATTTTTAATCTTTATTTTCTGCCCCGATCTATATTCAGGGCCCGCCATCTTTGTGTGGGTAGAGGAAGTCCCTGTGGGACACGTCATCTGCCTGCACTAGATAGTGCTGTGAGATTCCCGCACATGCCCAGTCAAACACTTGGACATGCGAACGGGAATTTCATCTATTCATTCAGCAGACAGACGAATGAATGAATAGAAAAAATCAGATGAACAAACTAACACTGTGTATCAGTGTTCGTTTGTTCGTTCGGTTTATTACAAGGAGGGAGCTACCGGCACGCAGCTCCCTCCTTGTAATATGAAAAGATAGAAGCGGCAGGGAGCTGTGCTCCCCACCACTTCCTAAGCCCCCCATGTCCTCCCCCCTCACTCTATGGGGGTCAATATGACCCCCATAATAGCAATAGCGCGAGTAGGGGCATGTCCACTAAACAGTGAGCAGCCTGTTTAAAAAAACTACTATACGGCCCCCACCCCTGCGCGGTGGGTGGGGGCCATAAATCACAACGGGGGGGGCCTACTGTCCTTCCCCCCCCGCCCCCACCCGTGAGCGTTGAGTGGGGGCCATAAAAATAATGGGGGGGGACCTACTGTCCTTCCCCCCCGGCCCCCACCCCTGCGCGGTGGGTGGGGGCCATAAATCACAATAGGGGGGACCTACTGTCTTCCCCCTGCCCCCACCCGTGAGCGTTGGGTGGGGGCCATAAAAATAATGAGGGGGGGGGACCTACTGTCCTCCCCCCCGCCCCCACCCGTGAGCGTTGGGTGGGGGCCATAAAAATAATGAGGGGGGGGACCTACTGTCCTCCCCCCCCCTGAGTGGTTGGTGGGGGCCATAAATCACAATGGGGGGGGCCTACTGTCCTTCCCCCCCCCGCCCCCACCCGTGAGCGTTGAGTGGGGGCCATAAAAATAATGGGGGGGGGACCTACTGTCCTTCCCCCCCGGCCCCCACCCCTGCGCGGTGGGTGGGGGCCATAAATCACAATAGGGGGGACCTACTGTCTTCCCCCTGCCCCCACCCGTGAGCGTTGGGTGGGGGCCATAAAAATAATGAGGGGGGGGGACCTACTGTCCTCCCCCCCGCCCCCACCCGTGAGCGTTGGGTGGGGGCCATAAAAATAATGAGGGGGGGACCTACTGTCCTTCCCCCCCAGCCCCCACCCCTGCGCGGTGGGTGGGGCCATAAATCACAATAGGGGGGACCTACTGTCCTCACCCCCACCCCCACCCGTGAGCGTTGGGTGGGGGCCATAAAAATAATGAGGGGGGGGACCTACTGTCCTCCCCCCCCTGAGTGGTTGGTGGGGGCCATAAATCACAATGGGGGGGACCTACTGTCCTCCCCCCAACCCCCACCTGCGAGCGTTGGGTGGGGGACATAAAAATAATGAGGGGGGGAACCTACTGTTCTCCCCCCCAGCCCCCACCCACCCATGGGCGGCAGGGTGGGGCCCTAAAACAAATCACCCCCCCCTCAATCAAAGGTGACTAGGGGTCCCCAAGCCCCTAGTCACCCACCCCCAAAAAAGTTACCCCCTACCTACCACCCTCACCCTAAAAAAAACTGAGGGGGGAATAAAATAACTAACCTGTAAAGAAAAATTCAACTTACCATTTGACGTCTTCTTTTTTCTAAAATCTTCATTTTTCAGCCCCAAAAAAGGCCAAATAAAAAACCATCATACCCGTCGAACTTAAAATAAAATAAAAAACCTGAGCGCAAAAAAAAAATCCCGACGAAAAAGAAAAAACCCGACACTAAAAAAAGTTCTTTGGAATTTTCCCACACTGTGTAAAATGGCAAAGAGCACTCTGATTGGGTGGCTTGAAATCCATCCAATCACAGTGCTCTGTGTAATTTCCCACGCTGTGTAAAATGACAAAGAGCACTCTAATTGGCTTAAACCAGCCAATCATTTGGGCCACCGCTCAGGGGTGAGGGCCGGGGGGGAAGACAGTAGGTCCCCCCCCTTATTGTTTTTTAGGGCCCCCACCCACCGCTCAGGGGTGGGGGCCAGGGGGGGAGGACAGTAGGTCCCTCCCCCACCATTCTTATATAGGGCCCCCACCCACCCCTCAGGGGTGGGGGGTAGAGGGGGAGGACAGTAGGTCCCCCCTCCTTATTGTTTTTTAGGGCCCCCACCCACCGCTCAGGGGTGGGGGCCAGGGGGGAGGACAGTAGGTCCCACTCACTATCCTTATTTAGGGCCCCCACCCGCCGCGCAGGGGTGGGGGCGGGGGGTGGACAATAGGTCCCCCCATTGTGATTTATAGCCCCCACCGCGCAGGGGTGGGGGCAGGACAGTAGGGGTGGGGCCAATAGTTTTTTTTGTGTGTTTTTTTTTTTTTTTTACAGTGAGCAGCCACAGGCTGCTCACTGCTTACTAGACATGCCCCTACTCTCGGTATAGCAAGTAGGGGCATATTATTTACTAATACTAAGTAATCTTTACTAAGTATTAGTAAATTTGGCTGAAAGACCAATTTAGGTCTTTCAGCCTTTTAGTAGATAGCTCCCTAATACCGTGGGAATTAGGGAGTTATCTACTAAGCGGCTGCAAGATGCAGCCACAGCAATGAATAGGATCGGAGTTTCATTCATTCGAATGAAATTCCGACCCGAACAAAGTCCCGAATTGCGTTCTAACACAAATGGAGAAACTGTTAGAACGCAATTCGGCAGTTTTGCCAGCGTTCTGTATAAGTGACAGGAAACATCGTGGGAACAGGGAGGAAAGCTAAGGATCATGGGAAAATTGCTGTGACCAACGGAAATGAAGCACACTTTGCTCCTCCGCTGGTCACTGCGTAGGAAACCTCCAGAAGAGAAATAGTCCCTACTTTTTCTTAAGTTTTAAAGAAAACTATAGCAGATAGGAAGAAAAGAAGAACAGATCCTGAGAGAGGGAGAGAAGAGGAATTGGGGAAAGGTAAGTTCGGCATTTCAGTGCCGCTTTAAAAGGGACACTATAGTAACCAGAACAACTGCAGCACAATGAGAAGTTGCATAGTTACATAGCTGAAAAGAGACTTGCGTCCATCAAGTTCAGCCTTCCTCACATTTGTTTTTTTCCTGTTGATCCAAATGAAGGCAAAAAAAAAACGGTTTGAAGCACAATTTTGCAACAAGCTAGGAAAAAAATTCCTTCTTGACCCAAGAATGGCAGTCAGATTTATCCTTGGATCAAGCAGTTATTACCCTACATTGAAAGATTATATCCTTGAATTTCTGTTTTTGCAAGTATGCATCTAGTAGCTGTTTGAACATATGTATGGACTCTGATAAAACCACGTCTTCAGGCAGAGAATTCCACATCCTGATTGTTCTTACAGTAAAAACACCTTTCCTTTGGCTTAGACGAAATCTTCTTTCTTCTAGTCTAAACGCATGGCCTCGTGTCCTATGTAAAGTCCGGTTTGTGAATAGATTTCCACACAATGGTTTGTATTGGCCCCGAATATATTTGTATAATGTTATCATATCCCCTCTAAGGCGACGTTTTTCTAAACTAAATAGGTTTAAATTTGTTAACCTTTCTTCATAGCTGTTATGTTCCATTCCTTTTATTAATTTTGTAGCCCGCCTCTGCACTTTTTCTAGGGCCATAATATCCTTCTTTAGAACAGGTGCCCAAAATTGCACAGGATATTCAATATGTGGTCTTACCAGTGATTTATAAAGAGGCAAAATTATATTCTCGTCCCGAGAATGAATGCCCTTTTTCATGTATGACAATACCTTACTGGCCTTGGCCACTGCTGATTGACATTGCACATTGTTGCATAGTTTGTTGTCTATAACAATTCCCAAATCCTTTTCGTGTGTTGTTATCCCTAATTTGCTTCCATTAAGGGTATACGTTGCTTGTGTATTCTTTACGCCGAAGTGCATAACTTTGCATTTTTCAACATTAAATTTCATCTGCCATTTGAGTGACCAGTCCATCTAAATCCATCTGCAGCAAAGTAATATCTTGCTCACATTGTATTATTTTACAAAGTTTTGTGTCATCTGCAAACACTGAAACATGGCTTTCAATGCTGTCTTCAAGATCATTTATAAACATGTTAAATAGAAGGGGTCCTAGAACAGACCCCTGAGGGACACCACTTGCCACCTCTGTCCAGCTTGAAAATTTACCATTAATGACAACTCTTTGTACTCTTTGCAAGGTGGGTGCTCTGGACAACTGCTGCCTCTTGAGGTTAGCTCCACTAAGCTAACCAAAGAAAATAACAGGACCTTTTGTCTGCTCGAAAGCCTAGGGGTGTAACGAGGTTCATTTATAAAAGTGTTGATTTGTATTGAAATATGCACTTTTTGCTAAATTAGAAAAAGAGGACGCACTCTGAACACAAAGTGCTCCAGCAAGCTTTAGGGATCTCGAGTATCCCATTAAACATCTGTGTGATTTGCTTTGCTTGGGCACACTTGGGTGCATCTGAGAACCCCAGTCTGACTGCATTCCTCTGCTTATAATGTGTGCATACCAACTCATGGATAGATATCAGTAGGAGAAGCTGCTTAAAGGGAAACTATAGTGCCTGGAAAAAAAAGAAAAAATTGTTTTCAACAGCCCAGAGGTAGGATCACTATAGTGTCAGGGTCATCCTTGGGGGACCCTCACCCTCAGGGTCCTCCTCTCGTGGCGCTGAAGGGGCTAAAACCCCTTCAGCAGCTTACCTTTATCCAGCGCCGGTGACCTATCCTCCCCCGCCGATGTCAGCTCCTGAGTGGAGCGGAATGCTCATCAAGAGCCGCGCGGGCATTCTAACAGTCCATAGGAAAGCAAATCTCAATGCTTTCCTATGGACGTTCTGCACGCTGGATGTGAATTTCGCATCCAGCGTTGCAGAAGCGCCTCTAGCGGCTGTCAGGAAGACAGACACTAGAGATTGTATTAACCCTGCTATGTAAACATAGCAGTTTCTCTCAAACTGCTATGTTTACATGTGAAGGGTTAAAACCTGAGGGACCTGGCACCCAGACCACTTAATTTAGCTGGTTGACTATAGTGTCCCTTTAAGTTGCTGTCTGGTAGACAGTCACTAAAGTTGGAGTTAACCCTGAAATGTAATTATTACAGTTTATCAAAAACTGCAATAATTAGTTTTGCAGGGTTAAGGGACCTGGTACAGTGCCCCCAGACTACTTCTATTAGCCGAAGTGATCTGGGTGTCTATAATGTCACTTTACAGGAATATAACCCACTCAAAACGTTTTAAACAATGTTTGCTGCTGCACTGCGGAATATGTTGGCGCTTCACACTCACGTTTTCATCTAATCGTAAAGAAATTGTGATGCATATGCTTTCCTTTAAGACACCACTCTTCAGCCATTAATGATTAAATCACTTAATGCAAATATTCCCGCCTGGTCCTTCTACCAATACCTTGACTGTAAGCAAACAAGTGACCTGTCTATACAAAACCAATTGCGCTCTCACTGCGCCTGCGCACTGTCTCCTGCCTTCTCTCCCTGCGCCTGCGCACTGTCTCCTGTCTTCTCCCTCGGCGCCTGCGCACTGTCTCCTGTCTTCTCCCACGGCGCCTGCGCACTGTCTCCTGTCTTCTCCCACGGCGCCTGCGCACTGTCTCCTGCCTTCTCCCACGGCGCCTGCGCACTGTCTCCAGCCTTCTCCCACGGCACCTGCGCACTGTGTCCTGCCTTCTTCCACGACGCTGCGCACAGTATCACGCCTTTCCTCACCATTGCGCATGCGTAGTCATGTCTGCTGGAAATACGAGGAAGCCTGCTGCCCCCTCCTGCTCGTTGCTGGTAGTGCAGATATGCCTTATCCTTCCTGACTGTTTCAATATGGCGGGCGGTGAGAGGGAGACCGAACCGTCTGGTGATAACATTGTGTCCAAGGCCTCCCAGCTGGCTGATAAACATTTATATTTAGTCCGGGTAGGGAGCTACAGCTTCTCTCTGTACGAGTTTGGGATTTAGCAATGTAACTGTGATTAGTATTCAGACACAGGCCAATCAATCCAGTGCAGCAGCCCCACTCCCATCGCTCTCTGCCAGGGTGGCTGGCTGACAGGTTGCCTTTTTTACTGTTGCCTTTGTGAGTGTATTTTCCAGTGCTAATACTTTTGCTTAAATTTTGACATTTGGATCTAAAACGTTTAACAATATAATTCTGGTGAATGACCCGGTTTTAATTTCAGGGAATTCATATTTTAACAGGTAACCTTGTCATTGGGCTTTTCACAAAAGGCATGTAGATAAATTAAAACCAAAAAGTGTAGAATATACGTTTCCTAATCAAATTTAGTTGAGCAAATTTTGCAACCTAACACTGCATTTAGTGAAGAAACCTCACTGTCTGAGGAATTTGTTGTTTTAAAGAAACACCCAAGCACCATAACCACTATGGCTTTCTTTAGTATATATGCATACACTGCAACACATACATAAATGTTTACACAGATACACATAAACATTGACTCTCACACAAAACAATGGAGAGGCCCAGGACTCCACTAGAATTTTAGGTGAAAAATCTCCAAGGTCTCCTTCTAATCACATGCAGTAGAAAAACAATAAGGAGGTGGGACACGATTGTCGGATTTTCTCAGAGTAGGAGAACGGAGGCATGCGCGATGACGTGATGTGATGTGACGCGCATAGGTTAAGGCATTGTAAGAGAGATCCCCTCTGAAGTTGTTGAAGGACTTGGTCAGCATTACGGCTGTACATGTGGACCTGGCGGTGTTTGGTTAATGTCCAAGCGGTGGTGGAATATCGGTAAACGAACAGAGCAACAAGTGCAGTGGGACATTTTAATTTTTGGCAGTGAGTGCAGAATCAAATGTGTTACAATCGACTGACCATAATTGTTTACAAGAACTGATAAAGCAATTAATGGAGTAACAAATACAAGGGCTTAGAAAATATGTTATCTAACTTCGAGGAGATCAAACAAGACACACAAAAAATTACAGAAGTAATTATTGCGATGGAACAAAACTTTAAATGTATTGAAGATCAATATAAGGAACTTAATATGTATAGCTTGGAGGAAAGACGAGACGGGGGCATTTGATAGAAACATTTAAATACATAAAGGGTATCAACACTGTAAAGAAGGAGATTGTATTTAAAAGAAGAAAAACTACAACAACAAGAGGACATAGTCTTAACCCCTTCAGGACGGAGTCAATAGTGCACGTTCTGATCAAAACGTAAACAAAAACTGGAATTTGCGCTATATGTCTGTTCACCCGTAGTTCCCCTCTTTCATATTATATGCACCCACACTTATTATATATCATTTTGTTCAGGAGAAACAGGGCTTTCATTTCATATCAAATATTTTTATATGAAATATAATTTATTAGGAATAAAATAAAAACTGTCAGAAATGTAAATTTTCTTTAAAAATTTGTAGTTTCGCCTCACATTTTAGCTGTAAATGTCATAATACTGTTAGGTTTTACTGCAAAAAAATGCACATATTTGTAATCAGCGATGTCTCACGAGTACAACAGTACCCCCCATTAACCCCTTCCCGACCGGTGACGGAAATTTTCCGTCAACCTTATCCTTCAGTTAAGGACCGTTGACGGAAAATTTCCGTAATTTACTAAAGTTAACCCCAGATCGCCGCAATCGCAGCGATCGTGGGGTTAACGGTGCTCCGGTCTGCCTCTGCAATAGAGGCAGACCGGGAGCACCCGGTCGGGCTGCCCCAGCTCATGTGCCTGCTCTGACAGCATGTCAGAGTGAGCACATGTGCTCAATGTACTTACCTTCCGCCTCCCTGCACTTCCGGGTTCTGTGTGAAGTGCAGGGAGACGGATCTTCAATGATCCTGCCCCCTAGTGTAAAAACATTTTTTTAAGTGAAATCCCACCCCCCCTTTCCCCTGTTTTAATAAAATTAACCCCTTCCCTGCCAATTGATCACTGACTACAGTGATCAATTGGCAGGGTATACATTTTAATGTCATCTGATTTTTTTTTTTAACCCCCCCTGAGGGTTAATTATTTTGTTTTTAACCCTCAGGGGTTAAATTTATTGTATTAATTAATTTAAATATTTAAAAATTATTTATTTAGGTGGCTGGGATGGGTGGAAGTTAGTGGGGAATTGGGGAATTTGGTGTTAGGCTATCTAGGGGTTAACGTTAATTTTTTTTTTTTAAATAAGCTTTAACCCCTTAAGGACCAAACTTCTGGAATAAAAGGGAATCATGACGTGTCACACACGTCATGTGTCCTTAAGGGGTTATTAAAAAGGTAAAAAATTAAAAATTTTTAACTGTTTTAGTAACGTTTAAGTAAAAAAAAAAAAAACCACCCCCTTTACCCAGTCTAAATAAAAATTAACCCCTTCCCTGACAGTTGATCACTGCCTACAGTGATCAACATACAGATCACAGTATTATACTGTGATCTAATTTTTTTTAACCCCTGAGGATTAACTTTTATTTATTTTTTTTAACCCTCAGGGGTTCAATTTATTTAATTCATTTCAATATTTTATAATTATATATTTTGCTAGCTGGGGTGGGTGGGAGTTATGGGAAAATGGGGAATTTACTGTTAGTGCTGCTTACTGTGTTATGGTACTTTTTAGCAGTAAACCAAAATGTTTAAATGTCTATCTGTTCCTGTCCAAATTAAGAAAATTGAATTGCGTATATACGCTGAAGTAATTAAGTCTGACACACGGAGTTCAGGTTAAAATAACTTCGAGAAAATTTATTGGCAAGTGAAGCAAAGCGGGCGCGCAGGCCCTTTTAAGAGGCATTTTACGTCATCATTGATTATCAATATATTAGTGAATAAACATCATTAATTGGGTTAATTGTTAAGTGTCTGAATTAGTGTCCACCTATCAGTATAATTAATTGGCTCAAAAACTAAGTGGTTAGTCCCGTGCCCACCCACCAAGGGGTGGTATTCTTTTGGACACGGGTGGGGACAAGGGGGTCTGGAGCGTCATTTTACACGGTCAGTGATCTCAGATCTCGTGGCCAGGTGCAAGGTCTCTTATGAATAGAACATTTCATTACTACTGTGTTCTCATGGCCTTCAAATTATACTATGTTGCGAGTTAGGGGAAAGTCAGCAGTTCCTGAGTTAGTCATGTCTTTATAGAAAATACAGTCTTTGTCCATTGTTAGATGTGCTGGGAAATTCTGTCATGTAATGTAGTTTTCAAATGGAGAAGTTAGGTTATGAGGACAAAATGGAGGAATGAAGAAGTCAGGTTAGGAGGACAAGATGGAGGATTTGTCACGGTATGAAGTTAAAATGGAGTTAGTACAATAATTCAATACAAGTACAATAAAGATTTTTAATAATTCTACATCAGTCCCCCCTATGAAATGTTAGATTCTAAGAGATAAAACTTTATTTGTTAGTACCAGAAGACGTGTTAACCCAAAGGCACAGAAACCCCGTGGCCGCTAGCTAGGTGTTAATGCAAAGTGCAAGTCTGTCCCTAGAGCTGACCCTAATAGGCTAACTCATCGTCAGCATGGCTCTCGAACACTTCACTCCCATGGGTGGCCCATGATGGCTTGCCCACCACTTCTCCACACGGGGTCTTTACCATTTACTGACAGATGCTGTCCCTAAGCTGGTCCCTTCCTAGAATTCTCGCACTTTATCAACAAAAGGGATAGTTTGCAGCGGTAAACAGGGTGAGTTGAGATCTTGGAAATCTTGGTCATCAACTTCGAGATGTGTGAAAGTGGGTGCCGCTTGGTCAACAGTCTTCATGAGGGATTTTCTCAGGCAAGGCATTGCCATACCAATATGCATTAAAGCCTTTTGCCATCCTGTCATCCAACCAAACCATCTTTCCCAGGGATCTTTTATCCCAGAATTCCTTTTTAACTCTTCAGAAAGGTCATTTAATTTTTCTATGGCTAATGTAACTTTACCATTAGGGCCTGTGTTTTCTGGGATGTAAGTGCAACATGTCATGGTGTCTGGCAAAATTTTACATACCCCTCCTTTTTCGGCTAGGATCATATCTAGGGCCATTCTATTCTGGAAGGCCATTTGGGATGTGGCCTGCAACTGTTCGGCCAATCCCTGGAGAGCATCTCTGGTATAATTAACAAAACGCTGTTGGTTATAATATATATAATTTATCCAATTTAAATTCTTATTTGTGGTAACTATGGCAAAAAGTGATTCAAATCCTGCAGCAACTTCATCTCTTGCTTTAAATTCATTGGGCACCCCAATGGCATCAATATAAACATGAGGGTCAAAACTTCCCTTCACTGGGGCTTCGCGCTTAACCTTAGTGTGTCTGGACTCATGGGTAATGAGGTGTGTGTCAGAGATGATGTGTATGGGCATAATGGCTTTAGCCAAAGTACACTCCCCCCACCACTCCTTGTCCATCCTGGATCTTAGCTGTAAATCCACACACAACCAGTAAATATCCCCCAATGACCTAGTGTGAAACTGCAACAAGTTCATGGAGACATTTCTGTAGGTAGCACAATACCCCTTGGAGAAGTTACCTAAGAATTTACCAATTCCATCATAATTAGCATAACAAGTGTAATTACCTTTATATACTGTAATACCATCTGGGGGTTTGACATCCTTGGTTAGGAGAGGATACTCCTTTGTCCATGCTATACATATGGACCTGTTGAAATCATAGTGATAGGCAAAAAGGCTCAAAACACATGCTTCTATATCTACTGGCAGGGTTAAAGGCACAGTGCCCAGGTGAGGCCGGGCACCGCCACACACATAACATGCGGTCTTATTATGCTTATTAGCATTATATTTCATCCATTCTAACCATAGATTTACATCATTAAAACCTGTTTCTGCGGCCATGGTATCTTCAAAGGTGGGGTTAGCAATGGCCATCATATCTTGAAAAGTCTGGATGTGTGGTTTTAATGGATTAGGGACCATATGAGTGGCCCCTTGCCACTCAGAAGAGTTGCACATATCTTTAAGGTAGAAATGCCCTAACTTATGGTAGGAACCTTTTTTCCAATACATTCCCATCACATATTGGTCTGCATCTGTTGGACTTGGATGCTCAATATTAAGAAATAATTTCATTGGTGTACCTCCCCCAGGCTTTCTCAAAGTCATTCTCTGGAGAAGGGATCTACCTTGATCATCTACTTTAGATAAGGCACTTTTTGGTTTGTAACCCCAGGCAGGCCCGGCATTCCATCCCGCCGCCCCCCAATGGTCACAATTGTGCCCCCATTGTCTGTCCACTACACAAACATATGGGTCCTTTGAATGAGGGATATCTCTATAGATACTCTGAATTTGTGATGTAGGGAACGGGCATTCTACAATATCACAATAATCAAAGGTATAGGTAGCCACATGGGTACATGATGAATTATACCAAAAGGTGTACCCACTAATATCCTTAGTAATGGCTACCTGCTGGGCTTTAATTGAGCTAATTAAGGAGATTATGTACCAGAGGTACATGCTTGTGCGGTATCTGCTTCCTCTGGGGCAGGAGACTTCTTGCAGTGGGAAGCGTGGATCCAATTTGGCCTGCCGGCCACTTTGACGGAGGTTGCGGTGATCAGGAGAACTTGGAATGGACCGTCAAATCTTGGTTCCAGGGTATTTTTCCGCACAAATTTCTTAACCAGAACCCAATCTCCGGGAAGCAGGCTGTGGGTACCTGTATCCAAATCGGGATCTGGAATTGAAGAGAAAACTTGGGCATGTATTTTGTTTAAGGCACTTGCAAGTTCAGTTACATAGTCTACTAAAACATCTGATTGGAGCTGTAACTGTTGCGGGAAATAACAACCTAGTCTGGGTGCTGTCCCAAATAGAATCTCATATGGGGATAATGAGTGCTTCCCTCTAGGTGTGTGCCTAACGCTGAATAAAGCTATTGACAGGCTTTCTGGCCAGGGCATCTTTGTTTCTTGTGACATTTTTAACATTCTGGCTTTTAAGGTGCCATTCATGCGCTCTACTTTACCACTACTTTGTGGGTGGTAAGGGGTGTGGAAGGCTAGGGTCACCCCTAGAGCAGTCCAAATTTCTTTAGTCACTGTTGCTGTAAAGGCTGGGCCTTGATCACTTTCAATGACTTCTGGAAGTCCGAATCTACATACAATATCTGTAAGTAGACGTTTTGCAGTTGTTTTTGCAGTGATATTAGCCACTGGGTAGGCTTCTGGCCAGCCTGAGAACATGTCCACTATTACTAGTGCATATTCATGAGGCCCACTCTTGGGCATTTGAATGTGATCAATCTGAATTCTCTGGAATGGGTACATGGGTTTCGCCAGGTGCTTTGAAGGTACTTTGATTGGTTTCCCTGGATTGCATCTTGCACAAATGACACAGGCCCTACAGAAGCTGTTGATCAATGTTGTGATTCCAGGTGCTTCATAATACTTCTGTATGAGGGCCGCCATTAAATCTTTTGACAGGTGTGCAGGCCCATGTGCCCATTGGACAACTGCTGGATATAAATTTCTTGGAAGGCAGAATTTGAAGTTGTTGTAATATATTCCGTCCTTTAGGATAGCTCCTTTCTTCTTCCATTTCTGGATTTCTTCAGGGGTGATTGCAGCTTGCTGTTCTCGCAAAATTCTTAAATCAGTAGGAAGGGTTTGCAGAGCAAAAACAGGAACTTCTTCTTCTTGTCCGGACACTTCTTCATCCACTTCCTGCAAATCTCTGGCTGCTTGCTTAGCGGCCTGATCAGCCAAATGGTTGCCCTTTGCTTCATCTGTATCCAACTTCCCATGTGCCTTAACTTTCAAAACGGCCCCTTCTTCAGGGAGTAGGAGGGCATCCATTAGATCCTTAATTGCAGAGCTATGTTTAACTGGTGTACCGGCGGTGGTAAGAAATCCTCTTGACTTCCAAATAAGGCCGAAGTCATGTGCCACACCCAGAGCATATCTTGAATCTGTATAGATGTTGGCACGTTTTCCTTCGGAAATTTTGCATTCTGAAGTCAGGGCTTGTAATTCAGCTTCTTGCGCAGACATTGCTGGCGGTAAAGATGATGATTTGATAACTTCATCTGTTGTGGTTACGGCATATCCTGTATGGTATCTTCCTTATTCATCAGCATATCTTGAGCCGTCCACAAACAGGGTAAAATCTGGATCTGGTAATGGGTTCTCATGCACAGTTGGTAAGTGCACTGTCTCCATTTTCATCTGTTCAAAACAGTCATGAGGTGTTTCTGGGTCATAATCATTCACTATGACCAGATCTTGGAATTCTTTTTCCAGGAAATGGCGTGGCCATGCTTCCAGAAGGTCAGTTGTTGGGTATTTGACAATACCATTTTCCTGTAGCTGTGTTTCATCCATGGTGGCCCATAACTTTGCCATGGGCCCAAGATCATTCCATGACCTTGTTTTCAACTTGGTAACAGGAATATGTGGGATAGCAGTATCCCAATGGCGGTAGAGGTAGTTGAGTTCTTGAGGTAGTTGGATCAGAACCATGCTATTGCCTTCAGAGTCACAATAGAAATTTTTAGCAGTGAGCTTCACATCAATCCAGTGGTAAAGCTCATCTTCATAGCAAGGTTCAGGAGTAATGTTTGGCTTGTACCACATGGTACAGAAGGCGTAATCCGGGCCTTCACATAAAGGTGTATCTTCTTCATGAAATGTTAGGTTTGGATGCATCTTCTTGATGCATCCGCAGAGAAGGTAGATGTAGGTTTCATCCAGGATAAACCCATAGTAGATACTCCCCTCAGGGAGTGGAAGAAGAGTGGATGGGTTAAGAACTTGACATCTTTGTATAGAAATGTTGTCAGGTAGAAGAAGATGACATTGCAGGCGCAAGTGTCTAGCAGGAGACACGTGCTTGAGCTGGACTTGGTTGATAATGGCATGTCATGAGGGGCCAAAACAACCAGAGGGTGGCCAAGGACCAGGTCTGAAGTTCTTTCAATGAGTTCTCTCGCAGCAAAAACAGCCCTAAGGCATGAAGGAGTCCCTCTGGCCACAATGTCCAGTTGACATGAGAAATATCCAATAGGCCTCTGGCGGCCTCTTAAGTCATTAGTTTGGGTAAGAACCCCTGTTGCATGGCCTTGTCTTTCAGAGACAAACAATTTGAAAGGTTTTGTATAGTCTGGTAGGCCCAAGGCAGGGGCAGAAGCAATTGCACGTTTAAGAGATTTGAAGTTATCCAGAGCTTCATTGGTCAGACAGAATGGGTCTGACTTGAGTGCATCATAGAGAGGTTGCATAAGCAGAGAGGCTTCTGGGATCCATGCTCTGCAGTAAGAAATGAGGCCTAAGAAGGCATGAAGAGATTTTGAAGTCCTTGGAGGTGGGATATCCAGTACTGCTCTTACCCGGTCCCGAGTAAGATGCCTGGTACCTTGAGATAGGCAATGTCCAAGGAAAATTACTGAGGGTTGGCAGAATTGCAGCTTGATAAGTGAAGCTTTGCATCCTTGTTCTGCCAAATAGCAAAGGAGACTAATTGAACAGGCTTCAGTTGTGGGTATGTCATCTCCACAGAGTAATAAATCATCCACATACTGGAGCAAAACAACTTCTGGGTGGTCAGCTTGCCATGGGTCAAGGATAGTGCCCATGGCTTTAGCAAATTGACTTGGAGAATTTTGTGCCCCTTGGGGCATGACAGTCCAGGTATACTGTTGCATTTCGTGGGTGAAAGCAAACAGGTACTGACAGGATGGGTCCAGAGGGACACTGAAAAAGGCATTAGCCAGGTCAATGACTGTGAAATACTATGCAGATGGTGGGACTCCAGAGAGCAGAGTATGAGGATTAGGTACAAGAGGGGTGTCCAGGATAGTGGCTTCATTAACGGCACAGAGATCCTGAACCATCCTGTACTTCTCTGGCTCACCTTTTGGAGTTTTCTTCTTCACAGGAAATAATGGAGTATTACACTCTGATTTACATTTCACTAGAGCACCCTTCTCCAAGAGTGCTTTGATTTGGACAGAAATGGCTGCAGCCTGTGCTGGTTTTAAAGGATATTGTGGTTTTCTTGGTAACTTAGCTCCTGGAATAAGCTTTACCACCACAGGGGGAACATTTAGGTGACCTATGTCCTCTGGGCCTGAGGACCATAATTTAGCAGGCACCTGTGATTTTAATATTTCTGGAAAATTGGACCTCGGTTCTGCTGCCTCCCCACGGGATCCCTCTAAATGCAGCATCAGAGGTAAGGAGCACAAGGCTGAGGTGTCTGATTCAGGACATTTCTACCTGTCCATCTGGAGTGAAGGTGATAGAGGCCTGTAGGCGTGAGAGAACATCAGCACCTAACAGGTTAATTGGGCATGTGGAGGATACCACGAAACGAGCAAGCAGGCTAGAGCCAACTCGTAGTGGAGTTGTTAAAGGGCTGTGTCTTGGCTGGCCATCCACTCCAACACAAGAGACATCAATATTGGACAGAAAAGATGGGTCTGGCAGGTCTTGTTCTCGCAGAACACTACGGGCTGCACCTGTGTCAACAAGAAATGTGGTTGGTTGGCCCTCAATGGGTAAAGTCACTGTAGCAAGTGGCCCCCCCTTATCCCCTGCAGACACTGCCATGACAGGGGTTAATGACACAGGCTTGCCAATTTCCTAATCATCTGGTTCCTCAACTATTGGAACCTGTTGAGTGGCTTTGGGAGCCGGGGCAGGCTTGCACGGCTTTCTGGGCTCTCTTGGCTCTCTTTTAGGCTCTGGGCAGTCACTTCTAAAGTGTCCCTTGGCTCCACAATTGAAGCAATGTCCATCCTCAGGTTTGGTGCCTTTTGGGACAGGGGTGGAGCGGGACACCATGAGAGGGGCTGAGGTGGGTCTTCTTGGGGTCTGGGCAGATTCCAGACCTCTAGCAACTAAAAGTAAAGTATCCAGAGGAACAACCTTATATTCAGGGCGTGCAGCAATGATTCCCTTGCGTATGGAGTCTTTAACACCTTGGACAAATGCACCGGACAGCATTTGTGAATGGATTTTGTCAGTAAGATCAAACCCCAAATCTGTAAACATTTGATACAGTCTTGCATGAAACCTTTCCACTGATTCACCTTTATCTTGTATAACATCAGTAAGGCCAGCAGCCTCATCTGCAAGCTTGTCCTTAGCCCATTCTCTTAACTGGTTGCAAAAAGTCACTCCGGAGGGGTAATCAACATCACTGGAGAGCAGATCTGTACTGAGGTGGCGGGCCATGCTGGGCCAATATGCATCCCCTGCTTTAATTGCACAAATGCTCAGCAAATCACGCCATGCGGCGGAATAAGTCTTTTGAATTTGAACTATCCCTCGGTAAAAAGGCATAGGCTGCTTTTCTGGGTCAGGGAGTGCCTTCATTAAAGCACTAGCTTGAGTGGGGTTAAAGGCAACATACTTAGGAGGGGCCCGTTCTCCCCGACCCTTGTGTCCGAAGGGATCATCGATAGAACGATGAGCTGAAGCTCCTACGGCTTCCGATGAGACCTGGGATACCCTGTCATCCTCTTCCTCATCTATTTCTACGATTTGGGCCCTCCTGCGTGAGGGGCCCGCTTGAGGTGTCAGGACCGGGGGTTGAGAGGGAGCCCCAGATGCAGGGGTGGCTAGCGAATCATAGCCTAGGTAGTCACCGGGGAGTACCGGCATCAGGGCTGAATGACTGGGGGCCGCCATATTGGAGGCGTGAAAGGAAGCTGCATTGGGGTTAAGGGAAGAAGTGGCGGCCATGTTTGATGTGGGCACATCCGGGGCAGACTGTGCCGTACTGGGCATGACCGGAACCTGGGGAGTGGCTTGGGGAAGGGGGTGCGGATAATTTGGATAGGGCAGGGCCATGGGATACGGGAATGGGTATGGCCAGGCTGGGGAGGGCAGGAGAGTTGGGTGGGGATTTACAGTTAAGGAGGTGGGATATTGGACTGGGGTGGAGATGGTTACGGGAGGGGACGGAGAGGGATTGGTAGGGGTGGGTGCAGAAGGAGGAGCCGGAGCAAGGGTGGAGGAGGTAGTTAGCTGGGCGGATGAAGAGGGGAGGGGATTATTAACGGAGAGAGAATGCAGGGAAGAAATGGCAGATGAAATGTCAGGGTTAGGTACAGGAGGTAGCGTAGGGATGGATGTGGATGATGGGAATGTTAGAGACGGGGAAGGGGAAAAGAAAGATCCATCAGAATTCAGGACAGGGGAGGTGATGGGATGGGCTTCGGGAGGATTGGGAGTGGGGAACATAGTCAGCTGGCTATCACCTATTGCTGACTGAACCTTGGGAATGGACAATCCCTGGGCGCCATTTTGGGGCGCTGGCTGAGGAAACACCCCAGCAACACAATTATTATGATACACAAACAATTTCACACCTTTGTGATTTATTTCTTCCTCAACCCAACCTTCTTG
The DNA here is from genome assembly GCF_036172605.1 of Pelobates fuscus. Lineage (NCBI taxonomy): Eukaryota > Metazoa > Chordata > Amphibia > Anura > Pelobatidae > Pelobates > Pelobates fuscus. The sequence goes on along the minus strand of NC_086318.1, from coordinate 110,574,249 downwards.
CTGAATAGCCTTCGCTACTCTGTACCATGCTTCAGCAGTCTTTAATAAATCATTATCTGTAAGCTTGCCTTTCTTCTCTGTCAGTAATCTACGCCAGCTTTCTGGTTGTAATCTACCACATGAAGGCACAGCAATTTTACACACTTTCGCAATTCTTTCAACACCTTTAACCATTTCCTCTCCCTCTCTGTCCTCAACTAAATCACATGCGAGCCAGCCCCTACCGGGCTTACTCAATTCCTGTCCCATATTCCCCCTCCCCCCTATACCAGCGTCCTAGATATAGGGATAGAAAAGGAAAAAGGAACAAGAGCGTCTACAATGCTCGACTGCCACTCAAGGAAAAGGGTGGGTCCCTCCCTCAAGTGCGTCTTCCCAAAACGTAGACTAGTCACTGAATCCGCCTACCCGAGGTGGTAGACACGGATTGGAGCGAGGTGAGAAGTGTGTGACCAATCACTTCTCTATCAAGAGAAATAGGAGTGGATAGAATAATAATATAGGAAGTGTAGAAAAGGGAAAAGGCAAGGAAAAATCCTTAGAGACAGACACAGGAGTTTAAATAACTCCTAATTACACAAACAAGACAACAGTACAATTGAAATACAGTGCATGCATCACAGTTCAAATAAAATCAACAGTAAACCTTTCCTTTACTCGTGTGCTTACTCCAAAGTCACCTCCCTCAACCCCGTAGTGCCCCTATAAAACCCACTTATAGGTCTCACTACCACGTGGTGCGGGAGACAAGCAATGCCTGCCTGAATCCCCCCGCCACAAATAAAAGAAAATTGGAATTCCACCAGCCTCAGCGCTCGAAGCTGTGGGTTACCACCTCTCTGCAAGCAGAGTTACGTGCACAATGACGCTAGCTAGGCTATCAAGGTGACACAAGAAGGATCACAGGAAATTATGAGTCTACACAAAATCCACAGTTCCAACACTCCTCTTTTTCCTTACAGCCACAGCCACGAGGCTCCTAAAAGAGGTAAACAGGCAAAGAAGACCCCCAGGAAAACTTCCACAGGTCAACCCCCCTTTTTCCTTACAGCCACAGACCCGTGGCCCCTAAAAGGAGTAAAACAGGCAACAGGACTCCAGGCAAATCCCCCGGGTCCACCCCCCCCTTTAACCCAAAAAGGGGGTAAGCAAGCAAACAGTCAAAACAGAAGACCCCTGCAGGTCCACCCCCCTTTATCCCAAAAAGGGGAAAACAGGCAAAACAGAGAACCCCAGGCAAAACCCCCGCAGGTCCACCCCCCTTTATCTCAAAAAGTGGAAAACAGGCGAAACAGAGAACCCCAGGCAAAACCCCCGCAGGGCCACCCCCCTTTATCTCAAAAAGGGGAAACAGGCAAACAATTCAAACACACCCAGGCAACAGATAGACTAAATGCAGGTAAACAAGTGAGTAACGAGGCACCGGGCAAGATTTTACCTGTCTTTGATGTCCTCCCGGGAAGCAGTCACAGACACGTGGACGGGTCAATCAAAGGGGCCGGAACATACCGGTGGCTCTGCAGAAGTCTCTACCGTGTACCTGGAGGTGATCAATCTTCTTTCCTTCCCCCCGGATTCCTCCGTCCAACTGCGTCTTCCTTAGGACGGCTCACCGGCCGGACATAGCCCGATGCCCCACGTTGGGCGCCAAGGTTGTTATGGTACTTTTTAGCAGTAAACCAAAATGTTTAAATGTCTATCTGTTCCTGTCCAAATTAAGAAAATTGAATTGCGTATATACGCTGAAGTAATTAAGTCTGACACACGGAGTTCAGGTTAAAATAACTTCGAGAAAATTTATTGGCAAGTGAAGCAAAGCGGGCGCGCAGGCCCTTTTAAGAGGCATTTTACGTCATCATTGATTATCAATATATTAGTGAATAAACATCATTAATTGGGTTAATTGTTAAGTGTCTGAATTAGTGTCCACCTATCAGTATAATTAATTGGCTCAAAAACTAAGTGGTTAGTCCCGTGCCCACCCACCAAGAGGTGGTATTCTTTTGGACACGGGTGGGGACAAGGGGGTCTGGAGCGTCATTTTACACGGTCAGTGATCTCAGATCTCGTGGCCAGGTGCAAGGTCTCTTATGAATAGAACATTTCATTACTACTGTGTTCTCATGGCCTTCAAATTATACTATGTTGCGAGTTAGGGGAAAGTCAGCAGTTCCTGAGTTAGTCATGTCTTTATAGAAAATACAGTCTTTGTCCATTGTTAGATGTGCTGGGAAATTCTGTCATGTAATGTAGTTTTCAAATGGAGAAGTTAGGTTATGAGGACAAAATGGAGGAATGAAGAAGTCAGGTTAGGAGGACAAGATGGAGGATTTGCCACGGTATGAAGTTAAAATGGAGTTAGTACAATAATTCAATACAAGTACAATAAAGATTTTTAATAATTCTACATCAACTGCTAGTTAGGGGTTAACGGTAAAAGAAAAGTTTAGAAAAAAATTTAAAAGTGTAAAAAAAGTTAAGAAAATGTAAAACATTTAATAAGTAAAAAAAAAAGTTTAAAAACGAGTTTTACAAAGTAAAAAATGTTTTACAAAGTAAAAAAATACATTAGAAAATGCTCATTACCACTACACTTGGTACAAGCTAGCGGAAAAATGATCCCACGCTAAGGTTCAAAATATGCCTTTTGAATTACCCTGGGATGTCTTCTTTAAGAAATGGTATGCCTTTATGGAGTAATTGGATTATATAGCCTTGTAAAATACTCTAAAATGGGACATGGACACAGCGTAAAAATTCAAAGTTTGAAAAAAACTGGAATGGCTGTGTCTCAAATGTGCCCCTTCAATGTCCACATATACCTGGCAAAGGTACATACGGGGATATTGCTGTACTCAGCCGACATAGCTGAGCAACATATTAAGTATTATACAGTCGTAGTACACATAAGGTTTGAAAAATATACTGCGCAAACTCACTTTGTGTGTCAAAAAGGCAGAAAAAATGCGTATTACCACTACACTTGGTACAAGCTAGCGGAAAAATGATCCCACGCTAAGGTTAAAAAAAATGCCTTTTGAATTGCCCTGGGATGTCTTCTTTAAGAAATGGTATGCCTTTATGGGGTAATTGGATTATATAGCCTTGTAAAATACTCTAAAATGGGACATGGACACAGCGTAAAAATTCAAAGTTTGAAAAAAAAAAACTGGAATGGCTGTGTCTCAAATGTGACCCTTCAATGTCCACATATACCTGGCAAAGGTACATACGGGGGTATTTCTGTACTCAGCCGACATAGTTGAGCAACATATGAAGTATTATACAGTCGTAGTACACATAAGGTTTGAAAAATATACTGCGCAAACTCACTTTGTGTGTCAAAAAGGCAGAAAAAATGCGTATTACCACTACACTTGGTACAAGCTAGCGGAAAAATGATCCCACGCTAAGGTTCAAAAAATGCCTTTTGAATTGCCCTGGGATGTCTTCTTTAAGAAATGGTATGCCTTTAAAGTGTAGTTGTAATATGTAGCCTGCTCAAGTGCTCCAAAGTGGGACACGGAAGCATCAAAACCCTCCATGAAAATTCACACTTAAAGACTTAACTTGTTATGTCTCTTTTACAGCAGTGTAACTTCACAAAATAGTGTCTAGGTCATACATTTGGGCATATTGTTTTACTCAGAAGGCTTAGCTGAGCATAATTTGGGGGGTTTGAACTTAGTGGCCCATATGAAATGTACAAAATGCCCAGCAAAAATGTAATCCATATGTAAAAAATGCCCAAAATTATATTTTACCACATACTTTAGCATATTGGTGAAAAATGGGGGCATGTTAAAGCACAATATGTTAAAGCACAATATGCACCATATGAGATACCCTGAGGTGTCTACTTTTACAAATGGTAGGCCTTTGTGAGGTTTTTTTGAACAGTCAAACTGCTATAATACCCCAAATTGAAGCATAGGCCCATTAAATCCGCCTCTCAAAATTCTACTGTAAATGTTGAAACGGACAGGTCTCCTATATGGCACTGTAGCTTCACGAAATAGTGCCAAAGACATACAATGGGGGTACCGTCTTACTCAGCAGAAGTACCGTATATACTCGAGTATAAGCCGACCCGAATATAAGCCGAGGCCCCTAATTTTATCCAAAAAAACTGGGAAAACTTATTGACTCGAGTATAAGACTAGGGTGGGAAATGCAGCAGCTACTGGTAAATTTCTAAATAAAATTAGATCCTAAAAAAAATATATTAATTGAATATTTATTTACAGTGTGTGTATAATGAATGCAGTGTGTGCGTATGTGTGTGTGTATGAGTGCAGCGTGTGTGTATGAGTGCAGTGTGTGCATGAATGCAGTGTGTGTGTGTGTGAATGCAGTGTGTGCAGGGCCGGTGCAAGGATATTTGCCGCCGTAGGCAAAAAAAAATTTGCCGCCCCCTCCCCCCCCCATATGTCCTGACTTCCCCTCCTCCTCCCTCAGTGGTCCTTACCTCCCCACCCCCGTGTTCCTTCACCCCCCCCCCAGTGGTCCTGACTCACCCCTCCCCTAGTGGTCCTTACCCTCCCCTCCCCTAGTGGTCCTTACCCTCCCCTCCCCTAGTGGTCCTTACTTCCCCCTCCCCTCCCATAGTGGTCCTTATCCCACCCCCTCCCTCTCATAGTGGTCCTTATCCCCCTTCTCCCTCCCATAGTGTTCCTTATCCCCCCCCATCCCTCCCATAGTGGTCCATATACCCCCCCCTCCCTCCCTCCCATAGTGGTCCTTATACCCCCCTCCCTCCCATAGTGGTCCTTATCCCACCCCCTCCCATAGTGGTCCTTATACCCCCCCTCCCTCCCATAGTGGTCCTTATACCCCTCTCCCTCCAATAGTGGTCCTTATCCCCCCCCCCCTCCCTCCCATAGTGGTCCTTATCCCCCTTTTTTTGTTATTAATTTTTTTTTTTTATTATTATTATTTTTTATTTTATTTATATATTTTTTTTTTTCGTCCCCCCTCCCTGCTTGATATATGGCAGGGAGGGGGGCTCCTTCCCTGGTGGTCCAGTGGCAGTTCAGTGGGGGGGGAGAGGGGGGCTGGCAGAGCTGTAACTTACCTGTTCTGCAGCTCCTGTCAGCTCTCTCCTCCTCTGCGCCGTCCGTGCAGCTCCTTCTATCAGCTCACACTGTAAGTCTCGCGAGAGCCGCGGCTCTCGCGAGACTTACACTGGGAGCTGACCGAGGTGCTGAACGGACGGCGCAGAGGAGGAGAGAGCTGACAGGAGCTGCAGAACAGGTAAGTACAGCTCTGCCAGCACCCCTCTCCCCCCAGTCTGTATTATGGCAATGCAAATTGCCATAATACAGACTCTGACTCGAGTATAAGCCGAGTTGGGGTTTTTCAGCCCAAAAAATGGGCTGAAAAACTCGGCTTATACTCGAGTATATACGGTAACTGATCACATAATAAAACCTTGTACAGGAATAGCACACACCAACTTTACAAAATACACATGAGAAGTTCTTTGTTATAAGTTTGTGTGCCAAAAACCCCAAAATACAAAATTTTACTCCAATATTTAGCAGAGATTGGCGGTGAAATGGCTACTTAGAAAGTGTCAAAACAACCTTAGGACAATAGCCTGTGATGTCTACTTTATATAAATATATACTTTTGTGTGGCAATTTTGTTTTCTTTTATGGCTATTAAGCTTACAAGACAAACATACCAAATTCTAAAATCGCTCCATATTAAAAGTTTATTTTACTCTTTGTGCTTTGTGACCTGTAACTACCAAAAAAAACTGAAAATCCCAGACACATTATATATTCTGTAAATCAGAACAACTAAATGAATTTATTTTTAATTACTTTCTTTAACCTGCACTAATTAGGCACACATTATTATTGCAAAAACTGTACAAAAAACACAAAAATTTTCTTTTTTTTTCATTTTTCTGTATTTTTTTTAATAATAAATAAGCATTTATATATATATAATATGTTACAACAAATTAAAGCTCTTTCTGTCCTCTAAAAAACGGTATATAATATGCGTCGATGCAATAAACGAGAGAGATGCAAATTGAAGTTGAACGCATACAGCAAGAAAATGCTAAAATTGCTTGTGTCATTAACCCCTTAACGCCGTTACGGCGTTCTATGCCGTCGCGGCTTTAAAGGGCTTTAAAGCCGTTGCGGCGGCATAGAACGCCGTAACGGCTGAAGCCCCCAGGAGGTAAGCTATACTTACCTCCGCCGCGATCCTCTTCTGGGGGTCTGCCTGAGAGCCAAGGCAGCCCCCCTCCGGCAAATGAGGCCCCCGGGGCCATGTGATCGCTCCCAAAGAGCGATCACATGGCCCCCTGTAGCTGGCTATGGATCTGCCAGCAGGGGAACTGTCTAAAATATTAGACAGTCCCCCTGCTGGTAGGAAAGTATAAAAAAAAAAAAAAAATACACATGTTAAAATAAAATAAAAGTATTTATATATATATATATATATATAATATATGTATATATATTATATATATAATATATATACATATTATATATATATGTAACATCATTCGTAATGTATTTTAATATTAATATTAGTATATATATTAGTATTAAAATACACTTACAATTACGTTACATATATATAATATGTATATATACTATATATATAATAGATCTACATATATATATTATATATATATATATACGTATAATTACAATAATAAATAAATAAATAAAATATTGAAACAAAATTTAAAATAAATTATATATTCATATGTAATTTCATTCTAACTGTATTTTGTTCTTAATATATATATATTGGAAACAGAATACACTTAGAATGACATTCTATATATATCTATCTATATATAAAATACAAATAACCGCAAATATATATATAGATAAATACATATAATTACATAAAAGATTACATTAGTATACACGCAGATTTTAAATACCTATAAATGCATATATATTAAAATTCCACGTGTATATTTAAGTAATTTTTTAACATAATTATATCATTTGATTAATTAAAATTTGATTGACATGCCTGACAACACAGGGAGAAAGTGCAGAGAATTTAATTCGCAAGCACTATATTTGACCCTGTAACTCTCCAAGACACCATAAAACCTGTACATAGGGGGTACTGTTTTACTCGGGAGACTTCGCTGAACTCAAATATTAGTGTTTCAAACTGGTAAATTGTATTACAACGATAATATTTTAAGTAAAAGTGAAGATTTTTTGCATTTTTTACAAACGAACTGCACTTTTATGGACTATATTATTGTTGTAATATGTTTTACTGTTTTAAAACACTAATATTTGTGTTTAGCGAAGTCTCCCGAGAATAACAGTACCCCCATGTACAGGTTTTATGGTGTTTTGGAAAGTTAGAGAGTCACAAATAAGGCGTGCATTTCATTTTTTTGACATTGAAATTTGCCAGATTAGTTATGTTGCCTTTGAGACCGTATGGTAGCCCAGGAATAAGAATTACCCCCATGATGGCATACCATTTGCAAAAGTAGACAACCCAAGGTATTGCAAATGTGGTATGTCCAGTCATTTTTAGTAGCCACTTAGTCACAAACACTGGCCAAATATTAGTTTTTTGCTTTTTTCACACAAAAACAAATATGAACGCTAACTTTGGCCAGTGTTTGTGACTAAGTGGCTACTAAAAAAGACTAAACATACCCCACGTTCAATACCTTGGGTTGTCTACTTTTTCAAATGGTATGCCATTATGGGGGTAATTCTCATTCCTGGGCTACCACACCGTCTCAAAGGTAACATTACTAATCTGGCAAATTTCAATTTCAAAAAGGGAACGTTCTATATTTGACCCTGTAACTTTCCAAAACACCATAAAACCTGTTAATGGGGGGTACTGTTGTACTTGTGAGACATCGCTGATTACAAATATGTGCATTTTGTTGCAGTAAATCCTAACCGTATTATGACATTTACAGCTAAAATGTGAGGCAGAACTACAAATAAAAAAAAAAATGTCAAATTTCTCACATTTTTTTTTTTATTTTATTCATAATAAATTGTTTCATATATAAATATTTTATATGAAATGAAAGCCCTGTTTCTCCTGAACAAAATGATATATAATAAGTGTGGGTGCATTTAATATGAAAGAGGTGAATTACGGTTGAACAGACATATAGCGCAAATTCCAGTTTTTGTTTACGTTTTGTTTTGATCAGAACGTGCACTATTGACTCCGTCCTGAAGGGGTTAAGCGTAAGACAAGCTTCTGAAGCTGTGTCCTTAAGGGGCTAACATGTTTTATGGTGTTTTGGAAAGTTACAGGGTCAAATATAGAACATTCCATTTTCAAATTGAAATTTGCCAGATTAGTAATGTTACCTTTGAGACGGTGTGGTAGCCCAGGAATGAGAATTACCCCCATAATGGCATACCATTTGAAAAAGTAGACAAGCCAAGGTATTGAAAGTGGGGTATGTTTAGTCTTTTTTAGTAGCCACTTAGTCACAAACACTGGGCAAAGTTAGCGTTCATATTTGTTTTTGTGTGAAAAAAGCAAAAAACAAATATTTGGCCAGTGTTTGTGACTAAGTGGCTACTAAGAAAGACTGGGCATACCCCACTTGCAATACTTCTGGTTGTCTACTTTTGCAAATGGTATGCCATCATGGGGGTAATTCTCATTCCTGGGCTACCATACGCTCTCAACATAACCAATCTGGCACTTTTCAATGTCAAAAAAATGAAATGCACGCCTTATATGTGACTCTCTAACTTTCCAAAACACCATAAAACCTGTACATGGGGGTACTGTTATTCTCGGGAGACTTCGCTAAACACAAATATTAGTGTTTTAAAACAGTAAAACATATTACAACAATAATATAGTCCATAAAAGTGCAGTTCGTTTGTAAAAAATGCAAAAAATCTTCACTTTTACTTAAAATATTATCGTTGTAATACAATTTACCAGTTTGAAACACTAATATTTGAGTTCAGCGAAGTCTCCCGAGTAAAACAGTACCCCCTATGTACAGGTTTTATGGTGTCTTGGAGAGTTACAGGGTCAAATATAGTGCTTGCGAATTAAATTCTCTGCACTTTCTCCCTGTGTTGCCAGGCATGTCAATCAAATTTTAATTAATAAAATCACATAATTATGTTAAAAGATTATTTAAATATACATGTAGAATTTTAATATATATGCATTTATAGGTATTTAAATTCTACGTGTATACTAATGTAATCTTTTATGTAATTATATGTATTTATATATATATATATATATATATATATATATATATATATATATATTTGCGGTTATTTGTATTTTATATATAGATAGATATATATAGAATGTCATTCTAAGTGTACTTTGTTACCAATATATATATATATATTAATAACAAAATACAGTTAGAATGAAATTACATATGAATATATAATTTATATTAAATTTGTTTCAATATTTTTTTTATTTAATTATTTTATTTATTTATTATTGTAATTATACACACATATATATATATATATATATATATATTATGTGTATATATCTATTATATATATATATATAATATATATACATATTATATATATATGTAACGTCATTCTAAGTGTATTTTAATATTAATATATATACTAATATTAAAATACACTTTGTATGACGTTACATATATATAATATGTATATATATTATATATATATATACATATATTATATATATAAAAATACTTTTAATTTAATTTTACACTTGTCTAATATTTTTTTTTTACACTACCTACCAGCAGGGGGACTGTCTAATATTTTAGACAGTCCCCCTGCTGGCAGATCCATAGCCAGCTATAGGGGGCCATGTGATCGCTCTTTGAGAGCGATCACATGGCCCCCGGGGGCCTAATTTGCTGGGGAGGGCTGCCTGGGCTATCAGGCAGCCCTCCAGAAGAGGATCGCGGCGGAGGTGAGTACATCTCTCCTCCTGGGGCAGAAAGCCGTTACGGCGTTCTATGCCACGGCAACGGCTTTAAAGCCGGGACGGCATGTAACGGCGTTAAGGGGTTAAATTAGAGGGGCAAAGGTTTAAACATAATATCAGGAAGTATTACTTTAATGAGAGGGTAGTGGATACGTGGAATAGCCTTCCAGCTGAAGTGGTAGAGGTTAACACAGTTAAGGAGTTTAAGCATGCGTGGGATAGACATAAGGCTATAATAACTATAAGATAAGGCCAGGGACTAATGAAAGTATTTAGAAAATTGGGCAGACTAGATGGGCCGAATGGTTCTTATCTGCCGTCACATTCTATGTTTCTAATATATGTCCCTAAAAGATACAACATATAATTTAACAATTAAAATTAACAGATTGGAGCAAAAAATATCGGAACTGGAAGACAGATCAAGAAGATCAAACTTACATTTACGTGGAATTCCTGAAGAAATTAATGTAGAGAAAATTGAAGAATATTTCAAAGGCCTATTTAAAGCACTACTCCAAGATATCTCAACATTAGATTACTCGCTAGAAAGGATACATCGAATATATAAGCCAAGTAATATCTCTACACAATATCCAAGAAATGTTATACCAAACTTTCGTTCAATTCTAGATCCTCCGGCAAATGAGGCCCCCTATAGCTGGCTGTGGATCTGCCAGCAGGGGGACTGTCTGAAATGTCAGACAGTCCCCCTGCTGGTGGAAAGTATTAAAAATAAAAAAAAATAAACATGTTAAAATAAATTTAAATGCATTTTATATATATAAATACTATATATAAAATATATATATTATATATATACATCTTATATATATGTAACGTCATACGGAATGTATTTTAATATTAATATAAGTACATATATTAGTATTAAAATACACTTAAAATGACGTTACATATATACAGGGCTCGAGTCCTGCAGGAACGCATGGGAACGGCGTTCCTGCACTTTTTCCAAAGCAGGAACGCCGTTCCCGTTCCCAGTCCTGCAGGACCTGCCCTGCTACCTGCACACAGGGGCCATCATACGCTGTGTTCCCTCTCCGGCTCTAACTCTCGCGAGACCACGGGTTACCATGGCAACGCTCCGCACAGGCGAGTCTCGCGAGAGTTAGAGCCTCAGAGGAAACACAGCGTGTGATGGCCCCTGTGTGCAGCGGCTGCTTCCCTCCACCGGACCACCAGGCGATCTCCCCCCTCCCTGACAAGGTAAGAAGCAGGGAAGGGGGGGGGGGGGGGGGGTTGGGGGCCCCTGCTGTTACTGTCAGATAATAACATTCTTCCTGGTGCTGTGGGCGGCCTCGGCAGATAGCTGGCTGGCTGCTCTGAGTCTCAGACTCAGTGACTGATGCAGCAGGTAAGCTGGGGCCGGTATGCTGTCTGACTGGGTGGTGCAGGTAGTGGGGGTGGAGCCCAGGGGGGGAACGTGGAGGTGGTAAGGCAGCCAGGAAGGAACCTTCTCCTCCTGCTCCGCAGGAAATCAGATCTCCCTCACTGCATCTCCAGCAGGCAGCAGCCCTTCAGCACTGCCACTGTCTGACAGCAGGAAGTAGCAGACACTGAGTGTTGCTGTGCATCCCCCCAGTCAGGCCAGGTCCAGATCATTGTGTCTCCCCTCTTTGACCCAAGGTAAGCCAAAGTGAGGGGGACAACACATAGGAAGGTGTATTGTTGTTGTTGTTATTTTTGTTTTTTTTTTGCATTGCATTGTTGTAGTATTTTAAAGTCCTTAATCCCCACCACAGTGAGTCCCTTGGCAATCCTGTGTGCTGCCCATCCCCCTTTGTGCATCCTTTCCTCCTGTTTGAACCCTTTTACCCCCTCTCTGATTCCCCCTTTCCCCCTTCTGTGCAGTTCATTCCCCCCTTTGTGCAGCCCCCTTCCCCCACTTTGTGCAGCCCCCTTCCCCCTCTCTGTGCAGCCCTCTCCCCCTTGTATGAATCCCCCCTTTTCCCTCTGTGCAGTTAATTTCCCCCTCTCACCCCTCTGTGCAGTTAATTCCCCTTTGTGTGAATCTCCCTTTCCCCCCTTTGTGCAGCCCCCTTTCGCTCTCTGTGTGCAGCCCCCACCCCCTGTGTGAATTCCCCTTCCCCCTTCTGTGCAGTTCATTCCCCCCTTTGTGCAGCCCCCTTCCCCCACTTTGTGCAGCCCCCTTCCCCCTCTCTGTGCAGCCCTCTCCCCCTTGTATGAATCCCCCCTTTTCCCTCTGTGCAGTTAATTTCCCCCTCTCACCCCTCTGTGCAGTTAATTCCCCTTTGTGTGAATCTCCCTTTCCCCCCTTTGTGCAGCCCCCTTTCCCTCTCTGTGTGCAGCCCCCACCCCCTGTGTGAATTCCCCTTCCCCCTCTGTGCAGTTCATTCCCCCTTCTCTGTGCAGCCCCCTTGCCCTCTGTGTGCAGCACCCTCTGTGTGCAGCCCTCAGTGTGTGTGTTAGTGTGTGTGTTAGTGTGTGTCTGTTACTGAGTGTGTTAGTTTGTGTGTGTCTGCTAGTGAGTGTCAGTGAGTCTTAGTTTTTGTGTGTTTGTTAGTGTGTGTGTTAGTTGTGTGTGTCTGCTAGTGAGTGTCAGTGTGTGTGTTTGTGTGTCAGTGAGTGTGTTACTGTGTGTGTCTTACTGAGTGTGTTAATTTGTGTGTGTCTGTTAGTGAGTGTGTGTTTGTCAGTGAGAGTGTATGTATGTCTGTCACTAAGTGTGTCTGTCAGTAAATGTGTGTGTCTGTTAGCTAGTGTGTATGTGTCTGTTCGTAAGAGTGTGTGTGTGTGGTAAAAACCCCTTCAGCACTTACCTTTCTCCAGCGCCGGGCTCCCTTTGCGCTGGGGATCTCTCCGCCCTGATCCGCCTCTCAGCTCCGAATGCGCATGCGCAGCGAAGCCGGGAACGCATTGAAACTGCCCATAGGAAAGCATTACTCAATGCTTTCCTATGGACGTCCAGCGTCTTCTCACTGTGATTTTTCACAGTGAGAATCGCGGAAGCTCCTCTAGCGGCTGTCAGTGAGACAGCTACTAGAGGCTGGATTAACCCATAGTGAAACATAGCAGTTTCTCTGAAACTGCTATGTTTTCAGCTGCAGGGTTAAAACTAGAGGGAACTGGCACCCAGACCACTTCATTGAGCTGAAGTGATCAGAGTGCCTATAGTGGTCCTTTAAGTCTATGTGTATCTGCATGCACTGGCTTACATCACGCGGTCACAGGGGTCGCACCATGTGTTGCGGCCCAGGCCCGTGCAGAGTAAGCGTGTGGGGGGGGGGGGGTCCACAGATTAATTTTCGCACCGGGGCCCCATGGATCGTGTGTACGCCACTGCACACACATCATCCAGCACACACACACACACAGATCATCCAGCACACACACACACACAGATCATCCAGCACACACACACACACAGATCATCCAGCGCACACACACACACATCATCCAGCGCACACACACACACACACATCATCCAGCGCACACACACACACACACATCATCCAGCGCACACACACACAGATCATCCAGCGCACACACACACACACACATCATCCAGCACACACACACACACACACATCATCCAGCACACACACACACACACACATCATCCAGCACACACACACACACACACATCATCCAGCACACACACACACACATCATCCAGCACACACACACACACATCATCCAGCACACACACACACACATCATCCAGCACACACACACCCACATCATCCAGCGCACACACACATCATCCAGCGCACACCCACATCATCCAACACACTGCATTGATTATACACACCCTGCACTCACTACAAACACACTACATTTATTATACACACTGCACTCACTACAAACCCACTACATTCATTATACACACTCTGCACTCACTACAAACACACTACATTTATTATACACACTGCACTCACTACAAACACACTACATTCATTATACACACTCTACACTCACTACAAACACACTACATTTATTATACACACTGCACTCACTACAAACACACTACATTCATTATACACACTCTACACTCACTACAAACACATTACATTCACTATACACACTCTGCACTCACTACAATCACACTACATTCACTATACACACTCGGAACTTACTTCAAACACACTACATTCATTATACACACTCTGAACTCACTACAAATGCACTACATTAATTATACACACTGCACTCACTACACACACTGCATTCATTATACACACTATGCACTCACTACAAACAGACTACATTCATTATACATACTCTGCACTTACTACAAACACACTACATTCATTATACACACTCTGCACTCACTACAAACACACTGCACTCATTATACACACTGCACTCACTACAAACACACTGCACTCATTATACACACTGCACTCACTACAAACACACTACATTTATTATACACACTGCACTCACTACATTTATTATACACACTGCACTCACTACATTCATTATACACACTCTGCACTCACTACAAACACACTACATTCATTATACACACTGCACTCACTACATTTATTATACACACTGCACTCACTACATTCATTATACACACTCTGCACTCACTACAAACACACTGCATTCATTATACACACTGCACTCACTAGACACACTACATTCATTATACACATTCTGCACTCACTACAAACACACTACATTCATTATACACACTCTGCACTCACTACAAACACACTACATTTATTATACACACTGCACTCACTACATTCATTATACACACTCTGCACTCACTACAAACACACTGCATTCATTATACACACTGCACTCACTAGACACACTACATTAATTATACACATTCTGCACTCGCTACAAACACACTGCATTCATTATACACACTCTGCACTCACTACAGACACACTGCATTCATTATAAACACTCTGCACTCACTACAAACACACTACATTCATTATACACACTCTGCACTCACTACAAACACACTGCATTCATTATACACACTCTGCACTCACTACAAACACACTACATTCATTATACACACTCTGCACTCACTACAAACACACTACATTCATTATACACACTCTGCACTCACTACATTCACTATACACACTCTGCAGTCACTACAAACACTAAATTCATTATACACATTCTGCACTCACTACAGACACTAAATTCATTATACACATTCTGCACTCACTACAAAAACACTACATTTATTATACAAACACAGTACATTCATTATACACACACCCTGAACTGCACTATATGCATAGGAGTGTAATTTTTTTTTTAGGGGGGGGGGGGGGGGATCATGGGTGAGTTCCCACACTTTTTTCTCCAGGACTTGACCCCTGCATATATATGATATATATTAAATATATATAATGCATCTATATAAATTTTATATTTATATATACACGTATAATTACAATAATAAATAAATAAATAAAATATTTTAAAAAATTTAAATAAATTATACATGCATGTGTAATTTCATTCTAACTGTATTTTGTTATTAATATATATATATATATATATATATATATATATATATATATATATATATATATGTATATATATATATATTGGAAACAAAATACACTTAGAATGACATTCTATATCTATCTATATTTAAAATAGTTAAATACAAATAACTGCATATATATATATATACAGATAAATATATATAATTACATAAATAACTACATAAGTGTACACGTAGTCTTTAAATACATATATATGTATATATATTAAAATTCTACGTGTACAGCACAGAATTTTACATAGTTAGATAATCGCATTAACTTAAACTTGATCAGCCGTAAGCACCTTCCTGTCTCTCCCCACCATGCCAAGGCTTGGGGAGCACATACATCACACATAGCACGGTAGACATAGACATGCGATTACCGCCCAACATAGCATAACTCACACCCATACATATTGTATTTCAAGCGATCTTCTATCTGTTAGACTCTTTACGTATTTCCTCATGAGCAAAGCCTTAAGCGAAGTATATTAGATTGTATGCATATACAGCCTAGCATGTCACTAATGATTATCTACCAGATCCGCAACTATTTGCATCTCTAGTTGAAAATGTTTAACTTGCATCTCTATACCCTATATGCTGATTTAGCATGATTCAAGCTTGTACCTAAATATAAAATTAGTGCACTGTTCTAACATACCCCAATGCTCTCAATGTTATATTATCATTGTTCTGAAACTTGCATACGGACTGCCTTTGGGGTACCACATGTCTGTATGTTACCCTCATATGCACTGCAAAATAAAAAAAGAAACTACCTTTATGGAACGCATGTTGGGAATTAACTAGTAAAATCTAATTTTATTTTTAGTTTAAGAAGCAAACAAGACAATTTGGTATTCCCGGACTGAATTAGTAACAGTTTTTGTAAAAGTGCAGTGTTTAATATAAACGATATGTAGGAAAACTTTGACTATGAGTATCTCCCTCCCTCTCCCGTCAATTAAGATATTAGCAATACATATCTGTGTGTTTGCTTGTTTATGTCTATGTCTATCTGTAGATATGTTAAGTAATAGGATGTCCTGGTAAGACACTTTAAATGACCTAAGTAATATGTATAAAAGGTATTGGTCTGTTGTAATCCATATATGCAAAATAATAACTGGACTAATCTTGTATCATGTATTGCATGTTGTTTTGTATTAAATGTAAAAAAAACTCTTAATAAAGATTATTTATAAAAATAAAAAAAATAAGAAGCCACAACAACAAAGACCCCGAAGTCAGGTTGAAATGTTTCCGGTTCCACACTGGTGGAATAAATCTCTTTGACATTTATTGTGGTGTTGCAGTAACTTATTGTTTTTCTACATACACATTCACAGATACACACACTGACACATACACACTCCGATTTAGACACATATAAACTCAGACACCTACAAATACTGACACATAAATACTCATACAAACATGCAGGGTCCTGCTGCAGGAGTGCTGGTTTGGTGCTCCCCTTGCACCTCCCCACTTCTGTGCTTGCTCTCTCCCTGTCCTGTGGCTCCCTCTGAATTTTGGAGGAAGTAACAGACGCTCACTTCCTGCTAGCATTAATTATCTGACATGGCCCAGTTGTGCTGTTAAAGGGCCACTGCATTCAACTGAGGCCCTTTTCAGAAGTACACATCGGGTGGCCCTAAGTGCACTGGCACTAGTTCTGTCACTGTGTTTAGTAGATACAACAAGGTTTTGATTGAAGAGTTAAACAAACCTTTAGTGATTGTCTTCCTGACACTGCAACAACCTAGTGTTATACGGTTAAGTGACATTCGACATCCAAGAGGACGTCAAACGTCATCAAATGCAGATCATAGAGAAATATTGAATTCAGTGCTTCCCTATGAGAAGCATTTCATTGGGCACATGTGTGATGCTTGCTGTGTACACTCATCTTGTCCCCAGTGCCCCTCTAGGATCAGAATTGGACAAGAAGCCAGGAAGTGATGCCCGTAGCAGGAAGTCGCAGGAGGAGGAGTGGGCGACAGCACCAAATAAGTCTTAATGCTGGGGGAAAATATAATTAAAAATCTTTAACCATTTTTTGTGTAGCAAAAGGGGACCTTGAATCTAAATAGGGAGTAGGATAGCATTAGGACTACATGTATGTGTTCCTAACACTATAGTGTTCCTTAAAGCTAAAATAGTTAAAGTCAATACAAAGCTGCCTTGTGCATTTTTATGACAATTGACACTTTAGTTACTAACCAGGTCAGGTTCCTGTTTTCATAATGAGCATGCCCCTAAACACACTGTATATAGGGTAGTATACCCTAACCCTTGGCACCCCAAATGCAGTAAACTAAAGGGTTATATTTGAAAGAGCTGTTCCCAAACTGGGACATTGGCCTTATTTAGAATTTTGCCTCTGACTGGCACATGGTACATGTTAAAGTCCAAGCACCTCCATTGCTTCACTTATTTAAAGTGATCATAGAGGCAGAGCACTGTGGCAATAGACAACCAATGGCGGGAGGAAGTGATGTCAACGGAGAAATATCGGGCCGGGACCTTTTCTTCCAACAACAAATAAAGGTGTAGCGCTACATACATATATGGTGTTCTTTTTGAGCCAAACCAGAGGGTATTCGTACTGGTAACAATTCCACAATGAATATGTGTTCCAGAATGCACCTATAAAGCGAATTTAAAACCTCTAATAGTGTGATAACGTATATACCGTACTTATATATTCTTATATGGCTAACAGTCAATACACTCACATTCTCCTGAGCTTAACACCAAGCTCAGGGATAAGCGCTTGTAGGTCCGTAGAAGCGACCTTCCCCTTCTTTTGATTATGCAGTCTTGTGTCGTGTCTTCTAGGACTTAAATATAATTTATATATGGTGCAGTATTGCAGATCACAGATAATTATGTATACTCAATACGATATATACTCACAAACATAGAGCCACTCCGTTCGGCTCTGTCACAGCACTTTGTGTAGTTAAGGACTACACGCCTGTATTCAGGAACCGACAGCCCAAAGTAATTATAGTTTAAACTTTATTTCTTATATAAAAACAAAATCTCATACTGAGTGAATAGTATAAAAACAAATATAAAATCAAAGAATACTTAATGATATCTCTAATGGTCATAAGGTCATCACTGAAGCTTCCCCAGGGGACCTTTTCTTCATTGACATATTTGAGATACTCCTTTAATTATACAGACGTCTGCCAGATCAAGGACTTTGAAAACCAATTTAGTTTGAATCTGAGAACCAGAGCTTTTTGTTTTCTAAGTAATCTTCATCTACTCACTGACCCAAGTGAACAATGTACATACAGCTATCTATTTACCCAAGGCTACCTTTATGTTTTCGTGAATACATGATTTTTCATGTTGATGAGAGTACATGAAAAATGTTGTCCTGTAGTATGTATAAGTGATATGTGTTTACGATTAACTGGTGGTGCAACCATATATGCATTCAGTGATGTTCAGATAGTCAAATACTATTGGCACACTAGCTGTTGTTGGCTACATATGCCATGATGACTAATCAGTTGAAAAAGCTGTCCACAACAGCTTCCATGTGGTTTTGGTGGCAGGTTTAATAACGTAACATGTTGGTGAGGCCAAAGCTATTTTCTTACAGAAAAAAAAGTTATTTACTAATGTGTGATTTTTCATTATATTCATTTCGTAGTAATTCTGTGAATGCTTTTTCAGTTGTGTGTCTTGATGGGTAACATATCTGAGCGAGGCTTACAGTCACAATCATTTGGCAAATTACAAGATATACTAGACAATGGGTGAGATCTATCTTTCAGAAAAGCCTGTGCTTTTTAAGTGAGATGCTTATATTAAGTATACATTAATTATACATTCTATTTAAAAAAAAAAAAAAGAGTTTATTATGCTATAATTTGTTCTTGCTTTAAGAAACATGTATTTAAACACATTTCTTTCCTTAACAGAATATCAGCACTGGCCTGGCCATAGCTGGCGTGCTTTTGTTTGCAAGGAGTATAAAACTGGTAAGTTGAGTTTTCTGCAGGGTAAGCAATCTCCAGGGATATGATCTTTAAAGTAAACACATATTCTGTGACTTGTTCTTAATTCGTAGAATTGCAAATGCCTGCAGCAATAAGATTTTAGTTGTGACTCATTCATGCACAAGCAAAATTATGTTTCACAGTAATGGTTTTACAGATTGGAAACTAGTTTCTAAAAATCAGTTATATGATTGAAGTGGTAAATATACCATGAATAGAGGCTGGATGACCTACTATTGTGAGCAAGAGACTGCTTCACTAGATAATGGGTCACTGACTATTACACTGAGTTATTGTTTGGTGGTGAAAGTACCTGTGTATGTTATGAGATCATTACATACCCTCTCACCTACCACTCCCCTTTCCTACCTGTTAGCAAGTAGTAGGATACTTTTTTGTTCTTGCTACCAGAGGTTATGTCATAGCAATATGGTCCAATGACACAACGGCCACGGTGATTAGATATTTAGATATGATATGTTTGTAACATTTATGTATAATTATATACTGCAAATAGCAAATATTTATTTCCACCAAAGGTATAAAAGATTTAGTCCAGATCATGTTCGGAAAGTAAATGCTGTATCAACTTTTTTTTACCAACCTAGTTTTTGTCTACATTGTTTGAAATGGCAGCATACTAGTGTTTTTGACAGACTGCAACAGTGTGAATACAATTGTTTCTCCTTTGTACTACTTTTAAAGGCTTACTCCCCACATTTTTAATGAACATTTTTATTTTTTAGAATGTCCTACTGGGGATTAGTAATTAGGTCACCTCCTTATAAACCTGCAAAATAAGCTATAAACTTGGAAACCTGGAATCCAGCGCCAAGCAAAGTTCCCCTCGCCATGGTTTCTATGCCCAATCTGACATCACTATTTCCATTGCAAGACCCAATCAAAGGGTTTTCTTTGGCTCAGAGTGCATGCTCGCTGTCTAAGCTGAGAAGGTGTTGGAGATGGAAGTGGAGTGCAGGCAGGCAGAGGTGCCCAGTGAGCTGTTCTAAGTTGGTTTGATGAATTACATTGGAGAGGAACCAAAGCACTCCTGGTTCCATAATCAATACAGCACTCTTTAGTGGTTATGGTGCTTAAAGTGGTTGCTTTAATGGATCTGCCTAAGGAAGGAAAGCAGCAACAAAAAAGAAAAAAAAAGAATTTACAGTGCATAAAATTTAGTTTTTCTAGGAAGCCCAATTCTGGGGCAAATTTTAGAAACCCAGACTATAAGCTAATCAACCAATAGAATGTCCGAGCTGATTTTCCTGCTGTGAGAACTTTACACAATAATTTATTTTTCTACATAACCCCAATGCTAGCTTAAAACAATGTTTTCCTCTTACTGTGTACACATAAATTAGCAATCAAATGTATATACTATTGTAATGCTCTTCAATTGCATTGTAAACATGGTTTAGAGACTAAATAACATAGCCCTATATCCCTTTACCAGTGAATACCAGTTTGTATCTTAAATATCGCATAATCAAAATGTTGAATTTTACAATAGGGACTGGAGTTCAGTGTGAGGTAGTGTTTATAATGAGTCTTGGGTATAATCTATACATTTTTTTTCCACAGCCTGTATTTAGCTCACAAGAGGTCCAAGCTTTTGCATTCCATAATTGCATTCAACCTCAGATATATTTGTATGCATAATGCAGGTGTACAACTTTAATTTCATGAAAGCAGCGGTTTGTTGGGAGAGCCCCCATTTTTTTTCAAACTGCTAGTAAAAACAGTTTAACAATAACCTAAAGGACTGAACCCAAAGATTCCATGCACTACAATAACTACAATACACTGTAGTGATTGCGGTGCTTACTGTGACTATTACAGTTTGATTTTGTGGAGGAAGGGGGCTTCTTTTTCTATATCATTTTCTAGTTAGAGTTACGTCCTTGGGAAAACATTTTTTTTTTTAACTTAGCATTCATTAAAAAAAATATCTTAAATGGAAGCTTTAAATAATACCCTTTCCCTTATGTGTTTTTGCAGACTAACAGCTCCTTAGCTTCTAGTCTCCCATTTCCTTTTCAAATCTCAAACGGTTTCCCTTCTGGAGCCAATCAGAGTGAAGCAATAATTCACTATTAGAATCATTACTTCAGGACTAAGGCTCATTTCCAACCTTGTCAGTATATAACTTTCCAAAAAAATGTTGCTATTAACAACAGGCAGTAACTAGTAGTTTCCAAACGTGTTGCTATTTTTTCTATTGGCTATCTTTTTTTTTAATATAATTCTTTATTTTATTGTGCACGAAAAATACAAAGAGGCAAGTAATGACACAACCGCTATTGCCAGCTTTTAGGTCAACATTTAAAGACATTCATTTGGCATATCAGAAGATTGCACATTTTATATTATATAGTAGATTCACTAAGGATTAGATCAACATGTCAGTTATAAGATAAGGCAGACAAAATACTGATTCAGATTAACATACTGACTTTTTGTAAGATTATAGGTTCACAAGCCTAACTAAGGCTTATCGTATTTGTGTGAGTTTAAAAAAACAAAATAATTAAAAGCATAAATAAGCATAAGGTAAACAAACTAGGTAACTGCTTTTATAAGGTAAATTACGATCATCTAACATTGCTTAATAGTGAGTGGATGTATATCCCCGGGTAGACAAATACACAATGTATAGGTTGGGAATATCTCTTTCTGTGCTGTGGCATCTTTAATCAATTCGTCATTTAACCTATGCCTTCCACTGCATGTCTAGTGGCCTTGTGAGAGAAATTACAAGATTCCTGCTTCGTGTTACCCCACCAGTCCCAGATTAGGTGGCTGTTCCCCTCTCCGGTCTCATTACTCCATTGTGTGGTTGCAGGCAAGATTTGTGCACCGGGCCCTCTATAAGGATTCCACTGCTCGTGGTGGGTGGAGAATATCCGCGGGGCTGAGTGGTGTCGAAGGGTTCTTCTCCGAAGGAGCTGTGGTCCATGTGGTCTGCAGGTTTCAGCTGGGCTGAGCCATCTGCGTCGGGACACTTTATGAGGCCTCCACCTTCACTTCCCCACTTGTCGTGCTGCGTTAGGCATTAGCCCGGACTGCAACGGTTTGTCTTCGTTCTGTAAGGGGCCGGCATGGAACTAGGTCGCAACGGCAGGTCTTGTCTGGCGCTGTTTGATGTGTTCCCAGTATTGCTTCCAGAAGCGCTCGAAGGCCAGAGCAATGCGGTCACTGGAGTCTGGGTCATGCTTGGCCTTGTGTTGGCGGCCATCTTGGCCTGCACTGAGCGGGTTTCCTGCTCCGCATGTACCCTCAGGTCCAGGTGTGGTGAGTGTGGTCTCTCCACAGGGAGGACCGTGATGACCCCTGCCGGTCCATGGGGGGGAGACGGGAGCAAGCTCGGGCCCCGCAGTTGATCCAAGAGCATGGAGAGCGTCCGCCTCTTTCCGCCTCAATCTCCTGCTGGCCGCAATGCTTCATAAGTGGTGTCACCAGGATGTGAATAGGTGGCCCGCTGTGGCATTGTATACTTTAACCCCTTAAGGACACATGACATGTGTGACATGTCATGATTCCCTTTTATTCCAGAAGTTTGGTCCTTAAAGTCATTTTTGACTGGAAGAGCCGGTAATGTTAGGGACTCAGGCCCGGAGCTCGGGCAGTATGAGACCAGTCGGCTCAGCAGTCAGGCTCTGCCCCATATTTTTAAAGGTATTTATCACTACTTTTTATGAATTGTTATGGTATTGAATTTGTATTGCACAACATTTACTAATGTTTGTTTTCCTGCCGCCTTAAATGACCCTTTAACCCTTTAAGGACGGCAGGCGTGCTATGCCGTCCTTGGGGACCCAGCTCTAAACACCGGGGAGTGACATAGCATAATTTGCTAGCACTATATTTAACCCTGTAACTTTCCAAGACACCATAAAACCTGTACAGACTTCGCGGAACACAAATATTAGTGTTGTTGTGATTCGTTTTACTGTTTTGAAACACTAATATTTGTGTTTAGCGAAGTCTGCTGAGTATAACAGTACCCCTCATGTTCAGGTTTTATGTTGTTTTCAAAAGTTACAGAGTCAAATATAAGGCTTGCGTTTCAGTTTTTTCACATTGAAATTCGCCAGATTGGTTACATCGTCTTTGAGACTGTATGGTAGCCAGGGCCGGCGCGTCCATAAGGCGGCACAGGCGGCTGCCTTAGGGCGCACGGGCTCTGGGGGCGCAAGATTTCAGTGACCGGCAGGAGGGAAGCTCTCCCTCCTGCCGGGCCACCATCTCGGCCCCCGGTGCGGCGTGCAGCTGTGCCGAGATCAGATGCGGCAAGGGAGCTCTAACCTCTCTGCTCTGCTCCCTCGCGCGCTGCCTGTCTGCTGATACCGCGAGAGCCATGACGTCATATTCCGGCTCCCGCGGTATCAGCAGACAGGCAGCGCGCGAGGGAGCAGAGCAGAGAGGTTAGAGCTCCCTCGCCGCATCTGATCTCAGCACAGCCGCACGCCGCCCAGCAGCCCCACTGGACCCCAGGGAAGGATTCCTCATCCACACCAGCTCTCCAGGTAGGGAGGCTGGGTGGAAAATATGTATTTGTAAAATAATTAGTGAGTGTCTGTGTGTGAGTGTCTGTGTGTCTGTGTGAGTGTCTGTGTGTCTGTGTGAGTGTGTGTGTGTCTGTGTGTGAGTGTGTGTGTCTGTGTGTGAGTGTGTGTGTGTCTGTGTGTGAGTGTATGTGTCTGTGTGTGAGTGTATGTGTCTGTGTGTGAGTGTATGTGTCTGTGTGTGAGTGTATGTGTCTGTGTGTGAGTGACGGCGTGTGTGTGTGTGTGCGAGTGACGGCGTGTGTGTGTGTGTGCGAGTGACGGCGTGTGTGTGTGTGCGAGTGACGGCGTGTGTGTGTGCGAGTGACGGCGTGTGTGTGCGAGTGACGGCGTGTGTGTGTGTGTGCGAGTGACGGCGTGTGTGTGTGTGTGTGCGAGTGACGGCGTGTGTGTGTGTGTGTGTGCGAGTGACGGCGTGTGTGTGTGTGCGAGTGACGGCGTGTGTCTGTCAAATCAGTGAGAGTATGTTTGTCATTGAGTCTGTGTGTGACTATCAGTGTGTCTGTCAATGAGTCTGTGTCTGTCAGTGTGTACAGAATGTAGCGGAGCGGAGCGCGGTACAGGAGCTTCTGTTTCCTGTACCTGGCCAGACTGACAGGAGGTGCTCACAGAGAGAGCACTCCCTGTCAGTTCGGCCGGGTACAGAAAACTGAAGCTCCTGTACCGCGCTCCGCTACACTCTGTACACATTGACACACCAGGAAGGGGAGTGTGACCACTAAAGGGGTGTGGGATGCACCAAGGGACAGGGAGGGAATGGGAGAGAAACACCAAGAGACAGGGAAAAGAGGGGGGAGGGGAGAAGAACACTAAGGGACAGGGAAGGGACCAGGGAGGGGCTGGTTAAGAGGCACATAGGTGAAGATGTTTTTTTTTTTGGGGGGGGGGGGGGGCGGAAAAATGCATCTTCGCCTATGTACCTAAAAATCCAAGCACCGGCCCTGATGGTAGCCCAGGAATGAAAATTACCCCTATGATGGCATACCATTTGCAATAGTAGACAACCCAAGGTATTGCAAATGGAGTATGCCCAGTCTTTTTTAGTAGCCACTTCTTCACAAACACTGGCCAAAATTGGCTTTCAAATTCGTTTTTTGCATTTTTCACTCACAAACAAATATTAACACTAACTTTGGCCAGTGTTTGTGACCAGGTGGCTACTAAAAAGGACTGGACATACCCCATTTGCAATACCTTGGGTTGTCTACTATTGAAAATGGTATGCCATCATGGGGGTAATTCTCATTCCTAGGCTACTATACGGTCTCAAAGGCAACGTAACCAATCTGGTGAATTTCAATGTGAAAAAAACTGAAAAATGTAACATGTATATTTGACCCTGTAACTTCCCAAAACACCATAAAACTTGTACATAGGGGATACTGTTTTACACGTGAGACATCGCTGAATACAAATATGCGTATTTTATTGCAGTAAAAGCAAACAGTATTATAACATTCACAGTTAAAATGTCACGTAGAACTAAACATAAATATTTTTGTTTTCTCCCATTTTTTTATATTTTATTTATTTTAAATAATGTTTTATACCTAAATATTTGATGTTAAATGAAATCCCTGTTTCCCCTGAATAGAATGATATATAATAAGTGTGGGTGCACATAATATGAAGAGGTGAATTACGGTTGTACGTTTTGTTTTGATCACAACGTGTACATTAGGCTCAGTCCTTAAGGGGTTAAAGGGGGACTCCAGGCCCCAAAACAATTTAATCTAAATTAATTTGTTATGGTGCCAGGAGCCCCCGAATGCACTCTCACTTTCAGGGGTTAAACTGTTCTCAAACGGTCTCCGGGGGGAGGGGAGGCTAGATAGAGTTTTAACACTCTAGGGTCAGGAATACATGTTTGTATTCCTGACCCTATAGAAGAAAGAAAGTTACAAAAACAAGTCTAAAATGGCATTTTATTAATTACCTACAAAGGTTGAACTTTATCTCAATAACTGGCCCTCCTTCTAAATGAGAGAATGCATTTTTGTTTGTTTGTTTCGTTCTTTATTTTTGCTCTATAGCAGGCAAACCAACTTTTCAGAACATTAAATGGTTCCTCCCATAAAATTAGTATTTATATTGTTTTAATTGGTATTTTGAAAACACAGAGTGACGTTTTGGTATAATCAAACTTGACAGTGCATGTCACGTGTGCTCCACAAAAATAGAAAAAATGAGGGCAGTGCAAACAATTGCAAATGTGCCCCAGGTGCTACAAAAAGATTTATTTTCAAGGACATAAGGTACAAACGTTTTTGGTTATCCCCTCTATCAATGCATGTTCTTGTTCACGTGTGCTGTTGTAATCCCTTCACAAAAAATTCCTTTTATATTTTTAGAGAAGATAAATTTTTATCTAGCTTTTGTTTAATCACTTTTTTGTGACTCACACTTTGCATAAACATGGGAATTAGAAACAATATTTATATATGCTTTAATTTCTTAAAGGTAACAAAATTCACAAGTGCCAAAGACATACCAGAGAAATTTATAAAGAAAAATGTAAAGTTACGTGGAAAGTTGCTTTGTATCACAGAAGAAGGCCTAGAAGTCGAGCATGTGCCAATTAATGTTCCCTTTATCACGTCCTTTCAGAACAGATGTAAGTTCATAATTTTATTATGAAGTTCATTATCCTTATAATAATGTGCTCAATAAATCAGGAAAAATTTTAAATGTAGAAACAAACATGTTATTCTATGATTATATGTACATGGAATTGAATCATTTCAAAAATGATCCATATGCTACCTTTTTGTGCTTGCAAAGCATGCTCCTACCTATCCCCATATTGTCGTTGTCACTGCTATATCTTCAGGTTCTAGAGCAGTATATTGGTAAAAGTAAAAAAAAAAAAATAAATAAAAAAAAAAAAAGATTTCAGAGCACATATAAAACATATGTAGAACACAAAAGGCAGTATGAAAACCTTCAATCCTGTCACTGTGGATTCCCTGCCAGGCTATCATGCAGTTGTTTTATTGAAGACATGTTTGCATTTTTGTTTTGTTTTTTGTTGTTATTTTTGTTTGTATCTGCGTTTTATCACTTCCTATAAACCAATGAAACTACTTAGTAGTTGTTTTTACTCCCACAATGCTTTGCAAGCTGTAACTATGTTGACCACCCTGCAATATAAGGAGAACTTCTGTTTTTACATTAATTCTAAGCACACAGTAGTAATTGTATTTACATTTTCCACACCACGGCAGAAGAGGTAAGTAATTTGTAAATATATGATGTATCATAATCCTAACTCCTATCATCCTGCAGGGCAACGAGATGGCAGTTTGTTTATCAAACTTGCTGGCGTGCAGTTGACTCCAAGTGGCAAGATATGGTTAAGAGAGAAGCTCCAACCGTCACAAATACTGTGGTTCCAACTTCTTCAAAGAGAAGGTTTAGCCCTTGATTGTTTTGTTTTGGTCCCTAAAGTAAGAAGAAACTTGAATTTCACTTGTTAACATGTTTACATAACCACCATAACCACTACAGCACTCTCTAGTGGTTATGTTGATTGTAGTGTTTCTTTAACTTTGAACTTACCCACTCAAATGTAAAACTACACCTCACCTCCCAGCTACTTCAACCCTTTAATCAATATTACTCAGCTTTTCTTCATAAAGGAGCGTTGGAAACTGTGATGTGCATGCACGGCATGTGCCCAGATACACTTCTACCTGCTTTTCATTGTAAAACGTTGAATTCAATGCTTTTCTATGAACTGCAACCCCACGTGACCAGGATGAAGTGCTCTGGGTGACTTTAGTCATTATTTAACCCTTTAAGACCCTATTTTGAGCGTCTCTAAACGCCGCCGGGCGTAATTGTACACCCTCCGGTCTTTTCTTACTTACCCGGTCGCCGGCAATCCCACACCGGCGATCGCGGTTGGGGGGACTCCCAGGGAGCCCCCCCGCGGCACATCCGACGTCCTGGGGGCCACCCCGGCCATGTGAAAGTGAGGTCCTTGCGAGGACCTCACAATCACATGGCCGGGTTAGCTGGCTGAGGCATTGCCAGCAGGGGGACTAACTGTAATGACAGTTAGTCCCCCTGCTGGCTGGAAATAAAATAAAATTAATTAAATCAGTGTAAAAAAAATATATATATATACACATATACATACACACACATACACTGTCTAGGTGTATTTTACTATTAATATATATATAATTATAAATAGACACATGACAAGGGAACATATGGAGACTGCTAGCAACATACCCACTCCAACTAAGATGTACTTACCACTCACTCTGCATACTGGTACCCCACAAATCCAAAAAGCCATTCATAAATATTGGGGCATTTTGGGATCCGACAAAAACTTACCACCAATTTTCTCTCAAAAACCTAACATTAGTTTAAGGAGAAATAGAAACCTGAGAGATTTATTAGTTAAAAGCGATCCTATCAAATGCTACCAGAAACCTACTGGACCCACCAAGAAAGGCTGTTATCGCTGCAGCGGATGTGTCACCTGTAGCCATATGAACACAGGCAGTTCATTCGTACATCCACATAGTGGCACTCGAATTTCCATCACCCATTACATCTCATGCTTGACTGACCATGTAATATATCTCATCACCTGTCCGTGTGGTTTGTCCTACGTTGGAAAAACGGATCTGACCCTCCGTGAAAGGATCCGAGGCCATAGATCCACCATCACCACTGCCTTTAGGGATCAAAAATCCGACAAACCTGTCGCCAAACACTTCCTTCTACTGAATCATAGACTTCCTACCCTCAAATTTATGGCCATTGACCATGTACCATCCAGTCCCAGAGGAGGAGACAGATCAAAATTACTACTCCAACGAGAAACTTACTGGATACATCGTTTAGACACTGTCACCCCAAAGGGACTAAATGAATACATCTCATTCACTATGTTTTTATGAGTGTAATCTGGTAGCCGTACTCCGTCCTTTAGACATTGATATAGATATTTAACCTTGGTCTCTCAGTCACTTATTACCTTTGACCTTATTGGTTCATATTGTATGACATATATTTTTATATCTTAATGTTCACATTTTTGTCATCGATCACGATCAGCTTTACTGGTATGTTATTGAGGCTCTTTGCCGGATATCGTTTTTTTTTTTTTGTTTTTTTTTATGTTCACGTTCCTTCACACATATATTTAGATCACTTGGTCACAGGTGGATTGGTTCTTTTCGTCATATGGCCCGACTTGATATCCTTTGACATACCAGAAATCCTCCGTTTGAATATGTGCTCATATTCATTTGTTTTTATATTACACGTTATGATCTCCTTGTGGGATCTCGTAATTTGTCCCACACTACATGTTTCGATGCACGGGTTTTCCGGTTCACTCACTGTTTACCCACTGAGTTTACACTCTATCACTTAGCAACCGCACGGTCATTTTCACGGAGTTGATACTCCATCTCTTAGCAACCATGACGTACACACGTACGCACGTCGTATGAGTCACGTGAAGGGGTGTAACACTTCCGGGTTCGAGTAGCCGCACACACGAGATTGGTGAGTTGCTCATTAATGTTTTGCTATTTAAACTTTGTTTTCACACACATTATTTGATCTTGAAAAAGACCCTAAGGGGTCGAAACGTCGATTTGATGATTTGATGTAACTTTTGTCACAGTAAACACTGAATAAGAAGTCCTTTTGGAGTGCTCTGATTTTTTCGTTTGTATAATTATATATATATATATATATATATATATATATATATATATTAATATCAAATTACGTAGACTGATACTGATTAAATATATATATAATTATTGTTATATATATATTTATATTTAATATAAAAAAAAATGTAAATACGTAAAAAAAATAAAATTAAAAAAATAACTACTAAAATAACTATACAGTCTCAAAGGCAACGTAACCAATCTGGCGAATTTCAATTTCAAATGTAACACGCTATATTTGACCCTGTAACTTCCAAAAACACCATAAAACCTGTACATAGGGGGTACTGTTTTACACGTGAGACTTTGCTGAATACAAATATGTGTATTTTATTGCAGTAAAAGCAAACAGTATTATGACATTGACATGTAGAACTAAAAAAAATAACATTTCTTATTTTCTCCCATTTTTTTTCATATTAAATTATGTTTCATAGCTAAATATTTGATATTAAATGAAAGCCCTGTTTCCCTTGAATAAAATTATATATAATAAGGGGGGGTGCATTTAATATGAAAGAGGTGAATTACGGTTGGACAGAGATATAGTGCAAATGCCAGGTTTTGTTTACGTTTTGTTCTGTTCATAACGTGTACATTTGGCTCAGTCCTCAAGGGGTAAAGACACTTTCTGGTCTGAGAGAGAGCAGTGCAAAATTACAATTCTGAGGATTTGCTCAAAATGGAAAAACCTCAAAGACATCTTTTATTTTATTTAAATTTTTTTATGCATTACTTATATACAGTAATGTGGTATGGGTGCAATTATCAACTCCAGTCTGAGTTCCTTTAAAATAAATTTCCCTTTTAACTATGAGTTATGCTGCTATTACCTAACAGCAGTGATCCCATCAGCCACTTACCAACCACTAATGCGTCGTCATCCTTCAATTTCCTTGTTATCAGTCCTGTCTGGCTTTCACCTCAGCATCTGTCCAGTAGAAATCTGCCTTGATTGTAGTATTAAAGCAGCCATCATGTTAAATTGATCTTTTTTTTCCTCCTTGTGAGTGGGTAAATGTGACTTTTAACCTATATTGTGGACTCCTTATGTTCCATTCTGTCTCCCATCCTAAACCTGTGCATAAGCCAATATTAATTAGTTTTATGATTCATAGGGTGTCCCCCAGGGATTCATAGCTAAATCATTGGGACCATCAGTAGTCCTAAAAAGCTCAAACCAAAAAGTTTCACACATAGGAAAAGTAAATAAATAAAACTTTGAGTGTAATTAAGAATCATTGTGAATATATTGACTTTAAAAATCTGATCTTTTCATGATTTAGTTATTGATAAAAAAAAAATTACTTACAACTGAAACGTGAACCATCTTCTTGTTTACTGCTTGCTGCAAGAGAGTTAGATTTATATTTAAAAAATACACACCCAAAATATCGCTGAGGTTCATCACTCAAGAATAATTAGAAGATTTGCTGTTATATCCAGAGTTATAAATAGAATTAACACTCGATAGGGTGTTTAACACACTTTTTTCAACTGTGTTACCGATCTAGTTCACTTGATAACCAGTATGCAAACCGATATTGATATGTTCACACAGCAGTATACTTTGCAGAACCACTGCATGAGTTCTGATGCCTTCAGGTTTCTGAGCCTTCTGACCTGAATCTTTATAGAGCATATCATACTCTACCATCAAAATCGGGCGATGGTCCCTCTATGATTCTGTTCCCACATTTATTAAGCAGAATATATCAAATACTGAAAATGAGGACATGTCATATAAACAAAAAAGGTAGTAAAATATTTACTACCCTATTTTTCAAACTGAGGTGGATCACTCTACTCTTATCCTTTTTTTATATTGTTGTGCTTAAGAGAAAATATTTTTTTACATTTTTTTTAAAAAAATGTGCTAATGTAACTAAGTTGCATTAATAAAGCTTTTAGACTTTTTGAACAATAATAACCTTATAATTTGATACATTAATGAACAAAGGTTCCAAATATCACTTTACCCTGGATATTTTGCTGTGTACACATAATAGAAACCTGCTTTTCCTGAATTTCAGGAGCTCTTTATTTCTTGAATTTTCAAAGAAGCACTTAGAAAGCACAAAAATTATTTTTTGCACTTTACCTTTTAGCATTGTAGATTGCATGGGCAGTCACATGTGGTTTTCTTTTAACACCAAAGATGTGTAATTTCCAACTGCAGCATTATACTGGCCTTTCAGATTTCATATAAAAGGTATTCAGGTCATTAATTAAAAATTGAAAATCCCACATCCCCACAAATGTTATCTACACTTTGTCCACTCTCTCGCATTTCCCTTTCTGAGCTGCCTCATATATTTGAGGAAAGTAAAGCAAATTGCTAAATATTACTGATAAGAGGTTTCCAAATGTGTACCCCCTCTTTATTGAGTTTTAGAAATAATATTTATATATTTAAAATATTCGTTAAAATTGCAGTGGATCTATTTAGTAAACAAGAATTTTGTTCAGACGCACACAATTAGTTAAAGACCAAATTCCAACCCCATTGGCAAGTCTCATATTTACTAAAGCCAAATCCTTTTGAAGTTGAGCTATTGGCCAAATGCATTAGGTGTCAATTTTAAAATCAGTGCTTTTGCATCCTAATCCTATGTAAATCATAGGATAAATACCTTTACAAATCACAGATTCTACAGAAATTCAGGACCAAATGCATATGGTAAGATGCACAACCGCAAATTATCTTTGACTTGCTTTTTCAAAGCAAATCATTATATTCAGTGCTATTTTCCACCTGGCAGCTAGATTAGGTTATGTGGACTTGCTAGCCAGCCTCCACATGAAAAGGGTAAAATAAAAGCCTCTGGGTGTCTATATGACCCTTTCTAACTATTGGGGTTTTCTACCATTTCCTTATGCCCCCACATGTGAGCAGTCAGTGACTGCTCACCAATAAAACTAGAGAGTGGGCAGCTAGTTACCTAGTCACTAAACAGTGAATTATATGTACCTTGCTAAGGTTCTGCTGTTGCAGGACGAACCACTATTATATTAATGGAAGCAAGTAAAACAAAATGGTTTTTAATATACCTAACACTGGTCCCTCAATGTGGCCCCACCCATGGGGGCAAAATGTTAACATTGGTGAATGAACATGTTAAGGTCCACCCCCCTGTCCTCCTTCATGGTCAGAGTGGGCTCTAGAATAATTCATGCAGGGACATGTTATTGTACTGTAGGTCCACTCATGTGGGAGGCAGATGGGGCTATAAAATTTAAATTGGGGGGGGGGAGATAGTGTTCCCCTAGACACTACCCATATGTGGTGGTTCAGAACTGTTAATCATAAATTAAAACAGGAAGGATATTAGCACCTCTAGCTCCCACCCATTGACTGTCGGTGGGAGCTATTGTATATGTAAGAGTGGGACATGCCAGTGCAAAATAATAATGGTGGATATACCTTTGTTAATCCCACCAACCAATCAGAGAACTCTGGCAATCACGTCTCATCTCTCATGAGCATGGCATGTCCCCCACATGTATTATGTTAGAGCACCCACCTGCTAATCACTGGTGGAGGTGGATTGCTGGGCAGTGGGCACTGTCTTGTCCACATGTCATTGTTAACATTTTGCTCCCCTGATGTCCCCAGGCACCCAGCAATGAGCGTCAAAGTGCAAAATGTTTTTCTTTTTTATTACTTTCTTCAGTTACCGTTGACTAACAAGATTTAGCCAAGTAAAATCAAGAGGATTCCAGCCTCATGGCAGTGTTTGGACAGGGTAACAACCAGACACAATCCTGGCTCTTTTGGAGCCTGAATTGCAATATCCTGATGGTTTGATCGATTTGGTACATGTCCATTTTGTAAATAGATCCGCAGGTGTTAAAGGAGAACTGTCACTTCCCAAGATTTTTAATAAGAACTGTTTAATATCCTATAAAAAATGACGCCAAGACGCCACAACAGCGTATTCATACATTTGCATGCAGGTTAGGTAGTGGCATTTATGTTTGCACATTTTTATATAAATGAACAAGTTTAACTTCATGAGTAGTCGGTAAAGTTTCTGAGAGCCTATCAATTATGCTTATGGCGCGGAAAGACAATACTGGTTAAGTCAGTTGCATTACAGGCTGAGATAAACACTAAACATAGGCTAACTAAATAATAACCGGTGGAACATACACGATAAATTGCTGCATTGCTGTAAGTTACTGCTGTTTAATCTTGCCTCTGTTTTATACATAGGGGAGTTCAATTTATGTTGTAGTGTTAGTCAGAGCATATACATAAGGGGGTTAGCTGCGTTTAGTAACTGACTTTGCTGTGAGAAAGTTCTGCGTGACCTACTTCCGTCTTAACATTAATGGATTGTCACTGGAGAGACATTTACGTAAAATGAACGATTAAAACATTTTAGCAGTTAGGCCTCTTCTATGCGTGAATAGTCACATTGCTGGGTTTGCATTTATGAGTTGTAGCGAGGCCTGGCATGGGAGGCTTAATGTAAAACCGTGCATATTTTTATTCGAAATTTAAAATTGGTAGTCTTTAATTCTTCTAATTACTGGGTATCATAAAATTATTATTTTAAAGAAGAACTGTCACTTCCCAGGAATTTTAATATAATGTTCACTTATTCTTCTATCTATAACAAGTCTGTGCTTGAGATGTGTGAAAAATAAAATGAATTTTAGAAATCCACACATCTCGCTATCCTGCAATTGGGCACCTGCATCTTGGCTTTGTCATTTGTATCTGGCAGTCACCATAGAGAAAGTACAAAGAGAAGAGTTTCCCCTGCTCATTTGCAATGTGTGCTTTGGCTAGTCCTGGCATGAATGGTATTATGATTGGATGGATTATCATTTACTAAATATTTAATATAAATTTAATAAAACACTGAGGTTTTTGAGTTTTAACTCACACTTTTCCTTTACCGTTATATGTTGATAAGAAGGCTTATCAATAAATTGCAATCTTTACGTTTGGATTCCAATATTGTTGAATGGGTAAGGCACTGGCTGAGTGACAGGCAAAAGAGGGTTGTGGTCAATGGATTATATTCGAAGCTTGGCTTGTCACCAGTGGGGTACCTCAGGGATCTGTACTTGGACCCATTGTCTTTAATATTTTTATTAGTGATATTGCAGAAGGTCTTGATGTTAAGGTATGTCTTTTTGCTGATGATACTAAGATATGTAACAGGGTTGATGTTCCTGGGTGGATAAGCCAAATGGCAAATGATTTATGTAAACTAGAAAAATGGTCAGAGTTGTGGCAACTGACATTTAATGTGGATCAGTGCAAGATAATGCATCTTGGACGTAAAAACCCAAGGGCAGAGTACAGAATATTTGATAGAGTCCTAACCTCAACATCTGAGGAAAGGGATTTAGGGGTGATTATTTCTGATGACTTAAAGGTAGGCAGACAATGTAATAGAGCAGCAGGAAATGCTAGCAGAATGCTTGGTTGTATAGGGAGAGGTATTAGCAGTAGAAAGAGGGAAGTGCTCATGCAATTGTACAGAACACTGGTGAGACCTCACTTGGAGTATTGTACGCAGTACTGGAGACTGTATCTTCAGAAGGATATTGATACCTTAGAGAGAGTTCAGAGAAAGGCTACTAAACTGGTTCATGGATTGCAAGATAAAACTTACCAGGAAAGGTTAAAGGATCTTAACATGTATAGCTTGGAGGGAAGATGAGACAGGGGGGACATGATAGAAACATTTAAATACATAAAGGGAATCAACACAGTAAAGGAGGAGACTATATTTAAAAGAAGAAAAACTACCACAACAAGAGGACATAGTCTTAAATTAGAGGGACAAAGGTTTAAAAATAATATCCGGAAGTATTACTTTACTGAGAGGGTAGTGGATGCATGGAATAGCCTTCCAGCTGAAGTGGTAGAGGTTAACACAGTAAAGGAGTTTAAGCATGTGTGGGATAGGCATAAGGCTATCCTAACTATAAGATAAGGCCAGGGACTAAGGAAAGTATTTAGAAAATTGGGCAGACTAGATGGGCCGAATGGTTCTTATCTGCCGTCACATTCTATGTTTCTCATGTGTCTTTGCACTTGGGTCTTGCAAACTACTTTTTTTATGTATGTTTATTATTATTAATGTCCAGTTTGTCTGTGTAGAAGATTCTAAAGCACATATACTAAAATTTTGATATGTTCTGTTTTTCTGCAGAAAAGACTGTTCAGTGAATGTATCAACGTGGAGATCGTGACACAAGGACTTGGTAAAGTAGCTCACGTTCCAAAACTAGATGAAAACCCAATACTTTGGAAATTTTACAAGAGACTCTTACAAGCAGAAGTAAAGGCTCAGAACAAAGGAAAAGGCTTGTGGAAACTGGATAGTCGGCTTGATGTTTTGTCTAATAAAATGCTGAATAATAGTGTTGTGCAAAAGCTCAACCATCTTACCAGTTTTATTATGAACTACTGGAAAAAGTTCAGAACATGAGTATTTTAATACTGTTTATTGTGTATTTGTACATATGTGATATTTAATAATAATATATGTTACAAAAGGATAAATTTTGAGATATTTGATTTGTTTAAACAGACACACATAGTATCACACATGTCATGTACTATAGAAACAGCTATGCTAATAAACATTTTATTGTAAAAGATTTCCAGTTGGCACATTGGTAAATGAAAGACAGTTTTATTTTTGTTTGTAAAGTGGATGATTCTAATATGTGCATTAATTTGGACAAATTGATCGTCAAGAGGTTTGAAAAAAATATGTATGCTTTACTGTTTAAACTCTTAAAAGGACATTAAGTACCAAAACCACTACATTTTAATGTAGTGGTTCTAGTACATAGACCCTGTCCCTGCAGTGTGACAAATGTAAGCATTATCGTTTGTGAGAAGTAGCAACGTTTACATTTGTCACAAATATACATCTTGTTGATGCCAATTAGCCACTAGAGAACATTCCTTGTGAAGACTTTCAATAATTGAAAATATTCATATTCAATATCACAATGGATATCATAGAGAAGCATTGGATTCAATATTTCTCTATAGAAGGAATTTGATTGTCCAGTGATTGTTGCACATGCCCCGCAGGTCCCCACTGCTTTTCTATGAGATGCTTTGATTGGACCTAAAATCATCCAGATAGTCTCATTGAGGGAGGAACAACGCCCTGATGAGGATTGCCTGCCGCAAGATTACCAGTAGGTTTACTGGTGTTTATTATTATTATTTTACTGGCAGGGGGGAACATGTATTCTATGTATGGTACATTCTAACATAACAAATCAATATATTTATTTTTAATGCTAGTATTCCTTTAAGGACTCGATTGGTTGGATCTTATGGTAGAATGGAATGTCCCACTCATTTAGCTGGACTGTATTGAGCTACTGAAATTAAACTAGCAGGACAGTTTGTATATGCATACGATCTTTACGGACTGTATTGTGATGATGACAAAGAATATATAATTGTGTATGTGTACATATATGTTTAATAAAATTCCAATTTGCTGTTTCAAGAGACATATTTATATGAACAAAGAATTTATGTTTTTACTTCCTAATATTTGTAACAAACTGCTTTGGTAATGAACAATATTTTATAAGTATTTCCTATGCCACATTCATGAATAACAGTCTGCTTGTATTTTCATTATTTGGAGATTTTCTGAAAAATAGATATGTACAGATTAAAAAGGTATGCTTACTTTAAGATTTCTTATGTCTCTTCCAACATGGCTGCTGAAGTACATGATAACAGATGTGCCGCACATAGTTTTTATAGTAGAATTATCTGTGTGAGATGTTCTACTAACATAATGCATAGCTTAAATGTTTTTCTATAAAGCTATAACATGTATTTTTTACCTGAGAAGAAATGTGATTTCACAAAGTTATAGCAACAGACACCTAGATTGCACTGCCTGGTAAATATGATTTAGTAAAATAATGCAGTTTGTTCCATTATTTTAAGTTCCGCAGAATAAATAACGGTTTAGACTCTCCGGGATAACAAAGTTGCTGTTTTTGCCCCAATAAAGCTACTATTTTTTGTTATCCCGGAGTGTCTGAACCGTTATTTATTCTGCATATCTTGAAAGGGAGGCCTAGCCAGCCCTGGTTTCAGAGCACCTGGGTTACTTGGTGAGTGCGGTATCCAGTACGTCTCTATTATTTTAAGTTCTGACATTTTACAGTTCTGTACAGTGGGTAAACACCACTGAAACTATGAATAATCAATGACCATGTTTAGTTGGACACTTGGTCAGATTTGTGAAAGTGTTATGATCAGAACAGCAATTAAAATTGAGTAATAGGTGAAGTTACTTCATGGATACCTAATTACATTGTTCATACCTAAGCATGTACTCACCTAAACTACGCATAACACCTGCATGTAACCATATGATTCTAACGCTAAGCTACCGTCCTATATATTTCCTTGTTGTCTCGTAGAATCTCAATCTAAACAACACCTACTCAGCATGATCTAAGCATGACCACATATATGTATTGCTAACTCAGTATATAGCTAGTTTAACCTGTCTCAGCACACGTATGTTTTATTCTGAACACGCATAGTTACTCTAGCACACTACGTAAATAATCTATACCATGCCTAACTATCTTGATTTAAACCTGTTTATATATATATAAAAATAGTGCATTGTCCTAACATACCCTAAAGCTTTCCATGTTATCACTCATTGTTTTGAACTAAGCACGCGGATTGCCTTTGGGGTACCACGTGCCTGAATGTTATCACCATATGCACTGCAAAAATAAAGAATTAAAAAAAAAAAAAAAAAAAATTGTAAAAGTACTATAATCACCAGTGAAACCTACACTATTTCAATGGAGTGTCCCACTTTTAGATTACAAATTATTTGTATTTTAATCTTACAAAACTGCAATCTAAAATCATGATTAAATTACATTTGTTTGTAATGAAACAATTTGCTCAGGATATGTACATTTGTCCGTTTACCCGCCATAGTTTTTCCATTATAAACATTTAAGCTAAAATGTCCAGTGGTCCCATTACAATTTGTATTCTGTACTGTCCTGTAGATAGTATTCACTTTGTCACTTCAAAACAAACGATTACATTACTGTAAATACATAATAGTCAGTTTACCAGGAAGAAACACATTGGCATGTCAGTAACATTGTTTACATCTTAATGCAGTGGTTTTGGTCTTATCTCAGTAGTTTGACCAATATAAGTATTACCCTTTGTGAGACTCTTACCTTTATTATCTTTCTTTGATTGGCAGCAGGCATTGTACTAATATCTATCCATCCATCCCTTATCACGTGGGCTATTTTTTTTTTATCTACAAATGTGGTTTATAGATTTTGACCTATTTTTTTCCAACCTAGTAATCAGCATACATCTGTATGAATATGTTAGTCAGGTGCCAGGCAGTAGCCTCTCAGTTTAGCGATGGTGAAAGAGATGCCTGGCCTCGGGTTTCAAAGGACACTGCTAGATCACTTTTACAATGGCAGTGTGATCTGCTTCCTGGAAAACTCGGGAAACAAAGAAAATTAGGATTATTCAGTGAGTTATCAGAAATGTACACATTTTCATAGTCATTTTATGTTTTCACTGTGGCTATTTTGGCTCTAAATTTGCATTTGCTTGGTGAAATCCCAACAATACATTTTAGTGTATAGCCATAAATGTGTTTTGTTTACATGCTAGAGGTGCAAATAATGCCTTGATGTGGGGGAGGAGGTTTGGGGAAGAGTGATACCTTACTTCCTACAGTAGTTTGTATGCACAATAAACTAATCTGGCCTTTATTGTGTCTAATGTTTGGATTGGGTAAATACAATGCTAATTGCTCAGTGTTTTGTAACACTTACTGTGTTGGTGAAAAGTTGTACACAGCAAGTAATTGCCTCTGTGTAGATCTCCTTTCTGATACTTAGGTTGATTCGAGTTCCCCACTATTTAACAATCTTTGAAACTATCTCTTCAAACCTGCATTAACCCCTAATGACCACTGGCATGCTAATGATATAATTACTTAGAGGGACTTGCCTCTCCTCAAAATATTTTACTCAGAACTGGGGAATAGTATATACAGCTTAATTGCATTATAGCACTGCATGACATGTAGTAGTGATGGTTTGGAGACTTCTTTTAGAAGTTTGTGTCTTCCCTGAACTCACATTTGCACCTTTCCAACCCTTCTGCTTACTATTATCTTCCGCACCACAGTCTACTTTAAAGGGTTACTCCAAGCACTATTGTCACTAAGTGATTTGAATTGGACATTGTGCCTGGAGTTTCAAGTGAACCTGTTATGGAAAAGTTTACTTACCATAAATTACCCCCACATACATTGAATACATTATATATCACAAATACTCACCTCCGTTCCAGTGCCGCCATTTTCAGAGCACGTGTTTCTCTTCATTAAACACCCTCCTCTGGTCCATCCTTGAACACTCATGCGGTCTTCATTAATTTGCCCTGCTTATGAACATTTCCTCAAGCAGGGCAAATCTCAAGTACTCTGACACGCTGTCTTTGTTGCCAGCATGCTGGTGTCTGAATGGAGCTACATCAGTCACTTTTTTCTTATACTCTCGAGCCAGCTCTAGCAGCAGTGTTTTCATAGGAACCGCAACATAGATGCTGTGGTTGCTATTCTTCAGAGAGCAGAAGGACTGTCTGTAGGTGGCCTTTTCTGCTCTCCACTGTCAATCAAATTGTCGGCAAAGAGTCTTTGAAAGAATTTTAAATAGGTTTTTCTGCCAATCTACATTTGCCTAACTGCTAGCACAATGTATAGATGAAATGTCATGCTTGTTCTAAGGAAGATGAGATGATTGTGTGTTGGGGGAGGGTGACAGGTCCACTTTAACTCCTCTGTTGCCGTAGGTGTAACTCCACGGCCGTTATCAGCATTGACCCATGATTAAAACAGCAGACACACACAGGTTAAGGGTAGAACAGGAACTAACTTTTATTAGACACACCCAGGTTTTTGTATACAAGTAAACTCATTAGTAAACACACAAAGGTTTGGAACAGCAACCAATCAAACTGGG
The DNA here is from genome assembly GCF_036172605.1 of Pelobates fuscus. Taxonomy (NCBI): domain Eukaryota; kingdom Metazoa; phylum Chordata; class Amphibia; order Anura; family Pelobatidae; genus Pelobates; species Pelobates fuscus. The sequence continues at coordinate 110,533,445 of NC_086318.1, read as the reverse complement.
CCTAAACAAACAGCTAAATCAAAATGGCAAAGCTAGCAACAAGGAGCTACACGAGAGAAAGCCCCGACGCGCGTTTCGCCTGTAAGCGGCTTTTCAAGGGGCTTACAGGCGAAACGCGCATCGGGGCTTTCTCTCGTGTAGCTCCTCGTTGCTAGCTTTGCCATTTTGATTTAGCTAGACGTAGACATTTGAGCATTAGATAGAACTTCAGAATTGATTCAGGTTCTTTAGTTTATGCTTCTCATAGGTCCGGGATTCGGAACTTTAGCTACAGACCAGCGTTCTTAGACAGATAGACGCGATTATCTAGCAAGTTTAGAATCTTGAGGACCTCTAATATCATTTCTTTGGGCACGTTCTAGCTGAGCACACTTGCTATTATTGTACCTATTTTTAGGCTGTAACAGGGATTTTCAGCCAAGCTAGTTATACCTTGTTTCGGCCAGTTCAGCCTATTGTCCTTACAGGGCTTAGAGAGTTATATTTATTCACTATTTAGCTGTCTATTTTTCAGTTATTTATACCACCAGTTCAGCTAATTGACTTTAGTGATATATACTTTCTCTCTATCACACACATTTGTTTTGAGCTACTTATTTATTTCATCTCATTTCTGCTGTCTCTACTCTTTCTGTACCTCAGGCATACAGCTGAGATTTTGCCACATTCTATTTAGCTATCTGTTACTCAGTATTTTGATACTAGTTATCATCAGACCAAGTATTTTCGTGGCTAATAGTCTGTCTATGTACCATTATTTTGGATACATTGTACTGATATATACACTCTCCCATGGTTACAGATACACTGTTATCTAGCACCACCTTATTGTTTAGTAACATTGGGCTTATTTGTACCCAGGGAAGGTGATTTATAACAGTCAGGTAGAGACACCTTTAAGTACATTGTGACTTATTATGGTCTACTTTTTTCTCCCTCATTTATTTCTTTTTCATGGTGTTTGTCCAGAGCTAGGTATCTTTCCTGCTCTTTTTATATTTTGCCTTGATTAAAAGTTAATTTTTATCATACTGTGTGTGGTCACTGGACAGTTCAGTTTTTTTGTTTTTGGTTTACTAGTTTATTCTATGGGTTAACCCCTAATATTTCTGTCCAGTTATTTACTGCTTCATCTCATTTCTTGTATTTATCCTCCCAGAGATGTATAAAATCAATCCATTGCTCAAAATAATTTAGAAAAAATAGTTTTCCCCAAACATTTATATTTCTACTTACCCATTTCACAGTGCTTATGTTTATGATGGTGATCTTAAATACATTTGTTTTTAAAATTAACGTCAGTACACAGATAACATTGACTGATCTATTTCACCCCTTAACAAAGGGACATTGACAGATGTTCCCTTTGTCAGCTATGCATGATGGCTTCAAAAAAGGGTCTAGGGAATATGGTAAAAACATATGTTGTGAATTTCTCTATACATTCAGCTTTCAAAAAGATACAATATTATTCAACATCTGGTGAATATGCCTAAAGTTCAACAATTAATTTATTTCTATATAATATCCTTATTAAATAACCACCTTCCATTTAGAATGTAAGCTCATTCGAGCAGGGCCCTCAACACCCTCTGTTCCTGTGCGTTCAACTTGTCTTGTTGCAAATAATTGTCCGTTAGTTCATCTATTGTACAACACTGCAGAATCTGTTGGTGGTTTATAATTTTTTTTTAATAATTTAATGATAAGAATGGTAAATACATGTCATGATTTGCCTATAATAGATACACTTTTTGCTATTTTCAGTTTACCGGAGTAATGCACAATGTAAACACTATTTGTAACTGTGGTGCTAATTTGCACAGATTTACTTAACATTAATTGATTTGAATCTGTTCATAAGAAGCAGGTATAAGTTTGCACCCTTCCTTCAATAGTGATGCTCACAGTTGCAAAGCCTGTCCTAAACAATTGCTTTCAGATAAAGTTTCTCCTCAAATATCCACTTGGCTGGAAGGCCAAATTGCCCCTGCTGAGACTGTGGACAATGCACTGTTGTTTCTATAGCATCAGCCAGGCTTGGAAGATTGTGATCAAACAGAGAAACAAGATGCTAAGTGCTAGGGTTTCAGCAAGATCAGGTTTACGTTTCTCTACTGTGGTAGGACTTTTTCTTGAGCTATGCAAAATCTTCTTAGTCAAGTCTATTATATGTTGGTTTATACTGGGTGAAAGTGTGTTTACTACAGCGCAGGGGTTTAATCGCTAAACAGTAAATAGTGATGGTTTAGCTTGAAAACCGAAGCCAAAAATTTCCAACACAGTTAATTTTCCAATTTAGCTGTTTTACTCTACATTTTGCTGTCCATCAATTCACTGTTTAGTTTTTTAATCCCAATGTAATGTGTTGCTCGCTCCCAGGAAATACAAATTCTATTAATTATTTAACCATTCGATTGTTGAAAACCATTGTGCTGGACTCTAGCTTAGAATGTGTAATAATTACAACTACTACTGGACTATAATTACAACTATTACCCAGGACATACTTGAAAACGAGAGAAATCTCAATGTATCCTTCCTGGTAAAATATTGTATAAATAAATAATTCACTAAAAGATGAATTGTCGAAAATTCTGATTTAGGGCAATATAACCAAATTCCAATCACAACTGTTTTTTTTCCAATTAAGCCATTTTTACCTAAAATTAAAAATGTAATTTTAATTATTTATTTATAAAATATTTTACCAGGAAAGATACATTGAGATTTCTCTCGTTTTCAAGTATAATTGTCAGAAATTCAAAGTGAATACCCAGGACTATTCACTTTGAATTTCTGACAATTCACACTTTAAAGAACAACTCTGATAAAGTAGGAAAAAGTATCACTTAAAGTATAACTTTGAGTGCAATGACAATATTACACATTCTGTCACTCCAATTATTCTGGTTTTCATGGTTGTACATTAACAGGACATGTTCCCTCTGTAGCTGAGCACTGTCATTCAAAGCCCATTGTTGTGCTAATGTTAGAAGCCAGCCCTGCTATTGGCAGAGTGATTGTAGTAGGAGGTAAATCTTAAGATTAGTGTTCCCAGCAGACTTTGTACAGACAATTAATGTGGGCTGGCTTACTGGTGTGTGTAATGAGAAGAGAAACAGAAGATCTGGCTGTGGATTTATCTCCATTTGTTTTATTGTAAGTCCAGTGGATATTAATGCTCTGTTATAGCTGCTATTTTACAAGAGTGTGACACAGAAAAATGCAAGTGTAACATCCAAATATAGATACAAGTACCGTTTGCACTGCTAAGCACTACCGTATATAGCAAAAGATTATTTTAAAACTACAGAGCCACTAATCTAGAAAACATATTCCTTTTGTCCCATTCAATGTAGTCTATGCGCTTTTAATTTATCTGGTATTGTGACAACATTTTTTTTATTTTTGTCTGTCGTCATTTATTGAATTTTATAGTATGGTAGGCAAAAAAAATATATATATATATTACATATACATGAAGTTGTGCAACTCCTATACAAAGAAAGTAAAAGTACAAAAAGGGAATAAAGGGGTAGTTAGCCCCACTATAGTACGGGAAAGGATCCAACACAATTGTTCATATATAATAACAAACCCCAACTACATTCAACGTCCTAACACCATTGGATCTCAGATTCCCCTGGGAAAAGAGCGTTGAACAAACATCGCTAAGTAGTGTCATAGAACTGTGTCTAAGGGTACAGTATTTGATTCATTTTCACCTTTTTTTGTGGGAGTCAAGAAAGATATATTCATAAGTATAATTCATGTTAAAGTTTTAAGAAGCTCTTAATAAGTACCTGCTACTCTGCTAGAATGACATGGGTTGCAAAGGCATGTTAGTGAAATGAGAATAAAGCTGGAAAGGCCAAGCAAAAAAAAATGTTGCGGGAGTCATACTTAGGTTTCCTTCAGTCGAGGTATTTATTAAAGTGCATGACTTCTGACTTTTTTTCCAGAAGGGACACAGAGCTCCACAATCCCATCGAATATGTAAGCAGTGCATCAGTAAGACACCTTAAGCAATTGGGATTGGCCAAGGGGTATATTTTATGCAGTCTGTCAGGGGTAAGATGCCATTGGTAGAAGAACTTGTGATGGTTCTCTATATGGTTACAACACCTTGTCACTCCTCACAACTCGTTGAGCAACTTAATCCACTTGCCCTTAGAAAAGGACATTTCACAATCACATTCTCACTATTGCATTATTAAGGTAGCTGGCATGTTTTGAAAATATGCTTCTGATGTTAGTGTTGTGTACCAGTCTAACTGATTCAGCACTGTTACTTTCCACATCATTCTTGGTAAAGTAATTATGGGGTTTTTTAGATAACATTAGAAACCACCTCCAAATTCAGAAGTGCTCATTGAGCTTTAACGACCCATCAACTTTAAATGGAAAATATTCTATCTGTAACAATAACACAGGGGCACGGTCAGACCATGATAATAGACTACATCATGCGTAGGGAAGACGAATGAGAAGTCTGTCAATACGAGAGTAAGAATTATAGACACTAGAATGTGTCAAATAGTGCTTAACTCAATGAAATGTGTGGCATGGCAAGGATTAAGAAAACTGTTCTATCAAAAAAGTATTCAACTCCTTAAAGGGATTCTATAGTGCCAGGAAAACAAAGCCGTTTTCCTGGCGCTATAGGTTCCTACAGTGCCCCCAAAGGCTTGACACATTAATGTACGTATATTAATCAAAAGTACTAATACTCAATCTGACTTACGGTTTCTTCAGGTTTATTCTTAGTTACTGATACATAATAAGACAACAAAGGATGTTACGTGATCATGGATGTTCAACAGCAGATGGTAATTGCAGGACTCCTGAAGGGAGAGTTACATTGTTACATAGCTGTACAGGAAAGAGAGCCAAGAGAGAGAGAGCCCTCATATCCCTTTGTTCAGTTACTATATAGATATGACCATAATGACATCAGAATAAAACACTACTTATATAATCCACATTCCAGAATTCTCAGACAAAAAAAGCCTTGTGACTTATTGATTCCATCTGTTACTTATGTCAATCCAGACAGCCATACATAATTAATAGAAACATAGAATATGCAATATTCTACAGAGATAGTGTAGAGTTAAGAATAGGGGTAGGGTTGGTATAGCGTCAGTGAGGATTTCATATAGGGTTAGTATTAACTACCAAAATTAATATAGATCCTAGTCCTTACCCCTCTCCTAGACATGAGACATTTAACAATCAGGACTGATACATGAGGCTATATTGAGTTTTTCTTATTTATAACATTTTATGCAAACGTATGCATATAGGATATGAACAGAAAGCCTTTTCTGCCATTTAAAAAACAATATATAGTATGTATGGGTGCACTTAAATTACAGTGGAATAAACACCTAGCGCAAATTCTAGGTTTTGTTTCATAAGTTGAAAAATTACCTGGAACAAACTTTGGAGTTAAATCGGTTGAGAATGGTTAAACCCTTTAAGATGAGCACGCACCAGGGACTCCTAGAGTGTTCCTTTAATCTTTATGAATTGTCAGTTTTCTTATTGCACGGAGCTGTAGAGTATGTCGACAGTTTATAAATATTTAGCATTTCACAATTTTGATCTAAAAAACGTCATGTTTTTCCCCCCTGTAATTAACTTCAAACCTTATGCCCAACGTTATCATTCTTCTCCAAAAGAGTAGAAACCAAGACAGAACTTTCATGTGGAACTCCTCTCTTACACGAAAGTAGATGTAGACAGGTATAATCAGGGTAAAAATTCATTGCTTGCTTGCTGCAGGCAGAAAACAGAAGCAAGATCAAATAAACCATATAAAAAAAGCAAAGGAGCGGAGTGTTTTTCACTAGTATTCTGAAAACATCCCTGATGTTTATCAACTGTCTTATCTAAAACAGAAATATAATTACAGAAATCATCTGTTTTCTTTGTAATTTTAAATTGCCAATTTCCTTTTCCATCACTACTGGAGGAATTTCCTACACAAAGTATTAGACCAGCTTACGTTTTTTTTGTTTTTTTCAATGTGACAAGTATTAATCCAATGTTTGACAGTGCTTGGAGTCAGAATTAAATTTCCTAAATTCATGTGAAGCAGAAATGAATTCTTTTTAAAAGGGTATTCCAGATTCCTAATTTTGTTGCTGCACTGTATAAGATATTCAATAAAATATGGCAATACATTAAGATATACAAATACAATTATACATTTATATTGTCTTCTTTTAGTGCAAAGCCCCATGCTTTTACATCATCAATTTTAAAGGGACACACTAGGTACCTTAACAACTTCATTGGAATTAAGTTGTTATGGTGTAAGGAGATCATGGGCGTGGACTTACTTCAAGTGGTTAAGCCATTAACTGAAATGGTTTAACCCCAAATTGTTCACACCGTTGCCCATTAACTTAAACAGCAAGCCTCAGACTTTGTGCTGCTGATAGGCTGAGAATGTCAACTAATGCTCTCAACCTATCAGTAGCTCCCTATTCACAAAAACAAATAAGAAAAATATATATGTTTGTCACTGGGTTTTGTGAGTGGGAAGCTACCCGAGGCTGAGAGTGTTTAAGGACTGAAGACTTTGTTAACAGTTCAACCCCTGGAGGTAATCCAGTGCCTTGGGCCACCTCAGGCCATAACAACGGATTGTGATGATGTTGTTATGGTGCCTGCAGTGTCCCCTAAGTTCTGCCCAGTTTTGCGGTTTCTTGTGTTTTGGTAAAGGAAATGGAGTACAACTAGATCATGGGATACCACATTTACATACTGATACAATGAAGAATGCATTCTATATTCAATATTGCATTGTACTGTGAGTAGATTAAATGCAGTTCCTCTGTTGTAGAGCATAGGTCTAATGACAATGTTAGAAGGGAGCATTATTGTTCTTGTGATTTACAGCACGGTAGATCAGCAGATTTGTATTTTATCAGATGTAGTCTGATTTCGTTCTTTCACTGTTTTGATTTTGGTGACTTTGCGATGAAATGCGACTCAAATCCAGAATATCTGGAGGGCCATCAATTATAGTGCGTTGTATGTTGAGGGACTATTTAGAAATTTAGCTCATCCCTCTCAAAAGTTCAGCCTCACTTTAATAATGTTTCTAGATTAGTGAAAACCTTTAGAAAAGACTTTCCAGAGAATTTATCTACAGAAGTCACTATTAAAGTCTATGGGAATTTTTGTAGATAAATAATTAGATTATAATTTTTTTTGTAAGCAATATTGAAACATTTGGAAAGCTTATTAAATCAAGGCCTATGTTTCCAAGACGGCATTATCAAACTAAAAATGCAATGTACTTATATACAGATATATATAGATATACAGAAATATATAAAATATTAAAAAACAATAACTAAAAAACATCGACACCTGTAATGCACGTGTTTTGAGATCAGTCTGGACATCTCTTCAAGGAGACCGGTTTTTAAGCAGCCAAAATAAACTGTTTACAAACAAAATATAATTGCAATGTTCTTTGATTTCGGAGAATAGCTCATGTGTAATTTGATCACATTGATTGATTTGTTAGGAATAAAAAGCTGTATTCCTAACACTAATGTGTTTCTCAGCCTCCATCCCCTGCCCCCAGCAATGCCTCTACTGACATCATCCGATGAGGGACCTAATGTGCATGCATGGCGAGTGCTGTGCACACATTTCCCCCATAGGAAAACATTGCCTTATTGTTTCCTATGGGGTTTTCTTTGATGCTGGACGTCCTCTTTCAGAGCCTGAGGATGTCCAGCGTTGTTTCACCGAGTCAAACTCCAATGTGAAATTCCAGGAAGCCACTAGAGGCAGTCTTAACCCTGCGATGTAAACATTGCAGTTTTTCTAAAACTATGATGTTTTACATTGCAGGACTAAGAGGCAAGGGGCAGAGCACCCAGATTTAAATGAGATTAATTGGTCTGGGTGCCTATGGCGTCCCTTTAAGATCAGCTAAAATACAGGTCAAATTTTATCTTTAGTAGATAAAAGTAGATGGATGGCTCAATATTTTTTGCTTTGCAATATAATGACATCCCTTCACAACTACAGTTGATTTATACATCAAAAGCTTGAACAGATCGAGATTCCTGTTCTTCAGCAACATTTACCCTGCTATGCAAGTCTCCATCTACCACCACCAAGTCATTGATTGATACACTATCAAGTGCAGCAACCCTGTTAAGTTGTGATATTTAAAAAATACATTATAACAAAATCAATGCTTGGATGTGGCTTTATGTACCATAAACAGTTCTCGGCAACTGCAAATGAGCAACATTAGAATTCTGAATGACCACCCGAAAATAAATAATTCATTAAATAGTTATGATGTCTTCCAACACAAAGCGCAGTTCCACATGGGATTTGGAAAAAATGCAACCCGTCACCAAAAATGCCACCTGTCACCTTTATCACTCAGGTATTTGTTACTGTCATCTTTCTACAGTTTGGGATCTTGCAGCCTACAACACCTGCTATACCTGGCTGTGAAATCCATCCTCTTTCACCTGGGAAAGCTAAAATGACATATGCTTCCCAGGTATGTTTAGATGACGTTTATCAGAGCTGCTTTCCTTCCGATGTATTACACATTAAATATTGCCTTGTTGCAACTTGCACTTAGGAATATGTTTTCTATGATTTCAGCATTTTTTCCCTAAGCTTTAGCATTTCAAGTCCATACACCGGCACAGCTTGCATGTACAGGCTCTCTTACCGACGCTTAGCCTGCATCTAATGTGAAAAGGTTATTCACTAAACCATGAATTGTTGAAAATAAACCAAGGGACTTAAAATTGTAGGTCAAAATAGCTAAGCAGCAATAAAAGCCCATAGGGGATACTATAATGTGTTTGACTCAGTACTGTTGTAGGAAAATAGTAAATAGAGGTATTAGTTAACCCTTCAATGTAAACAGTGTTTTAAATCAAAGGGTTAAAACTACAGGACCACTGCACCCAGACCCAGACCAAATCATTAAATGGACACTCCAGACCCCTAAAGCACTGTAGCTTGCTGAAAAGCTTTATGTGTGAAGAGTGTGTTCTGCTTTTTCATTTACTAAAAGTGCAGAATTCAATACAAATTAACACTTTTATAAATTATACTGGTTTCACCCCACTGGTTTTTCAAGCAGTCAACAGGTCCTGGTACTTCCTGGTTTGGCTAGCTCAGTGGACTTAAACTCAAGAGGCATCAATTGCCCGAGCACTTGCCATGCAAAGACTTCTCATTGAGCTGCATTCGCAAGTCTGTGATTGGTCAGCCACAGAAGGTCTGGGTGGGGCCTTGCAAAGACAGCAAAGAAGAGATCTGCAGCTTTTGCTATCTGTTTTTAGATATAACTCCAATGAAAAAATTACACAATTAAATGCATGGATGTTTTCATTTGGGGTTTATCTATTAAACAGTGATTTTTATTTATTTTGTATTTGGCCTGTGGAGTGTCCCTTTAAGATGAAGTGGTCTGGTTGACTTTAGTGATCCTTTAATGCACAACTGATAATTTGATGAGCAATAATTCGACTAACAAAGCTAGCTGGTCAAATGAAAAATCACAACTAATTATCAAAAAGTAAGGTAATTACTGAGTTCAGAAGATATGTCTAGTGTAATTGTTGTTAATGGGACTTTGTAGGCACCCACATCACTTTGTCTCAATTAAGTGGTCTGGATGCCATATTCCTGTCTGTTTAACCCTGCAACTGAAAACATTGCCATTCTGTAGATACGGCAATGTATACATTGCAGGGTTGACAAGCCTCTAGTGTCTGTTTTCCTGTTAGCGTGGCATTTTACCGTTCATGTGCACTAGCCTCCAAATGTTTTCCTATGATCTCCAAAAGAGCCAAAGAGGTAGAGTGGCAGATCGGAGACCGGGGCTGCGAGGACCAAATGGTAAGTAGATATCACCTGTCACACTCACCTGTCAAACTCACACTAACATAGGTGGTTAAAAACACTAGCATTAGGAATACGTTTTGTGTTACTAGCACTACAGTGTTCCTTTAAATATTTTCAATTGGGGAAACACTGCCGCTAAAGGTGTTACTAGGCAGCAATGTAAAAGGCAATGTTTATGTGAAAAAAAACTGCAGGTACAGGCTTTAGACACCATAACCACAACATTAAGCTGTACTGGTTCTTGTCACAATAGTGTCTCTTTACAAATTGTATTTTTGTCGTTGAAAATAAAGTTTTTCAGTTTAAAAAAAAAAAAAAAAACTAACTCATAACTTTTTTAGCTGGCTCCTAGATTCAAAGCAAAATTTTCAAGCCCTGGCTTCGAAAATCTAAAAGGGGGAAGTTATCTGAGGCGGTGTGTAATGGTCCCACAACACACACAGGCATATTCAGTGCCAAGTAATAAGTCAGTGAAGTAGGCAGCCACCTATGATCTGGTGAAGCCCTATACTGAAGACCTATACGGTCACCTTTCTACAGTTTGGGATCTCACAGCCTAAAACACCTGCTATACCTGCCTGTGTAATAAGGTGATAGTAAGTATTAAAGGAGAAAGGACTGGGTGCCAGTGAGAGGCTCCGTGATGGCTGTATCTAAATCTGGGCCAAGTATGATTATGACTGAAAGTAAAAAGCCGGCCAGTACACATTGGTATCTCTGTAGAGTGGAGTATTAAATTACAACGTTTTTTTCTTTTTTTTTTTTAAACATAAGAGTCTGTTGAACATTAACAGGATATTAGGAGTCTGTGTAAAATACCAAGGGCACAATCACACCCTTTGAAGAAAAATGTAAATACAGTAGAAGGAAATGAACAGGAGAACACCTGTATCATGTGTTTTCAACTATAAATGCACTGTTTACTCATAATACATGAAGGGTATATATATTGTGCTCATATAATCTAGTAGTCTAATATAACCTAAACATATATATTTTAAGTGGAATTGTAGTCAATTAAAATTTTAATGCAAAATTTATTTAGGCTAAAATAGCTGATTTGAATTTTTTTTCCATTTTGGCTATAGCCTTCGTTTGACTATTTTAGCCTACATGTTGCCATTCTGATTTCAGTTTGCTACAGTTCATACTTTTTCGAAGAAACTCTTATATCTAACAAAAATAAAATACAAAAAATACCAAAACCATCAATAATAGGGGTACCAATTTTTTTTTTTTAAAGATTAAAGGACCACTCTAGTGTCAGGAAAACAAACTCGTTTTCCTGACACTATATAATACTTAGGTACTTAGGTACAGCTGCATGGTTAAAACCTGGGGGACCTGGCACCCAGACCAATTCATTGAGCTGAAGTGGTCTGGGTGACTATAGTGTTCCTTTAAATATAAATAGTGCAGTTTCACAGAAGTGGCACTGGTATTATTATAAGGATGCATGGGGCAGCATCTCCTCTCCAAAATTACTTCATTAAGATAAAGTGATTTTGGTGCTCACACTGTCCTTTTCATGTCTGACAAAGGATAACAGCAGGAGATGTAGTTCTCCAACAGCCATGTATATCTTTAGAGATTCCTATGTGGAACAATGCACTGTAGCTTTTTATTTGCATGCACTATAGTTTCTATATTTTCTATTTATGTTTGTTTTCTGTATCAGTTGCGGAAAAAAATAGCTATTTTTGTAGACAATGTATTTTTTAGTTTGCTTGCACCATATTTTCTGAAAACATATTGGTATTTTAGTTAATATTATTATTACATTATAAAAAAATATATATCTCCAAAGCAAACCATACACATTTGTATATAAAATTACCAACAAATTGTTACAGCACACTCTAAAGTGTACATGCTATGTGTCATGCTGATGTCCAACCCTGGGCTGGCCCCCACGTGGGTTTGATGTGGCTTCTCCACCTGTTCAGCAAGGTGTTCTGTCCTGCGGCTCCCGTTCCAGTTTGTGTCTAATCCAGTTCCGGGTTTTGTGTCCCATCCCCACAGGCAGCCTGTTTGAAACCTAGGGCTGCTGGTGGCGGCACTTTGTGCTAACAGTCAGTGGAGTAACCGGGGGATGGACAGCAAAGTGGCGCATGGAACTTTACCAGGGGGACCGGCACACAGGTACATGGTCTGCTCCTGGAATGTGGAATTCTGGGATCTGGCAGTGGCTAATGTTGCTACATTGTGTCTTTCTTCGGAGTCTACAGAACGGCTGCATTCTGGATACTCGTGTGAACCTGTTAACATGCAGAGCGTTTTGGCTTTTACTAAGTCTGTGCTCTGTGCTATCTAATGCAACATTACTGCCAGCCTGCTGTACTTTGCTAAGTGTGATAGGCGTCATCTCTTTATAATTACAGACAGACCAGATGCTTCACTGTCCTGTGAGCAGCTGGCAGTCTGAAATATCTCTTATCCAATTATATCGATTAATTATGCCTTGTGTTTATGATTTTATATGTAATATTTGTTTTGCAGCCCATATCGATTTGGGCATCTTGGTTTTTATCTTGTGATATGTAAATAGTTAATTGGTAAGAGAGCCAGACTGATGTATCAACATGTCTTGTTTCCTAGTTTATTTACACTTTTTCAGACGAGTCCTTTTCCCATGTTTCTTTTTGAATTCATGTCAGTTGATGCACACTGTGTTTGAATGAACCTTCAAGGGAGTCAAATTACTGAAGCTGTGCCTTTCCCTTGTGGGAAACAAACAGGCATGATCTACATTGCAACATCATGCATTATTAAACTGCCCAGGAGGGTCAGTAATTCCAGTTAACAAGCCTCTGTTTTATTTACACTGATGGGCTTTTTGAACAATCACACACACACAGATTTATTTATTTATTTATTTACATTTCTAAAAACTTTTTTCAAGCTTCCTGACATTATTTGTTATATCCACCTCCTTAATGACCTCAAATATAAACCCTAATAACATGTCACTTGATTTTTTTTATAGGCACTGTTGCATAATAAAATGCAGTAGTTAAAAGGGTTTGGGAGGAGAGTAAACGAAGCTGAACATTTTAATGCTGGAGAGATTCACTACAAGTGTATTTTTTAAGGGAGGAACAAAAGGTTATGTGATTTGGGAAAAGCACTCACCCGAAAACACATTGCTAAAGTCTCTGCCTTGATATTCACATTGCACACTTCATATTCACAACAATGGCTTCTTTTTAATGTTATTTTTACTTATTAGGGTGTACATTAAGAACTGGTTCTTAGCGAGTAGATGTGTAAGGGAATACGTTTTAGTTCTAAATACATTTTGCATCCTTTAAATGTTTTGATTGCAGCTTCTTTACTTAATTGACAATTTATGTTGCCAAGTTTGAGATTCTTTATAGTCCCTGACAGCCTGTCAAGTTCTCTTAATTTTTAATAACATTATCCAGCTTTGCTGGAGATCACAATGACTTCAATAAGGAAGGACAGGCACTCTGCATCTCTCTCTCTCTCTCTGTCCTCAGTACAACGATAAGTGACCCGAATAATCCACAGAGTCCTTTATTGGTCGGATTATTTCTTACGCCTCTTTTTGTTGGTAAAATTAACATCACTGATATTAAATGTGACGATGTTACATTTATTTTGGTGAATAATACAACAGTTGTGATGTTTGTTAGTGCTTGTTTAACCCCTTAAGGACACATGACATGTGTGACATGTCATGATTCCCTTTTATTCCAGAAGTTTGGTCCTTAAGGGGTTAATCACTAGCCCTCATCCCAGTGTAACAGACTGGTTGAGTCCACCTCTATTGAGCCCTGGAACTGGGCTCCTGTTTTAGACAAAGAGGACCTACCTTGGGAAAACCAAAAGCTGATGGTGTTGCTTCTGACGAGTCTTACATTGTAGATCTTGAAGCTCGTTGAAGTGGTCTGGGTCCAATGTCCCTCAACCCTACAGTGGTAATTATGAATTACCTTGCAGGGTAAACTCCTCCTCTAGTGGCTGTCTACCAGACAGCCACTAGAGCGACTTCCGGGTGCTTAGACTACTTTTGATCGTCTAAATGACACTGGACTTCATCAAGCTATGCAGCATCAAGTACCACATGGGCATTCAACCTTCCTCATAATCAATGCAGTGGAGGCGCCTCTAGCAACTGTCAGTATGACAGCCAACAGAAGTGGATCGAACCCTGCAATGTAAACTTTGCCCTTTCTAAAACAAGATGCAGTGTTTTACATTGCAGGGTTAAAAGGACACGGCCACTGCACCCAGACGGCTTCATTTAGATGAAGGGGTCTGGTGACTGTAGTGTCCGCATAAGTCTTAAATTGGAGTTTGTATTCAACTGGGGGGATTTGCCAAAATCAGCATGGCGGCAGCTCTCCATGGCCTTCTTAAACACTTTGTCCTTGCAATGTTTAGTGTCAAATTGGCAGTTACTGTGTTTGAGTGAAGCTAGCTGTTTACTTGAAAACCCAAGTGTCTATAAAAGTCACACATTGGTGTTATTCACTAAAGTGTGAATTGCTGGGAATTCAAAGTTCAATATCAAATATAAGGTTATGTTAACCAATCAGAATTTACTGTTTTATTCCCTGCACTCAGATTAAACATGATGCTTTGTCATTACAATATTGTCGAGTACAATTGTTTGCTGGTCTGTTTTTTGTGCACGATCAGTGGTTATATTTAATTTCATGCATTGACTTTATAACATTATTTAAACCAAGAAACCCTTTTGCTTTTAACTTGGTAATTCTTGTTATCCTAGTTCCTTGTGTCTACATTTATTACTGCATCTGATTAGGTGCTGGGATTGGAGACCCTAACCTCATACATTGTTTACCTATATCCCTGACCTTGTCTTGTTGCTTAGAATACACGCTTTGTGTACTCCCAGCATGGAACAGAGCCACCGGACATACTCCAGTCTGCTCAACTTGTGTACTGAAACTGTTACTAGTACTAAACACTATTCATTCAAGCTGTACAGATTGTATTCACTAAACCAGGACTTGTGATTCCTCTTATTATTATTATTATTGCCGTTTATAAAGCGCCAACAGATTCCGTAGCGCTTTACAATATTATAAATTGATAAAAAAAAATTGCATATTGTAGGCTAGAATAGCAAACTGAGGCTTTTTCCACTAATGCTGTTTTGGTTAATAATTTGGTCTGCCTTGTCAGTTCTCTCTAATGTATCTTGTACTAAATCAACAAAGTAGGCTTTAAGAAAAGATTTGACTTTAAAACCCGGCACATTTTTCCCTTTATTACAAAAAGTTTTACAGCAGTTTTTCACGAACAAAAAACAATAACTTATAGAATATTAGCATTTTTTTGTACTATACAACAAGCAATGAACCATTGCACTAAAATAGGAAACATTGGCGTGGGGGGTAGGGATAGCGAAGCAATACAGGACAGAATAAGGAGGTGGGGGAGCTAGCAACAGTTCCCAGGGGGATACTGACTCCTCATTAAAGCAACTAATAGAGGGGGATGGACTTTTGTAATAAGTAACAAGGTCATTTAGTGTTGTGCATTTTTAGAATCCGACAGACTAAACTTTAAAAGGTGTAGCTACAGTTAGAAAAAACACAAATATAAAATGCTCCAACATATTAAATTAACAAAGCTAAATATATCTGCAATTTCAAACACATTTTTTTTATTTTTACTATAAATGTTGTTTGAAGTTTAATGTTTGTGAGATCTGAAGAATGAAATTAAATGTAAAAATCCAGACTGCTGTGTTTGTAACTGGGAATGACTCCATCTTGTTTTTTGTTTTTTTTTTGTCGTCATTGTAGTTGCTTTTATTCTGCAGTTGAGCAAAATGAGTGAAAGAGGAGAAACAGAACAATGCTTCTGTTTTCCTACAAATTTGCATTATGTGCCCTGGCAGTGCCTATACTGAACTGACTGATGCCACTTTATAAATCCTTAAAGGGACATTATAGGCACACAGACCACTTTATCTCATTGAAGTGGTGTGTGTGCAGTGTCCCTGTTTTCATTAACCCTCTTAGTGAAAACTTAGCAGTTTTTGAGAAACTGCAATGCTTACATTGCAGCATTAAAATTGCATTTAGTGTCTGTCTGCCACACAGCCACTAGAGGCACTTTCACTGCGTGAAATGACACTTAACTTCCTCACAGCATCTTGCAAAATCCCATAGGATAGCAATGAGTCAATGTTCTCCTATAGGGAAGACCTAATGTGTGCATGGGACTCGCCATTCATGCACATTAGGTTTCTTGCATCACAGGACTCGCAGACCAATCAGCACCAAGGAACCACTATAGTGTTCCTCTAATATTAATTTAAAATAGAGCATCACATGACAAAAAAGAAAAGGTAACAAACGTTGTAGGAAAGTGTCAATGTTTTATTCAATGGTGCAAATTATGGAGAAATAACAGTTCCCCTTTAAGATTTTGAATACTTGATTTTAAAATTAAATAGGGCATTGTATAGGGGAATAATTCATTTAAGGTGTCAAGTTTGAGTCATTGTGTGCAGATTTCACATCTCTCCCATGTTGTGATTACAAACACCTTTTAAAGTGAAGGTATGTGTGCTTTGGTACACAGAGACAATATGGTGTTCTGCTAAATATAACTGCCACAAAGCCTGTCTTTGATTGCATTTAATTGGGCATATGTAAAAGTTGTACATATTCCTTAATTACAACTTTATTATGTTGTAAGTGTTGTGAGTCATTTATATGTTTAATTCTAGATGCAGACGTTAAGGAAGTAGTATGAACATTTTTTGTTACATATTAACTAGAGTATGACTCAGATCGGATGTTTTCACCGGCCGCAATAAATTGTGCATTGTTTTGCGTTAGTCTTCTGAGCACTACCTTGGTTAATAAAGTATAATAACATTTATTGTGCTTTCAGTTTTTTTGTTATTATTATTTTTAAAGCCGCACTGTCACTGCTTGGGGACTTTGCAGAATTTGCAAATACCCCAATTGTGACATTGCTGCTGGGGTCTTGTGACTAAGGGGCAGGCAGCCAAAGGTGAGTTCTTCTCATTGTGGGTCCTTTCATATTCAAGAGTACAGATTGAGTGGTATGGATGATCCCACAAGACTTGGGATCCTCCATAGATAAAACCAATTCCCGGCAGTCGTCACTGGTGACGGATGGGGGGAATTAACGCTTTTAGACTGTGGTAGCTCTGCCCAGTGTCTAGAAGTGTCGGGCATAGGAAATATACAAAGACAAAGTAATCCCTATTTTGTCCCAGTATACCTCTTGACTGGGTTTGAATTTCAGTGAAATTCCAAAACAATCTACATGTGTATTTCATAATGATCCTATCTTTATGAAATACAATGTTTTCGTGGGGGGATGAGGGTGGTGTGCCTCTTTATGTTTAAGGTACACACTCTTAGTGGCAAACAAATTAATTATATGTTAAAACGATCAGTTTCATTAAGTTGCTGTTGGATGCCGATACTCCTAATCCGATTTCTGAATTGTATGATATTTATTGGAACCTATATGCACATTGTAATTTATTCACTGATCAAATCGGAAAATCTATTTTATAATATAGACCTTTGGGAAAAACAAACAATCTCCAGTTTGTCTAAAATTTTATGAATTTATTCACCAAATGTAACTTGATTTTCAGTAGTTTAATCAACTTATTTAATATTTGAACAAACCACTCCTCTCTCATCAGGAAAAAGTATCCGTTTCAAAAATATACTCACTTGCTTTTGCTTGAGAGTAGTGCAACAAAAGGTAAAGATTGTGGCTCCAAAATAAATAGAAATGATAACTTATACATGCAAGTTAGGCCCTCGGCACTCACAGTCTCCTTGTAAGTCCAAGCTTTAAAACCATGTTCTGCAATTCCAACCAGCTAAAGGGACATGCATCACTTGACGATTATTATTTATTTTATTTTTTTAAACCAGCAAGCAAACACTTTTAAACAAGTATACAAACCAAAAATAAAGCAAGGAAAAACTTTGAAAAGTATGTAATAAATGTTTAAAAACTTACTCTAAACTTGGTCAGGTTGCATTATTTAGCACGCCTCTCATCTTGTGGAATTTCTTCAGACTCACCCCCATCCTCCCTCTTGCCAACCCATCTCCGTTGTAGACCACTCCACTATTCAGGTGTAAGCTGTTTCTAGATGCAAGAAAAAGAACCTACTTAACATATAAACTATATGTTGTCTCCGTATATACATGACTCTAATACAGGATACATATCAAAATCGAAACTGAATAGGATGATAATGCTGACTAATGTGCATAAGTATGGTTGGGTTAATATAGACTTCTGGGAATTACCAGATATGAAAGTGTACTCAGTAAATAGCCATGATCTAGAGAGCCAGAGGTGTACAATATCAAAAAGTCTAGCCAGGTCAAAGATCACAGTTTTACATTGCCCTGTCTGTCTACTGTTCTTTATAGCTTCTTTTGCATAAGTTTGGGTTAGGTTGTTTTGAAGGAGGTTAAAAAAAGGAACACACTGGACAACTTCATCTAAATGGTGCCTTGAGGTCCTGGTTGCTATCTTTCCTTATAGGGTTAAACCATTCACGAACAGTTTCACCCCAGAGCTGTGAAGACTAGTGATGTTGAGAACATGAAATTTTCCGTTCGCAAACGGCGAACGTGAACTTCCACAAATGTTCGCGAACGGGCGAACCGCCATAGACTTCAATAGGCAGGCGAATTTTAAAACCCACAGGGACTCTTTCTGGCCACAATAGTGATGGAAAAGTTGTTTCAAGGGGACTAACACCTGGACTGTGGCATGCTGGAGGGGGATCCATGGCAAAACTCCCATGGAAAATTACATAGTTGATGCAGAGTCTGGTTTTAATCCATAAAGGGCATAAATCACCTAACATTCCTAAATTGTTTGGAATAACGTGCTTTAAAATATCAGGTATGGTGTTGTATCGATCAGGTAGTGTAAGGGTTACGCCCGCTTCACAGTGACAGACCAAACTCCCCGTTTTACGCACCGCAAACAGTCCATTTGCACAACCGCAAACTCCCCATTTGCACAACCGCAAACTCCCCATTTGCACAAGGTTGGATACCAAGCTAGCCATGTCCCGTTCCTTGTCCTCACTGATGTTATTGAAGGTCTCTTCCTCCACCCAGCCACGTACAACACCAAGGGTCCCCGAAAGGTGACAACAAGCCCCCTGTATTTTTTTTTAAATGTACACTACTGTTACACCAGATATGAGTTGCACTGGTGTGACACTGTGCCCTGGCAGGCCCTGAAACGCACACGTGTGAAGGAAACTGACTGCTATTAGATTACAGTCAAAAAAATGTGTTTTTTTGGGGGTTTTTTTTTGTTTTTTTTTTTGTTTTTTTTTTTGTTTTTTTTTTGTTTTTTTTTTGTTTTTTTTTAATGCAAGCTATTGTGACACCAGATATGAGTGGTTGCACTGGGACCACCTTAAAAATATTGGATATCGCTAAAAATCATGATCACTATATACTTTCTCTACAAACCTCTAAAACGAACCAAACTACTCATCCATCTGCTATACCATTTTATCCCACCTAGAACTAGTGCCCAGTTAAAATACTTGACTATTACTTACCCACACTCAGTAATGCCACACACATTTCACCACATTTCACCACTACTCTCACTGAATCCCTCTGACTACGGCTAAATTCATCTTCTACATCAGAACACTACTCCTAAGATTGGGTTGTATCCATGTCTCGGGTCTTTCATTTAGAATAGGGGCAGCTTCGGTCTCCTTCAACACTGACACTCCAGTGCATATTATTAAAAGATTGGGCAGATGGAAATCCTCAGTCTACAACCGATATATTCCTCATCCCGAGAAAGAAATGAGGAAAGCTTTTAAAAGTTTGGCTTTGTAAATTTGATATTACTAATATGTTTCTGAACATATATATTATATTATTCACTCACTCACTCACTCTCTGGGCTGGCCTAAGACATCATGCTGCCTAGGTCCAACGATAAATGACTATGGGGGATAATGTATAATAAACACAGGTTACTGGCTATGGGAGGATAATGTATAATAAACACAGGTTACTGGCTATGGGAGGATAATGTATAATAAACACAGGTTACTGGATATGGGAGGATAATGTATAATAAAACAGGTTACTGGCTATGGGGGAGATAATGTATAATAAGCACAGGTTACTGGCTATGGGAGGGATAATGTATAATAAACACAGGTTACTGGCTATGGGGGGGATAATGTATTATAAACACAGGTTACTGGCTATGGGGGGATAATGTATAATAAACACAGGTTACTGGCTATGGGGGGGATAATGTATTATAAACACAGGTTACTGGCTATGGGAGGGATACTGTATAATAAACACAGGTTACTGGCTATGGGAGGATAATGTATAATAAACACAGGTTACTGGCTGTGGGGGGGATAATGTATAATAAACACAGGTTACTGGCTGTGGGGGGGATAATGTATAATAAACACAGGTTACTGGCTATGGGGGATATTGTATAATAAACACAGATTACTGGCTATGGAGGATAATGTATAATAAACACACACACAAAAAAAATTAATAAAAAAAAAATGAATGCAGCTTCTGAATTAATCTAAATTGTATGCTGTCTAGGAGGTGGGAGGGTCTGGGAGGGAGGGTCTGCTGCTGATTGGCTGGAATGTGTCTGCTGACTGTGAGGTACAGGGTCAAAGTTTACTCAATGATGATGAATAGGGGGCGGACCGAACATCGCATATGTTCACCATCTGTTGCGAACACGCTATGTTCGCCAGGAACTATTCGCCAACGAACCGTTCGGGACATTACTTGTGAAGACTTCGCCCGTCCACTCTGCCCCCTGGTTTCTGTTGATGTCCAAGGCTTCAGTGAGGAAGCATCGGAGAAGCGAAATACTGGGTGCAGCACATTTTAAGATATTATTTTATCACATATATGCTTGTACTTATTTAAAGCTGCCTTAGCCAAAATCAGATATATTTTTTAATCTTTGACAATATTTTGTATCTTTTCTTTTCGTTTTGTAAATGCTGTTTATTATTACTTTTTATTATTTATTATTATTACACTTACTGTCCATATTGTTTACTTAAAACTTGAGTATTGGGAGCCTCATCGTCCTTACGATTGAATGCCTAAACCCTTTTCATGAATAATTCCTTTTCATTCTTATCAGACCAATATTTATTATCCCAGGATTATGAACCTATTGTGTTCATAGCTTCTATTTTTTAGTGTCACATTGTTGGATACTATGTGAATTGATGGGATTGTGGAGTCTGATAGTCAGAAGACTAGTTACCTTTTCAGCAAGTTCACGATTGCAATCCCAGACATCACCATATGTGATGGATTTAGGCTCATTAGGCAGCTGTAATCAAGGATTAAATATAAAGTCCTTCGCCTGTACTTTAATTGGTATTACTGCCATCCGATTCTGACCCAGAGAATCTAAATTTAATGCTACAACATATCGGATGAAATTCTTTTCAAATCAGATTGCAATATATAGAGCCCGGTATTTCCATTCAGTAATTTAGAGAGTGTAACTTTAAAGAAGTTTAATTTTCTAACATAACCCATCATTCAATATTGTGCTAAGTAGTTCCCTAAATGGTAATTTATCTTCAGCCTTTTACAGTTTGCTCTGTACTGACCTGAAAATTATAGGTGAACTCACTACTGTTCCAAAGCAAATGGTCTTACAGTTTAAACAGCGGAAGTGCAGATTAGGTAGAATTAACCGGCTGGTGTATAATCTATAGGTATGAATAAGGGTTTGAGTTGACATTGGGAACAGGATTAAAAACAAAAAGTTTTTGTTATGGTTATTATTGGTTTCATTTTATATTGCAATTTAAAAACAAACAAAAAACATCAAACAAGTACAAATTATAGAAAACTAACATAGACGGTGCCAATTCTATTTCTGATCACACAGAATTTTGTCTAGCCCTTGATCCTAAATGAATGTAACTGTGTAATAGGTACCAATTTTGAGCCTATAATTATTTAAGAGTAAAGAATACAAAGCCATAATAAACTATCAAGTTAAATACGTAGTAAATTCAGAGCCACTGTCATGGTGCAATAGGAGGATTAGGAAAAGGAAGTGGGAGAGGAAACTCATAAAACCAGGATAAAGGGATGAAGATTAAGAAATTGAGGGAGTTTATTTTATTTATTTTTTTTAAAGAAAAATCCCCGTATGTATCCAGTGATAACACTGTAATGTGAGTTAATTAATGCGTGTATGTACGAGCCAGGGATCGCAAATTTTAAAGAATGTTTCAGATTACACAGGAAAAAAGATGAAGATTGGTTCATCTTTATAATATTACAAATAATTTAGGAAAAAGTAGGGTGTTCAATACTTATGCTATATCTCGGTAAATAAATATATTTTTGCGCCAGGGTCCTCCTAGCAGTGTTTTAGCTCAATGGTCTCTTTGTCCTGGTACAATCCTTCCATGGACATTTACTTGCTGTGTGCCCTTGGTCTTTGCATTTGAAAAATTTGTTTTTGCCCTGTTCTTATAAAAAAAAAAATATATATATATATATATATATATATATTATATAGTAAATCTCTGTCTCCAGTCATCCCTTTTTCTCCTGAAGCTGCTAATGAAGTACATATAGTATATCTATGCAGGGCTGCCATCAGAAATTTTGGGGCCCCTGACAAAGCACAAGGTCTGGGCCCCCCCCGCCCCCTCCCTCCCGGGCCCGCCCACGCCCTACCTAGTCCGCTGACAATGATGCGGGACTGAATGTGGTGTGTATAGTGGAAGTGAATTAGAATGTGTGTAATGGATGTAGTGTTTGTGTGTATTAGATACTGTTTGTGCAGTGAATGCAGAGTGTGTGTTTGTGTAGCGGATGCAGTGTGTATAGTGAACGCAGAGTTTGTTTGAGTAGTGGATGTAGTGTGTGTACAGTGATGTAGTGTGTGTTTGTGTAGTGGATGTAGTGTTTGTATGTACTAGATGAAATGTGTTTAGTGGATGCAGTGTGTGTATTAGACGCAGTGTCTGTGTATAGTGAATGCAGTGTGTTTCAATTTGTGGCGGATGTAGTGTGTGTACTGTGAATACAGGATGTTTGTGTAGTGGATGCTGTGTGTACAGTTAATGCAGAGTGTGTGTCAGTATATTGAATCCAGAGTGTGTGCATAGTTTAGTGAATGCAGAGTGTGTGTTAGTGTGTAATGAATGCAGAGTGTGTGTTAGTGTGTAATGAATGCAGAGTGTGTGTGTTAATGTGTAGTGAATGCAGAGAGTGTGTTAGTGTGTAGCGGATGCAGAGTGTGTGTTAGTGTGTAGCGGATGCAGAGTGTGTGTTAGTGTGTAGCGGATGCAGTGTGTTAATGTGTAGTGAATGCAGAGGGTGTGTTTGTTTAGCGGATGCAGTGTGTATAGTGAACGCAAAGTGTGTTTGAGTAGTGGATGTAGTGTGTGTACAGTGATGTAGTGTGTGTTTGTATGTACTAGATGAAATGTGTTTAGTGGATGCAGTGTCTGTAGTGGATGCAGTGGGTGTATTAGACGCAGTGTCTGTGTATAGTGAATGCAGAGTGTTTCAATTTGTGGTGGATGTAGTGTGTGTACTGTGAATACAGGATGTTTGTGTAGTGGATGCTGTGTGTACAGTTAATGCAGAGTGTGTGTCAGTATTATGAATCCAGAGTGTGTGCATAGTTTAGTGAATGCAGAGTGTGTGTTAGTGTGTAGTGAATGCAGAGTGTGTGTTAGTGTGTAGTGAATGCAGAGTGTGTGTTAGTGTGTAGTGAATGCAGAGTGTGTGTTAGTGTGTAGTGAATGCAGAGTGTGTCAGTGTAATGAATGTAGTGTGTGTGTGTTAGTGCAGTGAATGCAGAGTGTGTGTATAATGTGTAGTGAATGCAGAGTGTGTGTTAATGTGTAGCGAATGCAGAGTGTGTGTTAGTGTGTAGCGGATGCAGTGTGTGTGTTAGTGTAGTGAATGCAGAGTGTTAATGTGTAGTGAATGCAGAGAGTGTGTTAATGTGTAGTGAATGCAGAGAGTGTGTTAGTGTGTAGCGGATGCAGAGTGTTTGCTAGTGTAGTGAATGCAGAGTGTGTTAATATGTAGCGAATGCAGAGTGTGTGTCAGTATAGTGGATGCAGTGAGTGGGTTAGTGTGTAGTGTATGCAGAGTGCATGTTGTATTAGTGAATACAGTGTGTGTATTATATTAGTGTATTAGTGTATGCACTGTGTGTGTTAGTGTATGCAGTGTGTGTGTGTGTTGTGTTAGTGTATGCAGTATGTATGTTGTGTTAGTGTATGCAGTGTGTGTGTTAGTGTATGCAGTGTGTGTGTTAGTGTATGCAGTGTGTGTTGTATTAGTGTATGCAGAGTGTGTGTTGTGTTAGTGTATGCAGAGTGTGTGTTGTGTCAGTGTATGCAGAGTGTGTAGTGTGTGTGTTGTGGCAGTGTGTTGTGTCAGTGTATGTAGTGTGTATGTAGTGTTTGTGTTGTGTCAGTGTATGTAGTGTGTGTGTGTTGTGTTAGTGTATATAGTGTGTGTGTGTGTTGTGTCAGTATATGCAGTGTGTGTGTTGTGTCAGTGTGTGTGTTGTCAGTGTATGCAGTGTGTGTGTTGTCAGTGTATGTAGTGTGTGTGTGTGTGTTGTGTCAGTGTGTGCAGTGTGTGTTTTTTTTCAGTGTATGTAGTGTGTGTTGTGTCAGTGTATGTAGTGTGTGTGTGTTGTGTTAGTGTATGTAGTGTGTGTGTGTTGTGTTAGTGTATGTAGTGTGTGTGTGTGTTGTGTATATAGTGTGTGTGTGTTTGTGTGTGTGTTGTGTCAGTGTATGTGTGTAAATTTGCAATCTGGGGTGAGGGGGAGGAGGGGCATTTTAACATAATTAAAAAAAAAATTACATTTATTTAAATTGTTTCTCCCCCCTCCCTGCTTACCTGTGTCTAGGGAGGGGGGAGTTTCCATCCCCGGTGGTCCGGTGGCATGGTGGGGCCCCCCGGCTTCCCTGTTACCGCAGAGGGGGCCCAGGCAGCACAAAGCTTCTCCTCTTCTCTCTCCTCCAATAACTCTCGCGAGACCCGCGGAGCGTTGCCATGGCAACCGGGTCTCGCGAGAGTTATTGGCAGAAACGAGAGGAGAAGAGTCTGTGTGCTGCCTGGGCCCCCTCTGCGGTAACAGGGAAGCCGGGGGGCCCGCGGCTGCACACATAGATAGAGATATTCGCTATCTATGTGTGCAGGGAGGGAAAGTGGGGCCCAGGACTGCCAGAGCAGTCCGGGCCCGTGACAACCGTCATGGTTGTCACCCCCTGATGGCGGCCCTGTATCTATGTATAAATACTTGGGGGTATTTGTATATACGTATGACTAGGGCGGCACTTTCATGGGGGGTGCCACAAAACGCTAAGCTCCCAGCCAAATACCTTGTTTGCTTCATGTTCTGGGACTGTTAACCTTACTGTGAGTGAGTGAGTGTAGCTGTCAGTGTGTGTCTGTGAGTGAGTGAGTGAAAGTGTGTGTCTTTTAGTGAGAATGGGTGTGCCTGTCATTTTATGTGTATCTGAGAGTGTGTGGCTGTCAGTGTGTGTCTGTAAGTGAAAGTGTGTGTTGGTTAAACAGTGTGTGCCAATGACAGTGTATCTGTCAGTGAGTGTATATCAGTTCATGTATCAATGAGGGTGTGTCTGTCAGTCAAAAAAGGGGCCTTGACATGAATCGGGGGGGCAAATTTAGATTTTGGGGGTACCCGAATTTAGTCGTGCCTAGGACAGCATAAATCCAAAATACACCACTGCCGGCTAAGCCCTTATGTTTCCACTAGGTACCAGTGTTTACTGATCAGTGTGCAGACATCCTATAGCAATGAACGTGTTTTTTAATAACACGGTAGTGGTTTTACACTAGGACTGGGGACTCTGTGACAGCCATAAATAGAGTGACGGTGCCATGGGAGTTACTAAGCAGATTTAGCACACCTGTGCATTAACTACCTGCAGCACAGGGTTACAGACTGACCTGGATTTTCCTCTTCATTAGTTACAAGTCAGGTACGGTTTCTGTGAAGAGGTGATTATTTGAGGGAATCTGGTTAGACAATGCCTGTTTCTTCCAGACACAAAAGCATAGGTTGTTCTTTTCTAATGGCAATCGTATTAATTTGATTAAGGTATCTCAATTACAGGTGATGGCTAGTCGCAAAATTCTTGGGATTCTGTTTACCAGAAGGATATTTAAATTGCTCCTGTACAAACCAAGCTATTATTATGAATTCTGTTCACATGGTGTTTAATTTGTTTAGTGTGTTTACTAGCGATGTCGCGAACATAACATTTTCCGTTCGCGAATGGCGAACTTCCGCAAATGTTCACGAACCGGGCGAACCGCCATAGACTTAAATAGGCAGGCGAATTTTAAAACCCACAGCGACTCTTTATGGCCACAATAGTGATGGAAAAGTTGTTTCAAGGGGACTAACACCTGGACTGTGGCATGCCGGAGGGGGATCCATGGCAAAACTCCCATGGAAAATTACATAGTTGATGCAGAGTCTGGTTTTAATCCATAAAGGGCATAAATCACCTAACATTCCTAAATTGTTTGGAATAACGTGCTTTAAAACATCAGGTATGATGTTGTATAGATCAGGTAGTGTAAGGGTTACGCCCCCTTCACAGTGACAGACCAAACTCCCCGTTTTACGCAGTGCAAACAACCGCAAACAGTCCATTTGCACAACCGCAAACTCCCCATTTGCACGAGGTTGGATACCAAGCTAGCCATGTCCCGTTCCTTGTCCTCACTGATGTCATTGAAGGTCTCTTCCTCCACCCAGCCACGTACAACACCAAGGGTCCCCGAAAGGTGACAACAAGCCCCCTGTATTTTTTTTAAATGTACACTACTGTTACACCAGATATGAGTTGCACTGGTGTGACACTGTGCCCTGGCAGGAGCCGAAACGCACACTTGTGAAGGAAACTGACTGCTATTATTTCACAGTCAAATTTCTATATTTTTTTTTTTTAATGTACACTACTGTTACACCAGATATGAGTTGCACTGGTGTAACACTGTGCCCTGGCAGGCCCTGAAACGCACATGTGTGAAGGAAACTGACTGCTATTATATTACAGTCACAAAAGTTTTTTTTTTTAAATGCAAGCTATTGTGACACCAGATATGAGTGGTGGCACTGGGCAAGTGGGCACACACACGCTGGCAGGCAGACAGGCAGGCAACTGCAATTAGATTAGACAGGAAAAAAAAAAAGCAGACTGATGTTCTAAGGGCTTTTTGGGGTGCTGTCCTTACAGCAGAGATTAGATGAGTCCTTCAGGACTGTAGTGGACACTGAATACACTAGCCTAGCTATCGATTTCCCTAGTAAATCAGCAGCAGCTACACTGTCCCTCCTCTCACTAAGAATGCAGCTTCCAGGGGCGGGGCCTAGCTTTCATGGAGGAAAGACGCACTTCGTGTGAGCTCCCTCAATATCTCACTTTAAGCAGCTATCAACAAGCGAATTTCACCACAGAAGGGGATGACCCAGCAATGTTGCTCCTACCTGACCGACCCGACATGCTTAATAGCAGTCAGCAACTCGACATAGTCTTACTTACCTCCGCGTGGCAAGTGTGGCCTGGTGCTCACCGGGCGGGAGAGGCGGCCAATCTCCCGATCCTGGGATGCCCAGGAGCAGCTACTTCCCGGCAGGAGCTCCGTTACCCCCTCCCCCTTCTCAGACCGGTGGGGGTTATCCCAGTCCATCCCTGAAAGGCTGTCTGGAGCTAATGGACGCACAGAGCACAGCCGCCCAGGCTGACATACTCATCTGCGACTCTCCCAATATTGCGGCAGCCACGTGTCCTCCTGGTACCAGCAAAGCATGGCAGGGTATTGAGTCTAAGCTGGACAGACTCTTTAATAAATTTTGGAAGCAAATAACAAGCAGGAAGCCCCAACAAGCTCCACCACAGCCCCAACAAGCTCCACCACAGCTAAGCGAAGCAGTCCCCATTAAAATCCACCAACACAAAAGGCGTCGAAGACGGGACCGGAGGCACAAACAGAAATGCCCCACGTCAAGTACTCGCCACCACGATCCCGCACCGGACGTGAAGCACCACCGGGACAGATCCGACAAAACAAGCTTCCAGCACCTCAAGCCGCGAACCCGGCACTCAGCCAGAGACTTGCCTTTGTTGTTCCAGGTATCAGGGACTCCCAGGGTCTGCACCTGGTGCCCAGAAGGGATCGGATGAGCACAAGCAGTAAACGGCAGCCTGCCAAGCATGTCCCACTATAGCCGATCCTCCACACCATGCCTTTGATCACATGAACTGCTCTCTGCACATTAACTAATCGTAAAGTAGCAAGCGTTTAAACATGTCATTATTTCACCTCCTAAAGAGTTTGTCGTAGTTCCTTACATGCCTTTACCTTAACCGTTCATGTATTATGTTATTCACTAGTCTCATCTCATGGGGCGACTCACACTTGATTTATAATTAGTGGTAGAGCTGCTGATATAAATACACATTTGATAACATGCAAGCTACACCCTAAACATGACAGCCATCTTTCACAACAACGTACTGCTATATACTCATACCCTCAGTGCAACTAGCTATGATATACGCACGTTCAGCCTAGCATGCTGAAAAATAACACACTTCTGTCTAAAAAATAAAAAATACAAAAATAATACAAAAAAAAGAAGAATGCGGCTTCCGAATGAATCTAAAATGGATGCTGTCCAGGAGTTGGGAGGGTCTGGGAGGGAGGGTCTGCTGCTGATTGGCGGGAATGTGTCTGCTGACTGTGAGGTACAGGGTTAAAGTTTACTCCATGATGACGAATAGGGGGCAGACCGAACATCGCATATGTTCGCCATCCGTGGCGAATGCGAACAAGCTATGTTCGCCAGGAACTATTCACCAGCGAACTATTCGGGACATCTCTAGTCAGGATAGATGCCTCTGGAATGGGAGGTACGGGTTGAGATGGTACGCATACCAGTGTCTCAGGGGCCAAATAAGCATTTCTGGACAAAAGTGTCTGATGGGCCTGGGCAATCTGGTCCATACAGTGATCCTGTTCTTAAAATATTGCCTCATAGGAGGCCATTTGCTGTCCTAAACCTGCAGGGCCTATCATAATGTCATAAAGTAATACCCCAACACGCAGAGTTTAGGATAGCAAGGGACAAGACTAGGATATAACTTATTACCTGGACTTATAATGGCCAGACTAAACGTCAGACAGAGATAACGCGTAATCAGAAACGAGACGAGGTCATGCTAACAGAGAGACTACGAAAACGAGAACAAGCCAGAGTCAGGTAGATGGTAATCAGTCACACGGGCAAACAAGACAGGAAAGGGTTAAAGATAAATTCAGAGTCAAGAACAAAGCCATGGTCAATACCAAAATAAACAAAATAGATCAAGGAACGCACTAAAGGGTACTGACACAGAAACCACGATAGGAAAAAGTGGATAGGGCTAGGGAAGTTTAAATATCCTTTAACATTTGATTGGCCCACGTCATGCCTACGCCCCCAAAACGTTTGTGTGTGGGGGTGCTGGAATGACGTGGGCCAATGGGAGCCTGAATCAACTTTTGGCTCCCACTGCCCCTTTAAGAGCGAGCTTGTTACTCAAGCCGTGCTCCTAGTGCCAGACGGGCCACGTGACTGATCACTGCGGTCAGTGCACGCGGCTAAGTCAGAAGAGGAGATCAAGCCGCATGCGGCTCGTGTGGAGGCAGGAGTGATCCAGCCACGCGCGGCTCAAGCTTAGGAGCCAGGTCGGTCCCAGGATAAGGTAAATACAGCCACAACCACTTATCCCAATCACGCACCTTTCCTAACGTCCTATCCCATTAAAAGCATATTACCGCGTATTTAATAAAACAGATAGACCTCCTACTTCATCCAGGTTACCGATCGATGGTTCGATATTCTGAGCCCTCTCTGATTTACTGTACACGACTATTCGATATTCCCACAAATTTTATATAGCATTTTATGTTTGTTTGAGACCACCTTAAAAATATTGGATATCGCTAAAAATCATGATCACTATATACTTTCTCTACAAACCTCTAAAACGAACCAAACTACTCATCCATCCGCTATACCACTTTATCCCACCTAGAACTAGTGCCCAGTTAAAATACTTGACTCTTACTTAACCACACTCAGTCATGCCACACACATTTCACCACTACTCTCACTGAATCCCTCTGACTACGGCTAAATTCATCTTCTACATCAGAACACTACTCCTAAGATTGGGTTGTATCCATGTCTCGGGTCTTTCATTTAGAATAGGGGCAGCTTCGGTCTCCTTCAACACTGATACTCCAGTGCATATTATTAAAAGATTGGGCAAATGGAAATCCTCAGTCTACAACCGATATATTCCTCATCCCGAGAAAGAAATGAGGAAAGCTTTTAAAAGTTTGGCTTTGTAAATTTGATGCAATAAGTGTGTTTTTCTTTAATACCTTTTCACCCTCTTTGCATGAACCCGATTTACATATATTACTAATATGTTTCTGAACATATATATTATATTATTCACTCACTCTCTGGGCCGGCCTAAGACATCATGCTGCCTAGGTCCAACGATAAATGACTATGGGGGATAATGTATAATAAACACAGGTTACTGGCTATGGGGGGATAATGTATAATAAACACAGGTTACTGGCTATGGGAAGATAATGTATAATGAACACAGGTTACTGGCTATGGGAGGATAATGTATAGTAAACACAGGTTACTGGCTATGGGAGGATAATGTATAATGAACACAGGTTACTGGCTATGGGAGGATAATGTATAATAAACACAGGTTACTGGCTATGGAGGATAATGTATAATAAACACAAACACAAAAAAATAAAAAATAAAAATAAAAGAATGCAGCTTCAGAATTAATCTAAATTGTATGCTGTCTAGGAGGTGGGAGGGTCTGGGAGGGAGGGTCTGCTGCTGATTGGCTGGAATGTGTCTGCTGACTAAGAGGTACAGGGTCAAAGTTTACTCAATGATGACGAATAGGGGGCGGACCGAACATCGCATATGTTCGCCATCCGTGGCGAACACGAACACGCTATGTTCGCCAGGAACTATTCGCCAGCGAACCGTTCGGGACATCACTAGTGTTTACTAACCATCCTTTTCTGCACAGGACTAGTTGATAGCTACGCAATCTGACAGATAGCTACTGATTTATGTTGTGTAAATATTGCCTCCTATTGAATTGCATATTCTCATGCTATTAGTGTTGTCGGTATCAGTTCTCTTATAAGTGGAATATTCAACAATATCACAATGAAAGGGTCAGCCTAACTACCAAAACTTACTTCAGCTTAGGTTTTTTTTTAGTATAGACTGTTTTTGCAGTGTCACTGCTTCATTCTCCACCTTTAGGAGTTTCCCCATTTTATCTCTGCAGCCCAAGTTACATCAAGGTCCGGACTGGCCATCGGGTATACCGAGCAATTGCTCAGTGGGCTGCAATAGCCATGAGCCCGAGGCGATAATGGAGATTATGTTAAAACTATTGAAGCACCAGTCCAAAGAAGGTGCTCTGCAGAGGGTGGAGGAGATCTGAGATTTCCTCTGCTTGCCCAGGGAGTTTGCGGTATGCAATCATTACAGCCTCAATTCCACCACAAACAATCACGATAGCTATATATATATATATATATATATATATATATAAAGTAGAATTGACAGCACTCCAAGGACTTCTTCTTAAAAAGTAACTTTTATTATTCCAAATAAAATATCAACGTTTCAGTCTAGCGATTCTAGACTTTCATCAGGACATATTCCACATTCACATAACTCTCTCTTATATACCCACTCTAAACAATCAATACACTCACCCCTCCTGTGTCTGGACCTCCCCTCCAAGCTTCTCGGTTCATTTTCGCGCCGAAAATGCCGGTCGCTTCCTGATGACGTCATCGTGCGTCATTACGCATGCGTCATGACGTCCGCGTTACTGCGCGTGTGTCATAGCTGGGGCCCTTCGTTTACACTTGGTTACCATGGGGACCAATCGCCAAAACGGCTGGAACTATACTTTCCAGCCCAAATTCCAAATACTGCTTTACTTTTAACACACCATATTTACAGTACTGAAAACATGCATATTAAAAACAACATTACTACATTGCACTCATGACCGGAGGTTAAACAGTCCAAGACTACTGAGCTGATAACGGATTTACTTAAAGGGACAGTGGCAACCTATGTCTATTCACCAGAATCTATTAACCAGCATATATTGAACAGCATTTGACCGTAGCATAAGCAAACAGCACATATGAACAGAGCTGTCATAGTCAGTTGATCCAGGCCAACCTGCTCCTTTGTAGGGTCCACCAAAACAACCTATGTTGCAAGTCCTGTTCCCCTTTCCAGCCAAAGTATCACATATATTTACATATTTACAGGTCTATAGATTTCCATGTGTCACACCCAGTATTACCACCAATTACCCAGCTAGTGTTGCTTCTTATATTAATCTACAAGGATCTCCCTTCCGTATCCTGAACATCAATGCTCGTGGATATGTCAGACGGAGCCTAAAGATCAGCCTTCATGAGGCTACTCATTTGGTAAGGATCCGAACCCCAGAGTAATACTCCATAGATAAAATCTGCTTAGAATCGTCCTATGACCAGAAACCATAGGCCCAACACGCCTTTCTGTCTAGACGGGGATTCCTAGAACCTCTCGCTCTAACCCAGTATCAATCCTTGTGTTCCAAATTCAATTTCTTTACACGGACAAATACCTACTACATGTCATATCCCCGTGGGGGAAACTATTCATATTTGAGAGTACATACTTCTGTGGGTCCCCTGTGTGTCATTCTCAGATCCCCCAACCAGACCATCAACCTTTACCATGCATGGTCAATGGGTCCTTCATCGATAGCAAGTGGGACACTCCACATTAATTACCCGGCAAATGTTTTACTCATCCATCATTAGGGTATTCAGTCCGTCGGCCTGTCCCCAAGGGTGGGCCTACGGATGTGATAACCCCCTATCAGGAGTCAATGCAAAACCATCAAACACCGGAGGCGTATGGATACCGCTAAGGTAGTTAGAGAAAGACCGCTAATGAGCGGTCTTTCTCTAACTACCTTAGCGGTATCCATACGCCTCCGGTGTTTGATGGTTTTGCATTGACTCCTGATAGGGGGTTATCACATCCGTAGGCCCACCCTTGGGGACAGGCCGACGGACTGAATACCCTAATGATGGATGAGTAAAACATTTGCCGGGTAATTAATGTGGAGTGTCCCACTTGCTATCGATGAAGGACCCATTGACCATGCATGGTAAAGGTTGATGGTCTGGTTGGGGGATCTGAGAATGACACACAGGGGACCCACAGAAGTATGTACTCTCAAATATGAATAGTTTCCCCCACGGGGATATGACATGTAGTAGGTATTTGTCCGTGTAAAGAAATTGAATTTGGAACACAAGGATTGATACTGGGTTAGAGCGAGAGGTTCTAGGAATCCCCGTCTAGACAGAAAGGCGTGTTGGGCCTATGGTTTCTGGTCATAGGACGATTCTAAGCAGATTTTATCTATGGAGTATTACTCTGGGGTTCGGATCCTTACCAAATGAGTAGCCTCATGAAGGCTGATCTTTAGGCTCCGTCTGACATATCCACGAGCATTGATGTTCAGGATACGGAAGGGAGATCCTTGTAGATTAATATAAGAAGCAACACTAGCTGGGTAATTGGTGGTAATACTGGGTGTGACACATGGAAATCTATAGACCTGTAAATATGTAAATATATGTGATACTTTGGCTGGAAAGGGGAACAGGACTTGCAACATAGGTTGTTTTGGTGGACCCTACAAAGGAGCAGGTTGGCCTGGATCAACTGACTATGACAGCTCTGTTCATATGTGCTGTTTGCTTATGCTACGGTCAAATGCTGTTCAATATATGCTGGTTAATAGATTCTGGTGAATAGACATAGGTTGCCACTGTCCCTTTAAGTAAATCCGTTATCAGCTCAGTAGTCTTGGACTGTTTAACCTCCGGTCATGAGTGCAATGTAGTAATGTTGTTTTTAATATGCATGTTTTCAGTACTGTAAATATGGTGTGTTAAAAGTAAAGCAGTATTTGGAATTTGGGCTGGAAAGTATAGTTCCAGCCGTTTTGGCGATTGGTCCCCATGGTAACCAAGTGTAAACGAAGGGCCCCAGCTATGACACACGCGCAGTAACGCGGACGTCATGACGCATGCGTAATGACGCACGATGACGTCATCAGGAAGCGACCGGCATTTTCGGCGCGAAAATGAACCGAGAAGCTTGGAGGGGAGGTCCAGACACAGGAGGGGTGAGTGTATTGATTGTTTAGAGTGGGTATATAAGAGAGAGTTATGTGAATGTGGAATATGTCCTGATGAAAGTCTAGAATCGCTAGACTGAAACGTTGATATTTTATTTGGAATAATAAAAGTTACTTTTTAAGAAGAAGTCCTTGGAGTGCTGTCAATTCTACTTTCTATAATTTTTGCCGATCAAGCACCGGGCATTCTATTGGAGCAAACAGTGAGTGCAGCACCTTTCGAATTTTTTTATATATATATATATATATATATATATATATATATATATATATATATATATATATATATATATATATATATATATATATATATATATATATATATATATATACACACACACTTTTTTCTTTTTCCTCTTTCTCTCTCTCTTTCTTTCTCTCTCTTTCTCTCTTTCTCTCTCTCTCTTTCTCTCTCTCTCTCTCTCTTTCTCTCTCTCTCTCTTTCTCTCTCTCTCTTTCTCTCTCTCCCTGCAACCTCACAATTCGGCCCTTCTAATGTACTCCAGCAGTAGGCAACCTTCAGCACTCCAAAAGTTGTGGACTACATCTCCCATAATGCTCTTAAAGCCAAAATATTGGCAAAGCATCAGGGAAGATGTAGTCCCCAAAATCTGGAGTGCCAAAGGTGGCCTACCACTTCTATACAAACTCGCACCACAAACAGCCCTCTTCACACACCTACACTGCAGATAGCCCCATCTACCCATGTGCGACCCTACAAGCAACATCCTCTCTACACAGCCGCACCAACAGGATCCACACAAACAACCTTCCAGTGGATACACCAAAGGTAGCCTACCCACCGATTTTGGTGGGACAGTCCCCAACAATCATAACATGGCATTATTAGAAGCACTGGCGCTATGTGTTTTTTTTTTTTAATACCTATCTTATAGGACTTGTTTAGTGAATAGGTCCCCTTAAAGGCACAATAGGACATTTTTAGATTAAGATAATATTGATATTTCTTTGGGAACTCACATTTTCTCTCTCGAATGATTGTAGCATTCAGTATATCTATAAGTATATGTGAAAGCGCTGATCTGTCCATTTTGAGATTTCTGTCTCCTTGAAGCGCTATCACTGAGGAATTTTTTAACCCGTCTAAAGATGTAAGTAGACATCTGCTAAATAGCATCCGCTTCATTGATTTTTTTTTTTTTTTTTGTAAAATGGTTTCACCAATGCTGGAGTTGGTTGCAACAATGTTTTTTCTTTAGATACATTCTTAGTAGGTGACTTTACTCTATATCAGCTTCACACTATAGGAATATTTATATCACTATTAAAGTGGTTTTGGAAATGTTTTCACCAATTTCACAGTAATTTCCAGACTGGCTAATATTCTGAATTTGAATTTTATATGGTTCAGGCATGGGTGCAGAAAAATTTGGTGATTTTCCCCTTCATCTCCCCCCCCTCCCCCCCATTTGCTGTGTCCATGGATACAGGAAGCCAATGTAATGATTGACAGAGAGGTAACCTATGAGTGGTGAGAATAAAGTAAGCCTTACAGCAACATTCATTATGGACTGCAGGAATGCAGTATGGTTTCTGGAGAGATCAATGGGTAAATAATTACTTTGATCAATGAAAAATCACAAGAGCATGAACAAGCTCATTATTGGCATCTTGGGTAAGAAAGGGGGATGATGGGTTATGGATTTTAAGGTGGAATTGCCAGGACTGGGCCACAGACTGGATATGAGGCCAAAATCAATTACTTGGTTGTATAGGGAGAGGTATTAGCAGTAGAAAGAGGGAAGTGCTCATGCCATTGTACAGAACACTGGTGAGACCTCACTTGGAGTATTGTACACAGTACTGGAGACCGTATCTCCAGAAGGATACTGATACTTTAGAGAAAGTTCAGAAAAGGGCTACTAAACTGGTTCATGGATTGCAGGATAAAACTTACCAGGAAAGGTTAAAGGATCTTAACATGTATAGCTTGGAGGAAGGACGAGACAGGGGGGATATGATAGAAACATTTAAATACATAAAGGGAATCAACACAGTCAGGGCCGGATTGGGACAAAAATTCAGCCTGGGCATTTAATGGTAGAGAAGCCCTAGGAGGGGCGTGGCCCCAGAGGGTTCATATTATGTCATCACCAAAGACATTTGTGCCTCTCCAAAGTGGGCATATTTGTTTAATACCACTCAGGGAAGTCCGCTTGTAGCGTGGGGTGATAGGCCGTGTGTGTGTGTGGGGGGGGGGGGGGGGGGGGAGGGAGACAATAGGGGATGCCGTGTGAGGGCAGAATAAGAGATCTAGAGTGTGGAAGGAGGACATGGGGCTGCAGGGTGTGAGAAGGGGGCATAGGGCTGCAGGGTGTGGGAACGGGGACATGGGACTGCAGGGTGTGGGAAGGGGGACATGGGGCTGAAGGGTGTGGGACATGGGGCTGCAGGGTGTGGGAAGTGGGACATGGGACTGCAGTGTGTGGCAAGAGGGAAATGGGGCTGCATGGTGTGGGAAGTGGGACATGGGGCTGCATGGTGTGGGAAGTGGGACATGGGGCTGCAGGGTGTGGGAAGGGGGACATGGGGGTGTGGGAAGTGGGACATGGGGCTGCAGGGTGTGGGAAGTGGGACATGGGGCTGCAGGGTGTGGGAAGTGAGACATGGGGCTGCAGGGTGTGGGAAGTGGGACATGGGGCTGCAGGGTGTAGGGAGGGGGACATGGGGCTGCAGGCTGTGGGAAGTGGGACATAGGGCTGCAGGCTGTGGGAAGTGGGACATGGGGCTGCAGGCTGTGGGAAGTGGGACATGGGGCTGCAGGGTGTGGGAAGTGGGACATGGGGCTGCAGGGTGTGGGACGTGGGACATGGGGCTGCAGGGTGTGGGAAGTGGGACATGGGGCTGCAGGGTGTGGGAAGTGGGACATGGGGCTGCAGGGTGTGGGAAGTGGGACATTTGGCTGCAGGGTGTGGGAAGTGGGACATGGGGCTGCAGGTTGTGGGAAGTGGGACATGGGGCTGCAGGGTGTGGGAAGTGGGACGTGGGAAAGGGGACATGGGACTGCAGCGTGTGGCAAGAGGGACATGGGGCTGCAGGGTGTGGGAAGGGGGACATGGGGCTGCAGGGTGTGGGAAGTGGGACGTGGGAAAGAGGACATGGGACTGCAGCGTGTGGCAAGAGGGACATGGGGCTGCAGGGTGTGGGAAGGGGGACATGGGGCTGCAGGGTGTGGGAAGTGGGACGTGGGAAAGGGGACATGGGACTGCAGCGTGTGGCAAGAGGGACATGGGGCTGCAGGGTGTGGGAAGGGGGACATGGGGCTGCAGGGTGTTTTTATTTCTATTTTTTAAGATGGAATAGACTCTTTTTTTTTGTAGCCTTACTGAGATGGGAAACCTGATGTTATTGCTCAGAGATTCCTACTGGCCTTATATTATGTTATACAAGCCATAAGGTAAATTAGACTCAGTCCAGTATGGTGGGCGGAGAGTAGGTTTTGGTCAATATGTAGTAAAATAACGTACCCGAACTCTGGAGACTGAGTCTTGTAAATCAAACCAATTCAAAGAAATGTTCCTGAAAACCAAATACTGCTCAACAACAAACGTGATAAAACAAACCAGCAACATTTGGAAAGCTAATTACCTCTTCGTATTGCACATTTTGCAGACGTTTATGGGATGGAAGAGGTCTCCTCAGTAGATGACCTTTCTAGAGTTCAAGAGAAATTGTCACGGATGTAACCGTTTTCCTGACACTTTCCCAGTAAACGCTACTAAAGCATTTATTGCGTTGAGTTCTGGAGATATAAACTGGGAATCACCAGAAAATGACAGGAAATTAATTGTTTCTGTGAAAATAGTTGAATACTAAACAATTTCCAAATTTTCCACCTCTACTATTTTGGCTTTAGATTTCCAATATCCTTTTTCATTCCTTACAATGACCAGTTTAGTAAATACACTGACCTTCATCACATCACTTATACTTGGCAGATCCTAACAATTTATATTTTAGTGACGAGCCTTGTATGTATTATTCGTTAAACAAGAAATTGTCATAAACTGAGAGCTTACCATTTTAGGATTTTTTTCCCTTCTCTAATATTTTGGCCTTGGAATTTAAATTCCCTTGTCCATTTTTAACAATTTCTGTTTGAGTGCATAACCTTGCGTCGTACATTGATAGGAAAGCCAGAATCTGCTTCCAACCAATGGGAGTACTGGACACTTTCTCCATGGGGTGTGATAATAAATTTGACAAAATAGAAAACAAATACCTCCTTTGTTTACCGAGACAAGATGTAGCGGATTGGTACCGGGCTGTCCCACGACATGTATGAGAATAAGTGTATTTGGTCATATGGCTGGTTTAATGTGTATGTACATGTATAGAAAGCATGGTATCCGGGTATAATGACAGTTAAATGTATGTAAAGAATTGTATTCCTCTAGTTGTTCGGTAGAATCATTCAAATAAAACAAGGGAATGAAACTACCGAACAACCAGACCACCCAGGAATGAGTGTGCCTCCAATTACCGTTTGCAACAATGTTGCAAACAGGTAATTGGCAATCAGTGCAGTGTGGTCTTTGTCCTCTGGGTGGCCGCCATTCGGGAAACAAACATGTGGCGGCGGCCATCTTAAACTACCGAACAGCGGTGTTTTGCCGTCGAGTGTCTGGAACTAAAATCGGACACTTGACTAGGCAAACACCGCTGAGACCTCCATACTTCCAGAAATTCGTATGGAAACTACCGAATGACCCGACGTTCGGTAGAAAGAACCCCTCAAACAAGGGAATTCATTCAAACCCTCTCCAGGCTCTATAACACAGGCAATTCGCCTGTTTTCATTCCCTTGTTTGTGACCGACCGCAGGGCCAAAATGCATGGAACTGTTTTCGGATACTTTACCCATGCGGTCGGTCAAATCTTTGGAACCCCATATCTCACGAACCATTCATCCGAATGGGCTAATTTTTAAGTATGTTGGTCCCCCAGAATAGAGCTATCTGGGGATGTTGGATTTGTGGATGTACCCCAAGTATTTAGGGTACATCCAAAACTCGGGGAAAACTGTGTACACAATAAGGGGATTATGATGCTAGAGGAGGGGAGGAGATCTGTGGGAGGTTACTACTTAGAGATTGGATAATGTCTTAAGTGTTAGAACCTCCTCCCTTGCATGGGAGAGGGCTTTATAAGGAACTGTGGAATAAAGCTTGTCAGTCTACTCCTGAAACTGTGTGTCGTCCAGTTATTGGGATTGCGATGGGGATACTGCTGTATTACTTTACCTGCTGGAAACCTTGCCTATGGACTTAACATCACCTTGTTCCTGAGCCTCACTGGAATCTCTAGTGGAGAATAGCTGTGCAAGATCGGCTCTCCGCTACATTGGTTGGCAGCGCTGGGATCCAAACTCACAGAGGAACAAGCGTAAATGGAGTACGGATGGAGATTGATTTTTCTGCGCTAAAACGCTCCACGCTAAAGGACCTCCTAGAGGCAAGGGGTATACAAGCCAGCAATAAGAAGAAAGCAGTACTTGTTACAGAACTCATGGCAGAGTACAGAATGGAGGGCGATTCAGTTCCGGCACAGAGGGAGCCGGGAGGAACACCACAAGGATCGGAATTCCAGAGGCAGGTTCAGTTCAGGCTATCCTTTTATGGGGAAAACCCCCCAACAGAAATTGTTACCAGGACAATGGCCGAGGTACAAGAATTCATCCTAAGGACACAGGCACCAGAACAATTAATGTGCCACAGGAAGGTAAGCCTAAAATACCATACCAGGCTTTTAAAACATATGTGGAGGCAGAGGAAGATATAGACGCTTTCCTGCAAGACTTTGAAAGACTGTGTGCACTGCATAAAATTAACGCAGAGGACTGGGTACCTATTTTGGCCGGAAGGTTAACCGGGAGGGCAGCAGAGGCATATCGGACTGTACCTAATGACGAAATAAGGAATTACAGTAAAGTGAAAGAAATTATACTCGCCAGGTATGCTATAACACCCGAGGCATACCGGCGGAGGTTCCGGGATCTAAAGAAAACAGAGAAGGACTCGCACGCAGAGTGGGCATGCCGATTACAGGGGGCAGCGCTCGGGTGGGTGCAAGCTAGCAAGGCACGTTCTATGGAGGATGTAATACAAATGTTGCTGATGGAGCAGTTCTATGAGGGAGTAACCAATGAGGTCCAGGAATGGGTAAGGGACAGAAACCCTACTTCCCTTACCGAGGCGGCTAGGAAAGCGGATGACTACCTGGATGCACGCAGGTCACAAAAACCTGCAGCTCCAAAAGCAACCTTTAAAACATTCGGGGGAAACAACTACACCCCAGCTCCACCGAGACCGCTACCACCACCTCCACCACCCGCTGCACAGCCCCGGTTCCGACAACCCACCGCTGGCCCCTGTCATCACTGCCAGAAGTGGGGACATTATAAAAGGGAATGCCCACAGCTACGGGACCGTTCCACCTGGATTCGTCCAGGCCCACCTCCACCCAGGGCGGCCGCAGCCCACCACTACCAGGACCTAGTCACCACCCCATATGGTTCCGCAGTCCCCATTACTACTGTGGAACAATGGGAGGTACTGCACGAGGCAGATCCGGTCCAGGCCAATGTGGATAATCTACGGCACCATCGACAGACGGTATATCTGAATGGTACAGCAGTCCGGGGATTACGAGATTCGGGAGCCACCATCACTTTGGTACAGAGCCACCTGATTTCAGATCAGGCAAAACTGAACAAAACTGTTGCCGTCCGGGTAGCTGGGGGAGCAGTGTACCGGCTACCTACAGCAAGGGTACATTTACATTGGGGAGCGGGGGCAGGGGAAGTGGAGGTGGGGTTGATGCCACATTTACCGGCGGAGGTTTTATTGGGGAATGATCTGGGGAGGCTCACTTCTGCTTTTGAGCCCCAGTCACCCACCACAGGAGAGGTCAACCCTGTAGTCACCCGACAACAGGCCCGCACCCAGGACCACAACACACTGCCGGAGGTCCAGGTAAGCAACCCTACCCCCCCTCTAGAATGTGTCCCCTGGGCTCCACCTAATGAATTTGTAGCTGAAGTCGCAACAGACCCCACGCTTCAGGTGTATAGGGACAAGGTTGGCACGGGTTCCCCCGGGGCGGAGGGAGAGAAGTTTATCTGGGATAAACAACTTTTATACAGGGAAACAACCCAACAGATTACGGGGTTAGACCCGATAGCGAGGAGACAATTAGTGGTACCACAGCGGTACCGGGCTGAATTACTCCGGATAGCGCATGATATTCCGCTATCCGGACATCTAGGGGTTAGTCGCACCAGGTACAGACTAACCCAGAGTTTCTTCTGGCCAGGGATTAGCCAGGAAGTACGCAGATATTGCACGACTTGCGATACCTGCCAGAGAGTGGGAAAAAGGGGGGATCGCAGGAAGGCTAAACTTCACCCCTTACCCATAATAGAGGAACCTTTTAGCCGAATAGCGGTGGATCTGATAGGCCCCCTCAATAAAGTTAGCCCGTCAGGAAAACGGTATATTTTAACGGTCGTAGATTATGCCACCAGGTATCCAGAAGCAGTGGCTCTGACCAACATCCACGCTGAGACGGTCGCGGATGCCCTCATGCGGATATTCTCCCGGATGGGATTACCCAGGGAGATTATCTCGGATCAGGGTACCCAGTTTACCGCAGAATTCACCCAACACCTCTGGAGGATCTGTGGCATTAAGCCTATTATCAGCGCCCCTTACCACCCCCAGACGAACGGCCTCTGCGAACGATTCAATGGTACCTTGAAGCAGATGCTCCGAACCTTCGCAGAGACCCACAAGGACTGGGAACGATTCCTGCCGCACCTCCTATTTGCATACCGGGAGGTGCCGCAGGAATCCACAGGGTTCTCCCCGTTTGAATTATTGTTTGGAAGGAGGGTCCGAGGCCCATTGGATCTTATTAGAGAGCATTGGGAGGGAGACCGGAGCACAGATGGCACTCCCATCCTACCATATGTGTTGGCCTTTCGGGACCGCCTAGAAGCGTTGACCAAGACGGTACGGGAAAACCTTCAGGAGGCCCAGACCCGCCAGCGTACATGGTATGATCGGGGAGCCAGGGACCGTAGCTTTCAGGTCGGGCAGAAGGTACTAATTTTAAAACCTGTCCGACATGATAAGTTACAGGCCGCCTGGCAGGGCCCATATAAGGTGGTGGAGCAAAGATGCGATACCACCTATATTATCGGCCCCTGCACAGGGACTGGGGGGCGACGCATGCTCCATGTGAACATGCTGAAGCCCTACCACGAGCGTACTGAGGAGGTAACCGCCATCTGTGCCCCTAACACGGAAGAGTTTGACAGCTTACCCCTCCCCGATTTGCTGGGGGATGGGCAGCTGTCCGGAGATTTAGGGGAGGTTACGCTGGGAGATCGGCTGAGCCCACAGGAGCGGATCGAGGTACAGCAACTATTGGAAGAGAAACGCGACACGTTCTCTAATGTACCTGGATACACGCCTCTGGCAACTCACCGGGTCGAGACCCCAGGGCAACTACCCATGCGCCAGACGCCATACCGCATTCCAGAAGCGGTACGGGCAAACATGCGTAAGGAGATCGACGAAATGCTCCAACTGGGGGTGATTGAACCCTCAGACAGTCCTTGGGCATCTCCTGTAGTCCTCGTACCAAAGCGAGACGGTACGACCCGCTTCTGCGTGGACTATAGGAGATTGAACGAAAAGACTGTATCTGACGCCTATCCGATGCCCCGGATAGACGAGTTACTGGACAGAATGGCCAGGGGCCAATACCTCACCACTATTGACTTGTGTAAAGGGTATTGGCAAATCCCCCTGGCCCCAGACGCCATCCCGAAGTCGGCCTTTGTCACCCCATTTGGCTTGTACCAGTTTAAGGTCATGCCATTTGGGATGAAAAACGCCCCAGCCACCTTCCAAAGGATGGTGGATCGACTCCTAGATGGATTCCAGGACTATACATGTGCCTACCTGGACGATATTGCTATTTTTAGCAATACGTGGCAGGAACACTTAGCTCACATCGGAGCTGTACTAGATAGGATAAGGGAAGCAGGTCTGACCTTGAAGCCGGCCAAGTGTAGTATCGGCATGGCTGAGGTACAATACCTGGGACATAGAGTAGGGTGCGGTAAACAAAAACCCGAACCCGCCAAAGTAGAGGCTGTAGCCCAGTGGCCCACCCCTAGGACTAAGACCCAGGTTTTAGCGTTTCTAGGGAC
Organism: Pelobates fuscus; assembly: GCF_036172605.1. Classification (NCBI taxonomy): domain Eukaryota; kingdom Metazoa; phylum Chordata; class Amphibia; order Anura; family Pelobatidae; genus Pelobates; species Pelobates fuscus. Next base: position 110,489,856 of record NC_086318.1, on the reverse strand, counting down.
AGCAGGGTATTACCGGAAGTTTGTTCCCAATTATAGCGCCCTGGCCAAACCCCTCACTGACCTGACCCGTAAGAACCTTCCCCGCCAAGTAAACTGGACCCCGGAGTGTGAGCAGGCATTCCAACAATTGAAAAATGCACTGATAAATGCCCCTGTCTTGGCAGCTCCCAATCCAACTAAACGTTTTCTTGTTCACACAGACGCTTCTATGTTTGGATTGGGGGCAGTACTGAGTCAAGTCGGGGCCGATGGCGGGGAACATCCAGTGGCTTACATCAGTCGCAAACTGTTACCTCGAGAAGTAAGCTACGCCGCCATCGAAAAGGAATGCCTGGCTGTGGTGTGGGCCCTAAAGAAGCTACAACCCTATTTATATGGACAGCCCTTTTCCTTGCTCACGGATCACAACCCGTTAGTCTGGCTGAACCGGGTGGCTGGAGACAACGCCAGGCTGCTGCGCTGGAGTTTGGCGCTACAGCCTTTTGACTTTAATATCCAGTACCGGCCGGGTAAGCAGAATGGAAATGCTGACGGGTTGTCAAGACAAACTGACTTAGAGAAATGATCCGTGAGCCCCCGGACATCCCCAAGCCGATCCGTGTTGGATCAGACTGTGTATGCCGGCTTGTGGGCAAGGGGGAGCAGTGTAGCGGATTGGTACCGGGCTGTCCCACGACATGTATGAGAATAAGTGTATTTGGTCATATGGCTGGTTTAATGTGTATGTACATGTATAGAAAGCATGGTATCCGGGTATAATGACAGTTAAATGTATGTAAAGAATTGTATTCCTCTAGTTGTTCGGTAGAATCATTCAAATAAAACAAGGGAATGAAACTACCGAACAACCAGACCACCCAGGAATGAGTGTGCCTCCAATTACCGTTTGCAACAATGTTGCAAACAGGTAATTGGCAATCAGTGCAGTGTGGTCTTTGTCCTCTGGGTGGCCGCCATTCGGGAAACAAACACGTGGCGGCGGCCACCTTAAACTACCGAACAGCGGTGTTTTGCCGTCGAGTGTCTGGAACTAAAATCGGACACTTGACTAGGCAAACACCGCTGAGACCTCCATACTTCCAGAAATTCGTATGGAAACTACCGAATGACCCGACGTTCGGTAGAAAGAACCCCTCAAACAAGGGAATTCATTCAAACCCTCTCCAGGCTCTATAACACAGGCAATTCGCCTGTTTTCATTCCCTTGTTTGTGACCGACCGCAGGGCCAAAATGCATGGAACTGTTTTCGGATACTTTACCCATGCGGTCGGTCAAATCTTTGGAACCCCATATCTCACGAACCATTCATCCGAATGGGCTAATTTTTAAGTATGTTGGTCCCCCAGAATAGAGCTATCTGGGGATGTTGGATTTGTGGATGTACCCCAAGTATTTAGGGTACATCCAAAACTCGGGGAAAACTGTGTACACAATAAGGGGATTATGATGCTAGAGGAGGGGAGGAGATCTGTGGGAGGTTACTACTTAGAGATTGGATAATGTCTTAAGTGTTAGAACCTCCTCCCTTGCATGGGAGAGGGCTTTATAAGGAACTGTGGAATAAAGCTTGTCAGTCTACTCCTGAAACTGTGTGTCGTCAAGTTATTGGGATTGCGATGGGGATACTGCTGTATTACTTTACCTGCTGGAAACCTTGCCTATGGACTTAACATCACCTTGTTCCTGAGCCTCACTGGAATCTCTAGTGGAGAATAGCTGTGCAAGATCGGCTCTCCGCTACACAAGAGTACAGTAAACTTTGAATTGTATGGAATTAAAGCTCAAATTACTAGATTCGAGCAAATCTCTTTTTTTCAGTTCAATACAATTTGGTGTTTAGTGAATAAACCACAAAGTTGGTGAGGCCCTTTAAATGAATAGTTTTTCCTATTTTTGATTTGGGGCAGTGCCCTTAGCTTTCCTGGACATTCATTCCATAATAGATGATCATTTGATTTGTAGTAATCAAACTTTAGATTCAGATTGTGTTTTTCACTAAAGTGTGTATTGCCTGGAATGCAAAGTAACTTTTAGGCCACAATAGGCACATTTAAAACATACAAAAGTAACCCTGCGCTTAACCCCTTAAGGACTAAACTTCTGGAATAAAAGGGAATCATGACGTGTCAGACATGTCATGTGTCCTTAAGGGGTTAAACTCCCACTGCCCTTGGGTAGCAGCAACTACCATAGTACACATCATCCTATACACAGTGGTGTATTTAGGATTTGTGCTGCCCTAGGCAGGACGGTGTTTAAGCACCCCCGTTCCCCCTAATTTACATTTCCCCCACCCCTTCCTGTCAAGGCAGCACTTTGACTGACAGACGCTCACTCACTAACAGATGCACACTCTCATATACACTGACAAACAATGACATATATATACACACACATTATTACTTGGACACTCACTGACAGACGCACGCACTCACTGACAGACGCACGCACTCTCTCACTGACCGACACATACACACACATACACACAAATTCACTCACAGACACATACACACATTCACTCACAGACACACACACACAGACATTTCCACCAACACTCACAAACTAATATTTTTTTAATTTTATTTTAAATCCACCCAGCCTCCCTGGGAAAGCTGGAGTGGATTGCTTACCTGCAGTCCAGTGTGGCTGCTGGGTGGGCAGACAGGGGGCTCACAGGCTGAGTAGGTGACGTTGAGTGATGCCGGAAGCCGGTCTGATGTCATATTCTGGTTTCCGGCTTCATTGAGCAGCGCGGAGGGAGCTGAGCAGGAAGTGCTCAGGTCGGTATGCTCCCTCACTGCCCGCTGCCTGCCTCAGGGTTGGGGGCTCAAAACTGGCCAGCCGGCCAGCTCTTGAGCCCCCCAGGACGTGAGGCAAGCAAGGGATCTGCCTGGGTGTTTGGGGGCAGCTTTTTTGCTGCCTCCTGCAAAGTTCCGCCCAAGGCAGATGCCTTGTTTGCCTCGCGATACACACGTCCCTGCCTATACATACAATAAAAAAACAAAGCAAAGAAAAGGGTTACTTGCGCACTATCCCAAATCTCTATGCATATTTGAATAACTGGAAGCTTTTAGTATTACTCCAATGGCCATTTAAGTGTACGCTTACCTGTCACATCAAGGCAAAACCTGTAAGGTTAGTCCTACACTAACAATTCATCTTGCGGTCTTTAGCTCTAACGAGACAGAACGGGTATTTTTCTAAACCCCTACATGCTTATTAACCCTTAATGGGTGGCACCCCACATGTTGCCTGTTAAGGGTTAATAAGTGTGTAGAGTTAAGAAAAATACCCCTCGCTGTCTCATTAGAGATTTTTACCTTTATAGCATGTCTGACTTGGACATTTTTTCTAGGTGAGCTATCGTGGCCTACAAACTAGAAATCCAATGTGAAATCCTGACAATACATACTTTATTGAATAACATTGAGACTGTTTGTTCTTATTAAATACACTGTATACACATGCAGTGACACTTTTCCAAAGCTCCTTACAGATACCTCCCAACATTCGCTTCAAACATTTGCATCATGAATTGATATCCTGTCTGGGTCGTTTAGTTCCACACACCAACATGCATTTCTTTTAATGGTGAATACCAATGCTGTGTTAGAGATTATTGTTACATTTCAAAATGTTTCTCTTATTCCTCAGGTCAGGTATCTGAACGGTAAGCAAAGCATTCGTGAATAATGAGTTCATGGAACATGGAGAAAAGACGGCCATTGCAGTACTGCAGGCACTTCCTAGCAGACAATGGGACATTTCATGGTAAGACAAATATCTACTAGACTGTTAATTAGTTTTCATGTTGTTTGCATATGCAAAAACGATCGCTTTGGGACGTTTCCCAGTAGGATTTGTGTTACGCTATTATCATTCCTCAAATGTGATATTTCTCTTGAAGTCTGGAATGCCTCTATTTTCCCCATGCTTTCCCCTCTTGTAGGTGCTTGGATTACATGATGTGTAATAGATCAGTGAATGTCACAGCAATAAAACCGCAACGTATGTTTAAAGACAAAGATGATTTTCTAAATGCTGTTTTAGCTTTTTTCAATATCCTTGGCACATTGATAACACCAACCGCCAACAAAAACGTCACACAGTTTACACTGTAAGAATGCCAATTGTGTCAATTTGGTGTAGGCAGACAAAAATGATAAAGGGGAGACAAAAATTACACAATTTAGCCTATACATTTACAAGCACAAACATCTCAATCTTCCCATATAAATAATATGTATAGACTACCTGAAGAGGACACTTCCACCTGTATGTATTATAAATGACAGTTATTTCAGACTCTTATACATTTGCTTTTGCATTTTGTATTAATATTTTTTTGTATATATATTTTTACTAAATTGAGCACAAATATTTCCTTGAACCCTAAAGGTTAAAGGAACCCTATAGTCAGCGGTGTATTTACCGCGAGGCTGACAAGGCATTTGCCTTGGGCAGCACTTTCAGGTGAGCGGCAAAAAAAGCCACCCCTAATCGCCCTGGCAAATGTCTTTCCAGCCTCTTGTCCTTGGGGGCCCAGGAGCTGGCCAGCTGGCCACCTTATGGGCCCCCCCTGAGGCTGGCTAGAGCTGACGTTTCAGGTGGGCGGGAACACTCTCCCCAAGCTCTTCCCTGTTCAGCTCCCTCGCGCGCACCGCAGTGATGCTGGAGCCGGAATATTATGTCACTCCGGCCTCGGCATCACTAAGAGGCGCACAAGGGAGCTGAGCAGGGAGATCAGAGCTCCCTCGCCGCCTGTCTGCCAGACCTCCCAACTGCCCACCTGACCACCAAGCTGCAGCGCCCCAGTGGACCACAGGGAAAAATCCTCTTGCGCACTCCCAAAGGTGGGAGGCTGGGTGGATTTAAACTTTTTTTTTTTTTTACATTGTGAGTGTGTGTCTGTTTGTGAGTTTTAGTGTGTCTGTTAGTGAGAGTGTGTGTCTGTTAATGTTAGTGTTTATGTGTTAGTCAGTGTGTGTCATTGAGAGTGTATGTGTGTTTGCCAGTGAGTGTGTATGTGTCTGTCGGTGAATGCGTATCTGTCAGTTATTGTATATGTGTGTCTGTCGGTGAATGTGAGTGTGTGTGTGTAACTGTGAGTGAGTGTGTAGGTCTGTGAATGTGTATGTTTCAGTGAAAGAGTGTGTTAGTTAAACAATATGTGTGAAAAGGACTGTTTATCTGTGAGTGTATGTCAGTGCATACATCAGTGAGGGCGTGTGTCTGTCAGGAAGAAAAATGTATAAGGGGGGGGGAGGGTGCCTAAATTTTGTCATGCCTAGGGCCAGTGGTGTATCCTGGATTTGTGCTGCCCTAGGCTGTAACACTGTAGTTCTTGAGTGGCTGTTTATGTCTCTCAGGGTGGAGTGAAAAGGTAACTCACTTTTTTTCTCATACCGTAGTTATTTTGCCGCGGCCAGCTCCAACTCCATGGCTGAGATCATCAAATTGGATGGTCTCAGCCAATCCAATGCTTTCCCATAGGAGAGCATTGGGAGGCTAGTGTGCATGTGCGGCAACATGCCACACTGTGCCAATCAGCATCACTTCATTGTGATGCATTGAATCCGTGCATTTTTATGGGGAACGTTCAGTGCCTCCATGCAGAGTGTGGAGAAGCTGAAAGCCACTGTGCAGCATTGGACTAGGAAGCAGTGACTGCCACTAGAAGTGCTACTAGTCAGCAATGTAAACGCATTAATTAAAAAAACGACCACATTAAGCTGTAATAGTTCAGGTGACTATAGTGTCCCTTTCAGGTTTTTTTTTTTCCTTTTTTTCCTGTTGTCAATCATTTATTGAGGCAATCCCTTATCACACAAGTTAGACCATACAATGAATGATGAAAAACAATGTTATAACATGTTACGATGAGATTTATGTCCGCTAAAGGACATCAGGATGTTCAGATGATTAGTAGAGAGAACTCAAAATTAATAATAACAATAACTAGTAGTTTAAAGGGAAACTATAGTGCCAGGAAAACAAAGTGGTGTTCCGGGCACTGTAGGCACTATAGCTCCCTATAGTGCCCATCTTACCTTTCTCTTACCTTGGTCCAGCGGCTGATGTTGCTCAGCGCTAGCTCGGGTTCGCCTCTGCTCTTCCCCCACCGACATCAGCCGGCAAGGTGAGAAATAATGTGCGTATGCAATGGCCGCACTCGCCTTAGGATTTCTCCATTAAAGCATTATTCAGTGCTTTCCTATGGGTATTCCAGTGATGCTGGAAGTCCTCCTGCATAGCGTGAGAAAGTCCAGGGTTCATTAAGGCGACCAAAAGTCGCCTAACGATCCGGTAGTCACTCTGGTGACTGTCTGGTCAACAACCACTAGAGGAGGAGTTAACCCATAAAGGTTGTTACTGCAGTTTAAAAAAAAAAAAAAAAAATGATATTCGGTGCAGAAGTACCAGGATTACCTTCAACAATCATATACACCATATCTTTCAGACCAGAAAATTCAGTTGTAGGAATCTGGTATTGAAGGTGGTGTAAGGGAGCAAAGCCGACTAATGCTCTCCTAGAGAAAGTCAGTGACTGGGACATCAGGCCCTGTTTTCCGACCACAGGTTCCGGCTCTGCCTTCGGTGTTGGCACAGAAGACTGCTGAATATTGATATGCTATGGATCTCTGGACACTCAGAGCTCTGTCAAGAGTCCAACATTGCCCAAAAAGTGTTGCATGGAATATCAAAAGCCTCTAAAAGGGCAGGTGGAGGGTGGTGGGGAAAGAGTTGATGGTATCTAAATAGAGCATGTGGAATCTCCAGCACTCGCTTTACTAGGTAGGCCGCAATATTGGTTCCGCCAAACGTGCCTGAATTTGCCTCCAGAATGTTTGCACCTCTAGTCTACAAGATTGCATGGTGACTCCAAGTGTTACCGTGCAAGTAGAAGCCACAAATAAGTAGAAAGTTTTGCATTGCAAACAAAGCTCAAACGAAGTGCGATCTTTCTGTTAGGCCCTGCCCCTTATGTTTTCATATCAGGGTATTATAGTGTTAAATTGCCTAAAAGCAAATGCCCAACAGAAGCTTTTACACTGTGTGTAAATAATCTAGCCATGGGTTAGCATGATGTGTTTGCTGACATCAGATGCAAAGCTTGCACAAAACTGAGATTTCAGTCAGGAAGAGAGCATTCCAAGTTCCTGATTGACAGCTTATTTGGGCCTACATCTTACATGAAGAGAAAGTGTATTTATCTTTGAAATGCAACATTTTTACAAGGAAGGATGAAAGGACAAAGGGTCTTTACACCATAACAATTTCAATACGATATAGCGGGATGTTGCTTAAAGTGTCCTTTTATTACTATATGAGAGAGAAAATGTATATAAAAAAAATAAAGTTAATTGCATATTAGCAAAATCATATATTTTGCAGACATCTACGAAGTAAATGATGGAGCATTTCATGTGTTCTTGCATACTTTTGCAATATGTGGAGTCCTCATCAACTGGTGTTTGTGAATCTCAAGGTGCAGAGAACTGTCCCTCTGCTAGTAATGATCAGCACTCCTCCTTCACGTCTCATGCTGTAATTGTCAGGGTACCTGTGGTCTCTACCTCCGAAAGAGGTAGAGACTTAGCTGTTCCTCCATCCAGACGGTCTGATGGCTCCCTTCCCCGCGGTCTATCCGGTCATGCTAGGCCGGCCGCGAAGGAGTGACTGCCTTTTACAGCATCTAGGCAGGAAGTAGTCATCAGGACACTCCCCCGGAACAACCTGTCAGTCAATGGCTGCAGGACCAATCAGGACGCCTTGGAGGCGTGGTTACTGCTCTGAACAGGGTATTTAACAGAGCTTCTTTCATTAGCTCATTGCCCTGTCGTGGTTCTAGCTTGTTCTAGTCACTCAGTGCTTGTGTATTCTATTATCCCTTTTGGTTTTGACCTGGCTTGTTTACCTTACTCTGCTTATCTCTGTTACCCTTGATTTGGCTTGTCTCTCGCTTACCTGTCTTCTGTTACCCTCGACCTCGGCTTGTCTTTGACCATTCTATACTGTACTACTTACGTTAGTCCGGCCATTCTAAGGTCCGGTATACGTATCTGGCTACTGTTTGTACTCTGCGTGTTGGATCCCTGTCCCGATCCTGACATTACGACAGGGCCAATGGATCCTGCAAGTACAAACAGTCAGCTGGCTGCTCCTGATCCTAGGTTTGAAGCCATGGATCACAGAATGGATCAGATGGCGCTTGCGCTACAGGCTCTATTAGCTTGTGCCAATAACCCACCAGAGGAGATACGGAATACCCCTGTTTCTCCTGTCGGTTCAGGTCTAGAGGTAGCCACAGTGGGTGCTTCTTCTCACATTACCCCCCCAGTACGCTATGGTGGGGCTCCTGAGAAGTGTCGTGGTTTTTTAAACCAAATTAGTATCCACTTTGAATTGCAACCTCGCTCTTATCCTACAGATAGGGCAAAAGTAGGATTTATTATCACCCTACTCATTGAGAAAGCACTGAGATGGGCCAACCCACTATGGGAGAACGATAATCCATTAGTTTATAACTATAACGCATTTGTAGCTGCTTTTAGAAGAACATTTGACCCTCCAGGTAGAAAGGTTAATGCAGCCAGATTACTGTTGCGCCTGAGACAGGAGAACCAAACACTGGTGGATTATGCACTAGAGTTCAGGTCTCTGGCGGCAGAAATCAAGTGGAATGAGCAGGCGTATATGGATGTATTTTTGAATGGCCTATCTGATGTAATCCTTGATGAGGTTGCTACCAGAGAACTCCCTGAGAATTTAGAGGATTTAATTTCGTTCATCTCTCGTATAGATGAACGTCTAAGAGAGAGACAGAACACTCGAGAGAGGAACCAGAGACCTTCTTTTAGGTTTGCTCCCGCTGTTCCAAGTCCTGACTCCACGATATCTTTGCTTACTGAACCTATGCAGATAGGGTATACCCGCCTCTCTGAGGAGGAAAGACAGCACAGGAGAAGAGAGGGTTTGTGTATGTATTGTGGAGCCAAGGGTCATTTACTCTCGAACTGTTCTAACCGCCCGGGAAACGCTCGCACCTAAGTCTCTCTAGAGGACAGGCCTTGGGTGTTTCTATTTTGTCCTCTACTCCTGATTATAAAGATCACAGGCTTCTGCTACCAGTTTCCTTAACTTGGGGGAAGGAAGTAGTAAGGGCTATGGCATTGATAGATTCCGGTGCTGCTGAGAATTTTATCGACCAAGCCTTTGCTAGTAAGAACAATTTCCCATCCCAGCTAAGGGAGACACCTTTGGCCGTTGAGGCCATAGATGGTAGACCACTACTAGACCCTGTTATCTTTCGTGAGACCATACCCATTAATCTAAATGTGGGTATCCTACACGTGGAGAATTTATCTCTTCTGCTCATTTCGTCTCCTTCCGTTCCCATAGTTCTGGGGTACCCATGGTTGAAAAAACATAACCCTATTATCGATTGGGAGTTAGGAGAGATACTCTCGTGGGGCCAGGGCTGCCAGGATCGGTGTTTGTGCAAGGTTTCTCCATTAGCTAATATTAACATACCGGAGAATCCTACTCAGTCCACAGAAAGACAAATACCAGACCTTTACCTAGACTTAAGGGCAGTGTTTGACAAGAAGAATGCAGATTCTTTGCCTCCACACAGGTCATTTGACTGTAAGATTAAGCTTCTACCCGGCACTATGCCTCCGAGGGGCCATGTATATCCTTTGTCTGTTCAGGAAAACTCGGTTCTAGAGGAGTATATTCGGGAGAATTTAGAAAAGGGATTCATCAGGAGGTCTTCTTCTCCGGCCGGGGCTGGGTTCTTTTTCATTAAGAAGAAGGATGGCACGCTGAGACCTTGTATCGATTACCGAGGCTTGAATAAAATAACTGTCAGAAATGCCTATCCTATCCCACTGATTACCGAGTTATTTGATCGTCTTAAGGGCTCCAAAATCTTCACCAAGTTAGATCTCAGAGGGGCTTACAATTTGGTGAGAATCCAGCAAGGTCACGAGTGGATGACGGCATTCAATACCCGGTATGGCCATTACGAATACACTGTTATGCCATTTGGACTATGCAATGCTCCTGCAGTATTTCAAGATTTGATTAATGAGGTACTTAGGGAGTTTCAGCATGATTGTGTTATTGTTTACCTGGACGACATACTAATACACTCTAAGGAGATTGAGACTCACCATAGACAGGTCAGAAAGGTATTACACAAGCTGCTGCAACATGGTCTATATTGCAAATTGGAGAAGTGCAGTTTTGATCAGTCTCAGGTAGACTTTCTTGGATACGTGATTTCTGGGGAGGGTTTTAAAATGGATCCTGTAAAACTTCAATCTATTTTAGACTGGCCCTTGCCCAAAGGACTCAAGGCTATCCAAAGGTTTATTGGTTTTTCCAACTACTATAGGCGCTTCATTAAAGGATACTCCTCTATCATTGCGCCTATTACCAATATGACCAAACAAGGGGCTGATACTAAGTTCTGGTCTAAGGAAGCTCTGGGTGCTTTCAAGACTCTCAAGGAACTTTTTGCCTCGGCTCCCATTCTAGTTCATCCTGATACGACTCTGCCTTTCTTGCTCGAGGTCGATGCCTCTGAGACAGCAGTTGGGGCTGTTCTGTCTCAAAGGTTAGGGGTGGATAAACCGTTACACCCTTGTGGTTTCTTCTCTAAGAAATTTTCTGGGCCTGAGAGCAGATATGACATCGGGGAAAGGGAACTGTTAGCAGTCATTAAAGCCTTAAAGGAGTGGAGACATTTGTTGGAGGGGACCCTACACCCTATTACGATTTTGACGGACCACAAAAACTTGTCCTATATTGGGGAGGCTAAGCGCTTATCCTCTAGACAAGCTCGTTGGTCCTTATTCCTGACTCACTTCAATTATGTACTGACTTACAGACCTGGTTCTAAAAACTCTAAAGCCGATGCATTATCTCGCCAATATGAACCTTCTACTGTACCTGAACCAGTTCTTTCTTCTATAGTTCCGAAATGCAATATCATTGCTAATACGAATCTCAGGATTCATTCTCCATTACTGGCCGAGATCATTAAGTTGCAACATCTAGCACCTAAACGGACTCCTGCGGGCCGTCATTTCGTTCCTCCTGCTCTTCAACTGGAACTTTTACAGTGTTTACATAATAGCAAGATGGCGGGACATCCTGGTATTCGCAAAACTTACGCGTTGATCTCTAAGGACTTCTGGTGGCCTGCTTTACGGAGGGATACTGAGGAGTTCATCGCTGCATGTGAAGTTTGTACTAAAACCAAACAACCCCATACGCTTCCATGTGGATTCCTGCAACCCTTGGAGGTTCCAGAAAAACCATGGTCCTGTTTGGCCATGGACTTTATTGTCGATCTACCCATCTCTAAAAGACAGACTGTTATCCTCACCGTGGTTGACAGGTTTACTAAGATGGCACACTTCATTCCCCTGCCTAAACTCCCGTCTTCTCCCGAATTGGCAGAGATATTCGCTAAGGAGATTTTTCGCCTACATGGGATACCCTCTCAAATTGTATCGGACAGAGGCTCCCAATTTGTTTCCCGCTTTTGGAGGTCCTTCTGCTCTCAACTTGGTATTAAATTAAACTTTTCTTCTGCCTATCATCCTCAGTCTAACGGAGCTGCTGAACGTACCAACCAGAAAATTGAACAATATTTACGATGCTTTGTTTCTGAACACCAGGATGATTGGGTCGGTTTGATTCCTTGGGCGGAGTTTGCACACAACAATCTCGTTTGCGATTCTACTCATTCAAGCCCCTTCTTCATGAATTATGGTTTTCATCCATCTATTCTTCCTTCGGATTCCCCTTCCCAGGGGGTGCCGTCGGTTGATGTTCATGTTGCCAATTTGAGGAAGTTGTGGGATCAAACTCGACAAATCCTTGTGCACAACTCTATGTTGGTCAGGAAACACGCTGATAAACGTAGAAGGGCGGCTCCGGTCTTTGTTCCAGGTGATAGGGTATGGCTGAGCACGAGGAACATCCGTTTAAAAGTGCCCTCCATGAAGTTCGCTCCTCGTTATATTGGACCCTACAGGGTGCTGACCCGTATCAATCCAGTTGCGTATCGTTTAGCTCTTCCTAATACCTTACGCATCCCGAACTCGTTTCACGTTTCATTGCTGAAACCACTCATATGTAACAGATTTTCCTCCACAATAGCCCCTCCTCGCCCCGTTCAGGTGGAGGGTCAGGAGGAGTATGAGGTTAACTCTATTATTGATTCTCGAATCTCCCGGGGGAGAGTACAATATCTGGTTGATTGGAAGGGATATGGTCCTGAGGAGAGGAGTTGGGTACCTCAGGAGGATGTTCATGCTCCCCGTCTCCGCAGGGCGTATCACTCTCGCTTCCCATCTCGTCCCGGTTCATTCCGCCCGGTGGGCGTATCTGAGAGGGGGGGTACTGTCAGGGTACCTGTGGTCTCTACCTCCGAAAGAGGTAGAGACTTAGCTGTTCCTCCATCCAGACGGTCTGATGGCTCCCTTCCCCGCGGTCTATCCGGTCATGCTAGGCCGGCCGCGAAGGAGTGACTGCCTTTTACAGCATCTAGGCAGGAAGTAGTCATCAGGACACTCCCCCGGAACAACCTGTCAGTCAATGGCTGCAGGACCAATCAGGACGCCTTGGAGGCGTGGTTACTGCTCTGAACAGGGTATTTAACAGAGCTTCTTTCATTAGCTCATTGCCCTGTCGTGGTTCTAGCTTGTTCTAGTCACTCAGTGCTTGTGTATTCTATTATCCCTTTTGGTTTTGACCTGGCTTGTTTACCTTACTCTGCTTATCTCTGTTACCCTTGATTTGGCTTGTCTCTCGCTTACCTGTCTTCTGTTACCCTCGACCTCGGCTTGTCTTTGACCATTCTATACTGTACTACTTACGTTAGTCCGGCCATTCTAAGGTCCGGTATACGTATCTGGCTACTGTTTGTACTCTGCGTGTTGGATCCCTGTCCCGATCCTGACAGTAATGAAGACTTGAATTGTTCTCCAGATTTACATTGCATATACCTTGTATTTATCCACTTAGCAAGATCTGCTCCTATTGTGGGACCGATTGTACAGCGCTACGGAAATCTGATGGCGCTATATAAATAATAATAATAAGGGCAGTGCACTGGGGTTACGACTTTTACAGTTTTTGCAAAATGATGCACTAGGAATTGTGCAGAAAATTAGGATGATTGTTTATTTGTATAAAACGTTCTCATATACATGACTGCGGTGAAGGAGCCGTTGCAGGTGCACCTTAAATAAGTACAATATGAAACTATGCAAAAGCTGTTGGTTAGCGCGTAAAAAAAATAGTTTGTGTATTGACTATAAAGTTTATGATTATTGCCACTAGGTGGCAGCAAACATATGCACATGAAAACATACAGCTTATAGTCATGCTTTTATGAATATAAATATATATATATTTATATTACACAAAAATAGTATCTATCTATGTATTTATCTAATCTCTCTCTATATATCTTTCATGTGTATGTGATCCCTAAGAGTTTTCAAGTAGTATAATTATATATATTTATTAAAATCTATTTCTTTGTGGAAGATATTACACAGTGCTTTACAATTATAGAAAGGGAATGCTTAGAGGTGAAGAAAACCCTGCTCAAGCAAGCTTGTATAATTTGTTTTAGGATTCTTACTGGTAAGGTGGTCCAATTGGGATTGGTACCAAAGTTTCCCAGTTCCAAAACATATATACATTTTTAAGATCTGGAGTTATGAAGCCCTACTGAAGAGTCTTTGGGTGTTTTCTTTTTTGCTGTTTTTCTTAGCACATAAATGCTCTACTGTACCACCTCCATGCTCAGCCACACATTAGATAACCACCGTTTCACATGGCTTGTCCATTTTGGCTTTATTTTTGGTAAATAAATCATGACACTATGTAATATGTCATATGCTGTTGTTCATCTGAGGCTGAATTTACCTATTTTTAAGATTTGTAAATGAACAGATGATTATGTTCTAATATGTAAACCACAGAATTCAAAGGGAGTGTGCTTTCTTTTCACCATGGCTGCATACCAGAAATAATATTTTTTCTTTTTCGAGAGAATTCATATTGTCCACAGTCTTGTCCACAGTAAGTGGATTAACCTGCATGTACAGAAAAACTGTGATGTGTTGAATATTTCCTTGGTGTTATTTTAGCTTCAGTGGGCTCTAATTTAATATATGTAATGTTTTTAGAAACAAACAAACCCCAAGATAAATATTTTATTTCCCTACATGCAAGAAGTGCTAATTTAGTCAAAAGATCAGTCGAGATCACATAAAGCACAAAACATTAAGTGGTTTATTCACTAAAATACTGGCTTGTAGAGGGGTTTAGAAGTAACTCAAGGGAGGGGGGCTGATTGCTATGTTTTGTTGCTGAAGTGTGTTTGCAGCCTACTTGTGACCCTCCGGGTGTGGGAGAAACGACCGAGACAAACTCCCTGTCTCCAATTTACAAATCCTACTATATGAGAAAGCTCAACAAACTATTTGAAACCTTCTGGATGAAGTTGGGCAGCAAAATGCAGCCCCTTCCCCCCTTTCCCCCCCCCCCCCCATACTCTGCTGGCAGGCTGCTAATTTACGATCGCAGTTCTTGTCTGGCAGAGACTTAGGCTTGACAAAAGTGGCCGCAGTGGCCCAAAGGACTCTCAGAGCATCTGAAGTTATGGCTCAGACTCTGCTATCCGGAAACCTAGGAGACCTCCACCAGCTCTGCATCACTCTAAAGTAAATACTCCGCCTCAGAGTGTGAGACGACTGTTTTATACCCAGCACTGAAGCGACTGCTACAATATGAAGGTTTAGAGCAGGACCCCTGATGGCAACTATACGCAGTTGTGAATGGTGGTTTAAACGTGGTCGGAGAGCTTACCAGCTTTTGAGTTGGAGAACCCCAAGGCAGTGCGGGACTGTGACAAACCTCCCGGGAGGGTGAGATGATCAGGTGCTCTGGAAAAGGAACAAACGCGTCTTGAGTATGCAGTACAGCTATTTTGGAGAATGCCCCCTCAACAGTATGTCGAGTATGCCCTTTTCTGGGATCCATAGAAACATAGAATGTGACGGCAGATAAGAACCATTCAGCCCATCTAGTCTGCCCAATCCAATGATCTTTAATTGCAGTTGGTGCTGTTTATGTTTCTCTGTAATATTTTACCATGTGCTTTCCAATATGCTCCACTATCACTTCTGCCCAAAATGAGTAGTTGAGATACTTCTCAAATCGTGTTATTATCATGCCTATCATATGTGTGGAATATGAGTACTATTTGCTGTAGCGTAACTATTTATTTTCTGTAACTGCATTCTCAAAAATAAAGAATCTTTAAAAAAAAAAAAAAAAAAAGGAAAAGTATAACTTTATAATTTTTTTTTCTCCAACTATTTTGAAATGCATTTTGCCAGCTGTCAGTGGTCTAAACTGATCAGCCACAACATTAAATCCACTGACAAGTGAAGTGTATAACAGTGATTAAATGGTGTATGTGTGTATATATATGTGTGTGTGTGTATATTAGGGATCGACTCCCCTATACCATAGTGTTCTTTCCTCCCCCCCTCCCCTGTCCCATAGAGTCCACCCTGTCCCATAGCGTTTCCCTCCCTCCCCTATCCCCCTGTCCCACAGCGTTTTCCTCCCTCCCTCCCCTGTCCCATAGCGTTTTTTTCCTCCCCTCTTCTACCCTTCTCCCAAAGTGTAACTTCCCCCTGTCTTGTCTCCCGCTGTACAGGAGATTCAGTCTCTCAGTGAGCACTTCCTTTCAGTCCTGCCGGGCACAGGAAACAGTGTCAGAATATACTGATAAGGCGTGAAAAATAATTAACAAGCAAGCGCTTGTTTGACCTGAATTAATCACTTCAAATATAGCCCATGCAATATCAAAATTGACCACCAGAGGTCGACATTAAACATGCAGTAATTACCTGACTTCATTTTAACTCCTGTGCAATATAAAAACTGACCACTAGAGGCCGACATTTAAAACCTACAGTATTTAACTTAAAGGGACACTATAGACACCAGAACAACTACAGCTTAATGTATTTGTTCTAGTGAGTATAATAGCTCCCTTCAGGCATTTTCATGTAAACACTGCCTTTTCAGATAAAAGGCAGTGTTTACATTGCCCCTAGGGACACCTCCAAGTAGCCACTCCTTAGATGGCCACTGGAGGGGCTTCCTGGCTCAGGGCTGCACAGTAGGCAGCCCTGCCATTCAGCGCCCCCATGTTCTGCATGGAGACACTGAATTTTCCTTATAAAGATGCATTGATTCAATGCATCTCTAGGAGGAGGTCCTGATTGGCCAAAACGGCATTTGGCCCCGCCCCTGTGCAGATTTTAGCCAATCCAGGGAAAGCATTGGATTTGCTAAAAATCTGCCATTTTGATGATCGCGACTGAGGTGCGACAGGCGGCTCGACTCACTATTTTTACGATTCAGTCAACGAAGTGACTGTAGCAGGTATGGGAGACCTGTCGAGGTTCTGGAGAGTTGGACGACAGCGAAACAGACAACTAGGGGCTGCAGGATAAAGTGTTCCCACGAGTTGAAGGTAAATAAAATGGCGATTGCACAGACCGGAAGTCATGGTATGCAAATCGCCAAACTGAACGAAAGTGGGGAGCAGTCTGGCATCCTTAAGAAGGGAAATCAAGCCCCTCCCATAACTACAGGCCCAGCCTTCCACATATGATATATTAGGCAGCAATTTCATGTGTTGGAAGCAGGAAAAATGGGCAAGCAACAAGATATGAGTAACTTTGACAAGGGCCAAATAGTGATGGTTAGACGACTGGGTCAGAGCATCTCCAAAATGGCAAGTCTTGTGGGGTGTTCACAGTATACAGTGGTGAATACCTATCAAAAGTGGTGCAATCAAGGACTACTGGGGAACCTGTGTCACGGGGATCCAAGTCTCATTGATAAACGCAGTGAGCAAAGGCTAGTCCGTCTGGTCTGATTACATATAAGAGCTACTGTATCTGAACTTAATTCTGTCACGACACTCCTTAGTCGACATGCCCTCGTGCAGTACTCGCACTCACCACTCTTTCTGTTTGGCACTGTTCTCATTTCCTTTCGTTAGGCACTACACCTGGCCCTTGTTTAGCACCTATATATTCTGGTTTCTCCCCTCACTCCCTGTCAGATCATTATCCTCTATCCTTGACCCTGTACCTGCTGTTTCCTGGCTCCCGTGATTCTGGCTCCTGTCTCCTGTCTCCTGTGTCTTGTTTCCTGAGTATCTTGTGTTTCCTGATCTGGTGTTCCGATGTCCTTATGGTCCTGTGTCCTGTGCCTCCTGTTCCAGTGTTCGCCTGCAGTGTTCCTGCCTAGACTCCTTCTCCAGTGATTCTGACCTTGCTGCATTATTTCTGTGTGACCTGCTTAGGACTTTGCCCCTTGATGTTCATTTTGTACTTGGTGGCTGCACTAACCTGACTAAGCCTTTACCTTTGCCTAGGACTATCGTGGACTCTGCCTGCTCTATTGTATATATTGGGTTATTGTATATATTTATATATTTGTGGCATTGTCATATTTTGTTTTGTATATATTATATATATATCTATATCCTTTTTGGTTTGCCTTAATACATTTTCTTTATTACTCCATTTATCGTGTCCTAGAATTATTTCTCTGCTAAGTTGGTTCCCACACTTAAAGGGACAGTGCTGTTGCAGGGCAGCACCCCTTCATGTCATGACAGAATGATCTGACCACTTGGAACCGGCAGAGTATAATGTCTAGGATCACAATGAAGAACCTTGTTGGTATTCACGCTGATTCACAGCAAGAGTGTGCTCTCATTGAGACTTGTTGTAATCAGTTAGGAAAAATTCAGCGGCAGATTGGAAAGGCCTCTAATTTATGCTTATCTATTATAGATGTCTCCTGTCAAATCCAGAAATCTGTATTATGTGGATTTATCTATGAACTTCAAACTTTTCACAAAAACATATGTGATTCATTGCTTTTTCAGTTACCTAATTGCGATATATGGTTGAGAGAGCCTCCTGTGATAAGTAGGGTGTATACACTTATCCGTATGTCTCTTAAAGAGATATCACATAAAAAATCTTTATCATATTTGCAGAGACAAGTGAGAGTAATGCACAATAATCTTGTTGCCTTGTTACCTGAAGTGCAATTTATTATTGATCTTGTACAAGAAAGAATGACTGTCTTTATGCCTGATAATAATGATGGTATTCCTTTTTCTGATGTACATAGCATAACTAATCCTCCTGACTCTGACTTGGGAAAATGGCTTGTTGGTCCTCCCGACTGCAAAACCGAAGTCCCTCTGGAAATTAAAGCTGAATGCCTTCCTGCCCAAACAAAAGACGAAGATGTTGAGGGGTTATACAGCACTGGCGATCCCCTCATGGACCAAGTCTTTGATGAACTGGGTGCTCGTTGCATAGCAGCTTTAGAGGACGAGCAGTCTGAATGGGAAGGTAGTACCAGTACGCAGTTTCCTAATGTTGTCTCAGTACCAGAGACCCATAGTACCCATATATTACCGTCTCTTTTCTGCAAGATCCACTCGCCTATTCCCAAGGTGAAGCTACCGGCTACCAAGATGAACGATCTCAACACCGTTCAAGAGGGTACAAGTCTGGTCAGAGAAAGTCTCAAGCAAACTCTGCCCAACCACGAAGCAGAAACAGACTCCCCTGAGTCTGCAACTAGAGATACGAATTCCTACCTCACCGTGCCAATTGAGGAGACCACCAGTGACCTTAACCAGGTAACGGGATCTGATCTGAAGGCCTGTCCCACAAAGGACAATGCATCCGAACTAGAAGAGTCACCTATAAAATGTGCTCCGGGTGATGCAAGTGACGACAAGGTTGGACCATTGAAATTGGGGACCAATCTCGTTGAAGGTGAATCTCCTGTCAAAAAGTCACCACGTAGGAGACGTGGTAAACGACCTACTTCTTTCAAGACACTGGCTGAGAAGGCTGAAGAACCTAAGGTGAAAACTTCAGAACAACCAGTGGAAGAAGAGGCTATTGTGCCAAAGGCAGCTCATGATTTTGATGTGGGGAGGCTTGATGATTCCAATTTTAACCCTTCTACCTCTGGGGGTTTGAAGATTGGCACCCCTCTCACAACCGCAACTGTGAAAAATGAGTTGTCGCCAACTAAAAAAGACTGTTATCTTCAAATAGAAGACAAAGACTCAGACTGGGTGCAACGTGACAAACCCATGATGGATCAAGCCCAAGAGAAGAATCGAAATGAGACCAGGCTTGTTCTAAACCCACAGCCTGAAGAAGACTCTACAGTTCTTCAAGTTATATGCTCTGGTAGAACAATTTCTCTGCTGCAAGAGGAAACCCCAACTACCAAGCTTGTACCTGAACCAAGCGCCGAAGATTATTCTAATCAGCCGCTTAACCAAACGCCAAAGGAAGGGAGTGAAACCGAACAAGGAGGTACCTGTTCCCATGATGAAGGAAGCTCCTTCTATGACATTTCAGTTACCATGATGTCTATCACTCCACCTAAACTCCAGCAAGTATTAAATGAAGACTTGCCTTCAGTTGAAAGTCTATCTACGACAAATAAAGAACTACCTCAAGCTGAGTTCACAAGGGAAGAAGAGAATGATTTCATTAACCAGGTATCTCTAGCCGCTACAGAAAAATGTCAATTTGAGAGAGAGTCGTCTCTGCTTCGGTTAGCCCCGTGCTCGGAGAAATTTGGGGAACCATTCCTTGATGCATATCTGCGGTCTGTGGAGGAAGGCTCGCAGAATGTTCTTGATCCTGTACCTATTAATTTAGGGGATTCTCCTTGTTTGGTTCCAGTGGTACCTACCCAAGATTACGCAGAGACTGTTCTCCCTTCGACTGAAGTTGCATCGCAGTCTTTGTTCCGAGGATCCCACAAGCCAGAAACCAAGTCAGACCCAGGACTTCTGAGTGATGAACCTGTTACTAGCAATAGTCCCAGATCTAGTGGGTTAACACATTTGTCGGTCACTGGTATGGAGTGTTTCTTATCTTATGTGCCTTTACCTTATGTTTCTGTGTCTGCCCTTCTATTGCTAAATGTTACTCTACAGTCCTTGCTTTTGTATGTTTCTATTCTGCCTCGTTGGTTTCTCCCATGGGATTGTCCGCCTCTCATTCCTCCTAAGCCTCCTCCTTGTTTTCCTCTACTGGTTGGGTGGCCCTGATTTTCCTTCTGCCGGGAGTCGCTCCTTAAGGGGGGGGTACTGTCACGACACTCCTTAGTCGACATGCCCTCGTGCAGTACTCGCACTCACCACTCTTTCTGTTTGGCACTGTTCTCATTTCCTTTCGTTAGGCACTACACCTGGCCCTTGTTTAGCACCTATATATTCTGGTTTCTCCCCTCACTCCCTGTCAGATCATTATCCTCTATCCTTGACCCTGTACCTGCTGTTTCCTGGCTCCCGTGATTCTGGCTCCTGTCTCCTGTGTCTTGTTTCCTGAGTATCCTGAGTATCTTGTGTTTCCTGATTTGGTGTTCCGATGTCCTTATGGTCCTGTGCCTCCTGTTCCAGTGTTCGCCTGCAGTGTTCCTGCCTAGACTCCTTCTCCAGTGATTCTGACCTTGCTGCATTATTTCTGTGTGACCTGCTTAGGACTTTGCCCCTTGATGTTCATTTTGTACTTGGTGGCTGCACTAACCTGACTAAGCCTTTACCTTTGCCTAGGACTATCGTGGACTCTGCCTGCTCTATTGTATATATTGGGTTATTGTATATATTTATATATTTGTGGCATTGTCATATTTTGTTTTGTATATATTATATATATATATATATATATATATCTATATCCTTTTGGTTTGCCTTAATACATTTTCTTTATTACTCCATTTATCGTGTCCTAGAATTATTTCTCTGCTAAGTTGGTTCCCACACTTAAAGGGACAGTGCTGTTGCAGGGCAGCACCCCTTCATGTCATGACAAATTCTGGCCATAACAGAAAGGTGTCAGAACATACAGTGCATCCCAATTTGCTGTGTATGGAGCTGCGTAGCTGCAGACCAGTGAGAGTGCCTATGATGACCCTTGTCCACTTAAGAAAGTGCCTTCACTGGGGACGTGAGTATTAGAACTGGGGCATGAAACAATGGAGGAAGGTTTCCGGGTTTATTAATTAATGTTTTCGTTTAGATCAGGTGAATGGCTGGTTGTGTTTACCTGGGGAAGTGATTGCAGCAGGATGCACTGTGGGGAGAAGACAGGCTGACTGAGGAAGTGTTTGCTCTGGACATTGTTATGCTTGGAAACTTTGGGTCTTGGCATTCATGTGGATGTTACTTTGACATGTACAACCTACCTAGAGATTGTTGCAGCCAACATACCCAAGTCAACATCAAGTCAATGATATTCACCGATAACCGTGACATCTTTTAGCAGAAAAAAGCACCCTGCCACACAACAAAACTTGTTCGGGAATGGTTTGAGGAACATGACAGAGTTCAAGATATTGCCTTGACCTCCAAATTCCCCAGATCTCAATCTGATTGTGCTAGAACTACAAATCCGATCCATAGAGGCCCCACCTCGCAACTTGCAGCACTAAAAGGACCTGTTGCTAATGTCTTGGTGCCAGATAACACAGGACTTGTTCAGAGGTCTTGTGGTTAAGAAGAAAGGTCCAGGCACTCCAAGGTGGGCAGCAGGTGGGCATTTTGGGTCCAATAAATTTGCCTATTTAAATTCTTGGAGTGCCTTTGCCTTTCTTCTTTGAATACAAACTATATTTAGGGGCTTGGTGCTGGACCCTGGTTCGGTTGCACCTAAGTCTGTGTATATGGAAGAGTGCAGTTCCTGGTTTGGCTTTTGCAGAGGTCTTGTGGAGTCCATGCCTCAACACATTAGCACGAGGAGGATCTACGTGATGTAAGGCAGGTTGTTTTAATGTTGTGGCTGATCAGTGTATACACAGTCGATTTAACCCCTTAGCGACGGAGGACGGTTCCGGACCGTCATCAGCATTTTAGCGTTGCCGACCTGAACCGGTCCTGAACCGTCCTAACGGTCTTATGTACTTACCCGATCGCCATCGTTCCCCCGGCGGCAATCGGCGGTGCTCCCGGTGTGGGGAGACTGCCTGCAGCCCAGACAGTCTCCCCGCAGCGTATTAGGACCCCTGGGGCCATGTGATCGCTCAACAGAGCGACCACATGGTCACACTAGGTGTCCATGTGTGTGCCTGCAGGGGGACTGTCTGTGCTGACAGGGAGTCTCCCTGCAAGTGTAAAATCATTAAAAAATAATTAAGTTAAAGTTAATAAAAAAATAATAATTAATTATATATGTGTGGGTATATGTATGTGTGTGTGTGTGTGTGTGTGTGTGTATATATGTATATGTATATGTATATGTATATGTGTGTGTGTGTGTGTGTGTGTGTATATATATATATATATATATATGTGTATATGTGTGTGTATATATATGTATATGTGTGTGTGTATATATATATATATATATATATATAGACATATATTATAGCTATATAATATATGTAATATATGTCTACATATCATATATACAATGTCATGCTAAGTGTATTTTTAGATTAATATGTACATATTTTAATATAAAATACACTTATAATTAAATTACACACGTGTGTGGGTGTGTATATATATATATATATAACTATATTGTGTATATATATATTATTATAAAATACAAATAATAAGTAAATTAAATTAAAATAAATAAAAATAATACAAATGTAAAAAAAATTACATATCTATATTAAATTTAATTCTAACTGTATTTTGATATTAAAATATATATATTTATATCAAAATACACTTAGAATGAAATTGTATATATATCTATGTATATATAAATAAAAATAATACGAAATATGCAAAATTACTTAAATAATTATACAAATATACACATTGAAATTTGAGGGACCTGCCTGCCAACCCAGGAACCTGAAATTCCAGAGAATTTAATTTGCTAGCACTGTATTTTACCCTGTAACTTTCTATGACACCCTAAAACCTGTACATGGGGGGGTACCGTTTTACTCGGGAGATTTCACTGAACACAAATATTAGTGATTCAAAACAGTAAAACCTATCACAGCGATGATATTGTCAGTGAAAGTTACTTTATTTTCACATTTTTCACACACAAACAGCACTTTTACTGATGATATAATTGTTGTGATACGTTTTCCTGTTTTGAAACGCTAATATTTGTATTCAGCAAAGTCTCCCGAGTATAACAGTACCCCCCATGTACAGATTTTATAGTGGTTTTGAAAGTTACAGGGTCAAATATATGGGTCAAATATGTTTACATTGAAAATGGCCAGGTTAGTTACGTTGCCTTTGAGAGCGTATGGTAGCCCAGGAATGAGAATTACCCCCATGATGGCATACCATTTCCAAAAGAAAACAACCCAAGGTATTACAAATGGGGTATGTCCAGTCTTTTTTAGTAGCCACTTAGTCACAAACACTGGCCAAAATTAGCGTTCAATTTAGTTTTTTACTTTTTTCACACACAAACAAATATGAACGCTAACTTTGGCCAGTGTTTGCGACTAGGTGACTACTAAAAAAGACTGGACATACCCTATATTGAATACCCTGGGTTGTCTACTTTTAAAAAAATATGTACATGTGGGGTGTTATTCAGAGAATTTTGACAGATAATAGTGTTACAATTTCACTATTGATAAATTTGAAAAAAAATTATGTTTTGAAACCGCAATATCCTACTTGTACCTATAGCCCTATAACTTGCAAAAAAAAGCACGTAAACGCTGGGTATTTTAAAACTCAGGACAAAATTTTGAATCTATTTAGCAGTTTTTTTTATTCGCTTTTGTAGATGAGTAAAAGATTTTTCAAGTAAAAGTAAAAAAAATGTATTTTTTTACATTTTTCATCATATTTTTTTAAAAATTAAATTACATGAGATTATATAAATAATGGTATGTAAAGAAAGCCTTTTTTGTCTTGAAAAAAAACCAATATATAATTTGTATAGGAACAGTAAATGAGAGAGCGGAAAATTACAGCTAAACACAAACACCACAAAAGTGTAAAAAGATGCCTGGTTGCAAATGTACAACATCGCAAAAACAGTCCAGTCCTTAAGGGGTTAAAGGCAAGATTTTTATTTATTTATTCATTCAGTTTCAATAGTCATTAACTATTGCTTCCTTTGAACTGCAGACAGATATCTGGATTTAAGAGTATCTCCAGCATACTCTTGTATCTAGGTATTTGTCTGCTTATCATGGCACTGTCCCTTTAAACGTGTATTACTATGAAAATGATTGTGGTGCCGTGACACAGCAAACATCTGGAAAAGTGGGGCAATGGGGATGAAAATAAGGCTAATGAGATTTTGGTCCCAATGATGGACAGTTGCAATTTTACCGATCTCTTCTATTTAGATTTAATGCTTTGTCTGAATCGCTGTGCAGCATTTGTTTAAGCTGCTAGCAAACAAACTCGTGAATATAAAATATTGAGAGAGCCTGTCCGCAGGTGTCAGTCACAGTATCTGATCTCTAAGTTTCCAACTGTCATACAGAAGACACTGATATCGCCTCCTCCCCGATGTCACGTTCCAATACTTTGTATAGTCCCAATATGATTACTTAAAAAGAAGCATTCATTTGCTTTTCTTCCAGCCTTCATTACGAAGCAGATTTCTGATTAATTGACTGGTATGAAAAAAAAACACACACAAAAAAACAGGTTAAGGGTTCTTTTTATGAATGAGTTATGCAGAACACAAGGGATGCCTGCTGAATGCAATGCATAATGACGCACAACACTCTCAGGGGTTTAGCCCAGTGTCAAGATCTGCTCATTGTTATTATTGATGGTGTCTATCTCCTGAAACCACTTGCTATAATGCCTGTCTCTAAACCTTCATATTCCCATTTAAGTGCAAATATTTTGATAAATTAAAATGCTATCAGCAATAACGCCTAGCATACCAAGTATACATTTAACAGTAACACTACATGTAAATGGCTTGAAATTCAAAATCCTTTAATTTTTTTGTGCTTGTTTTTCTAGGTAATTGTATATAGGTAGCAAAGGTATAAAAATTAGTTCCAATTCAGTATTTAAAAAAAAAAAAAACTCCAAATGTTCTGTTTTGGTTATATCTAAGTAGGTAATGGTTCTTAGCTTGGAATATTGAGCATTACATATACAAGCAGTTTAGCTGTGAGTTCAGTTTTCTGAAAACAGCAATGATCCCACACACCATCTCAGCCAATTTATAGAGTGATATAGATTGTAACAACTGCTGGCATTTGGTGTATGACAGAGGTCATCATTCAGTATTATTTTCTGAATTCACACTTTTTTTTCCCCCACTGCCTTACCAATGAAATATAATAGTCAAATATCTGCAGTCTGTTTAACCCCTTACAGCTGAAGTCAAGGAATGCTGCATACATCTTCCAATTACTGGTCGTCGCTAACCTGTGTATTTTTATGTATTGATGGACGTAAACCTTTCATCAATGACTTTTTTTTTCAACACAAAAATAACCTCACACAGCGGTATGTCACCGATAACATGGTTGATTTTTTTCTAAAACCGTTGTCGGTTTTCTTACCACATGGCAATACTTGGATGTTTCTTCTTCTTTTGTGCTGTTGACCGCGGTAATTAATTCGGCATGAACAATGTGACAGTGTGAATGGGGAGAATAGCACCGTACTTCAACCAGCCAAATGTTATCTGTTAACCTGTGCGTTTATGCACTGAATAGATACTTCTTTTTTTATACATACCTAGGAACCCGTTTGCCTATATTTAGCAAGGTGCTGAAATCTTTTATTTAATACTTTTGCATATTTTAATTTAAAGAAACAGGATTTGACCGCATTATGCAGTCATTTTATGGGCACACATTCATGTTGCGAACCTCCTGTTCCTCTTAGTTCCAAAGATGCTCTAATGTACTAAGAAGGTGTAAACTGAATTTACTGTCCTGTTCAGGGAAACTGCTGGACATATGTGTGTCTAGTGACTTAGAATATGATCCTGCTGGTAGCCTTCATATGAAAATAGGGCAGCCTGTGGCACTAAACGGATACACATGATATGCTGCAAAGCTTTGTAAAGTGTGGTATTCAACTAACTCTCGTTTGTTTGTTTTTTAAGGAACCTTAAGTGTGCCAGGAGACCAGTCTTCATTCTATTACCATGCTGCATGTACCATTGACACAATGCAAGATTTGTGCTCTTTAATGTCTGACCACAAATTTTCTGATCATCCAGTTTGATGATCAAATGCCAACTGTAGCCTCATCATCTTATTCTTAAAGGACCACTATAGTGCCAGGAAAACATACTTGTTTTCCTGGCACTGTAGTGCCCTGAGTGTGCCCCCACCCTCAGGGTACCCCTCCCGCGGGCTCTAGGGGGTGGAAGGGGTTAAACTTACCTCTTTCTCCAGCGCCGGGCAGGGAGCTCTCCTCTTCCTCTCCGCCTCCTCTCCTCCTCGGCAAGAGCCACGCGCGCATTCAGCCATTCTCATAGGAAAGCATTCACAATGCTTTCCTATGGACGCTGGTGTCTTCTCACTGTGATTTTCACAGTGAGAAGCATGCAAGCGCCTTTAGCGGCTGTCAATGAGACAGCCACTAGAGGCTGGATTAACCCTTATATAAACATAGCAGTTTCTCTGAAACTGCTATGTTTATAGAAAAAAGGGTTAAACCTAGCTGGACCAGGCACCCAGACCACTTCATTAAGCTGAAGTGGTCTGGGTGCCTATAGTGGTCCTTTAAAGAGAGTAATGAGACAGGTGTGCTCCTCTGCTTCTCTAACTTCAAGGGTCAATGTTGTGTGCACTCTGCACAGATGTATATTTGCTCAGCACCGTTTCATACCTTCACACTGTCCCTATGTTGGGCCAAAATCCCTCTGTCCCTCTTTTCTAGGGGCTCCATGCTGTTGGCGTGTCTCAGTGTATAAACGAGCTCCACAGCAATAATGATCACTGTAATGTGTATTTAAACTACAAAAATGTGTTCAGAAATCCGTCTGTGTAAATAAGATACATTGTACTTGTTCTACATCACATTTTAGTTGCATCAATTATTAGTAAGTCACGTAATATTTCTCAGAACAGCCCCGCCCCTGGCCCCTGGCCACACCCCCACGCACACCACTAAAACTAAAGTTTCCCTCTCTGTCCATTTCAAATGTTGGGAGCCATGTGGTTTCTTACATTGGCCATCAGAGTATATGGGGCCACTGTCTCCTGATCTTCGTTGTTTTTGTTCCTTGAACTCCATTTCCTCTTTGCTTTTTGTTTATTCGAACGTTCTTTGTAAACTAACATCTAGAGCCGTTAGCTCTGCCCTTCTCTCAGATTTTGCTGAAATACAACTCCCGTGAGTCTCCTTTTGGATGACTGCTGTTTTTAAGATATAGGAACCCCTACATCTAGATCATATTACTTTCAAATTTGATAAGGTTACATATGTACCCAGCATTCTAATGTTTGTTCAAGGATCACATTATTCAAAGCTTGATTATTGTATTTACCTAACAAGTGGTCACTGAGTGTATGTCGTAAAAAAAAAATAAGATTCTCTGTTATTATCTATATGCTAATTGAGCACTTTGCTCTTGTTGCGGATCATGATACGATGTTTTGACAGAATACATATGTGATGTCCACAATTCACACATTCAGACATTATATATCTTAATTAGTCTCTGAGTAATCTGCATGCCTCCATCATTAACTCAGTTTACACACTGAGTTAGACTGTGTCATTTTCTTTCCTTTTCATGAAATAATAATAAACCTATGATTTGACTCCTCATGAGCAATTTCATTTTGCTAATCACCAGTTCCTGTAAAATTATTTCAGTTTTATTTTATTGCAGCTACAAAGATTTTTAGCATTTACATATTATTCAGCTGTCTTCTCTGTGGCACAAAAATATATAAAAAAAAATCACTCAGGCACACTGCAAAAGATTAATTCATTTGTACTTGATTCCTTGTAATTTCTGCGCTAGGATTTATTTTCGTGATCAGACTATCTAAGTATTGGCAATGCGTCACACTTGCACTGGGCTGGAGAGGTCATGGAATTAAATGCAATGACGTATTTTACGCCATTTAGTCCGACATGACCCAAGAGACTGGAACTACCAATGCATCTCAGGCCGTTGATCTCTCATAAGGTGCATAAAATAATACTTTACTTTCCTGCAGGGCTGGTGCAAGGATTTTTGCCACCCTAAGCAAAAATGTTCTGCTGCCCCATTCGTTCCACCCACTCATGCAGACTTTCATACACTGACCCATACAGACACACACACTGCCCCGCACACTTACACATATGCTCACACTGACCCCCTTCCACACACATGCTGACCCATGCAGACACGCTGACCTATACACACAGAGACCCGTACACAGTAGCGTTTTAGCTGCAAGGCAAACAAGGCATTTGCCTTGGGCGGCATTTTCCAGGGGGCGGCAAAAAACGCCGCCTCCAAATGCCCAGGGCAAATGCCTTGTTAGCCTTGTGTCAGGGTACCTGTGGTCTCTACCTCCGAAAGAGGTAGAGACTTAGCTGTTCCTCCATCCAGACGGCCTGATGGCCCCCTTCCCCGCGGTCTATCCGGTCATACTAGGCCGGCCGCGAGGGAGTGACTGCCTTTTACAGCATCTAGGCAGGAAGTAGTCATCAGGACACTCCCCCGGAACGACCTGTCAGTCAATTGCTGCAGGACCAATCAGGACGCCTCGGAGGCGTGGTTACTGCTCTGAACAGGGTATTTAACAGAGCTTCTTTCATTAGCTCATTGCCCTGTCGTGGTTCTAGCTTGTTCTAGTCACTCAGTGCTTGTGTATTCTATTATCCCTTTTGGTTTTGACCCGGCTTGTTTACCTTACTCTGCTTATCTCTGTTACCCTTGATTCGGCTTGTCTCTCGCTTACCTGTCTTCTGTTACCCTCGACCTCGGCTTGTCTTTGACCATTCTATACTGTACTACTTACGTTAGTCCGGCCATTCTAAGGTCCGGTATACGTATCTGGCTACTGTTTTTACTCTGCGCGTTGGATCCCTGTCCCGATCCTGACACCTTGCGGCTAACTGGGCTGCCGGTCGGGCTGATGGGCTGGGCTGATGGGCTGGGCGGGCGGCTGGCGAGGGAGCTCTTCCTCTGAGCGCTCTGCTCAGCTCCCTCGCGCGCCGCAGAGTGAGGCTGGGAGCCGGAATATGACATCATCTTCTGGCTCCCAGCCTCACTCTGCGGCGCGCGAGGGAGCTGAACAGAGCGCTCAGAGGAAGAGCTCCCTCGCCAGCCACCTACCCGCCAGCGCACAGCAGCCTGCACGCCCGTCCCGCAGCCACTGGACCACCAGGGAGAAAGAGACCACCCCCCCAGCATTCCCAAAGGTAAGGAGGCTGGGGGGTAGGTTAGCTAGTGTATGCGTATCTGTCAGTGAATGTGTGTGTGTGTGTGTCAGTCTGTTGGTGAGTGTGTGTGTGTCTGCTAGTGAGTGTGTGTGTGTGTGTCTGCTAGTCAGTGTGTATGTGTCTGACTGTGTGTGTGTCTGTTAGTGTGAGTGTGTTTGCCTGTGAGTGTGTGTGTCTGTTAGCTAGTGTATGCGTATCTGTCAGTGAATGTGTGTGTGTATTTAGAAGGCGGGACAGGGGGGAAGGGTTGGGTGGGGTGGCGCGGGGGGGGGGAGACGGGCGCCTGAGTTTTGTCCTGCCTAGGGCAGCACAAAACCAGGATACACCACTGCCTATACACACATACAGACCCATACATACACACACTGACCCATGCAGACACATGCTTACCCATACACAGACTGATACATATACACACACACTGACTCATAAAGATACACACGCTGACCCCATGGGCGTCCGCAGGAATTTTTCCAAGGGGGAAGAGGGGCATAATTGTAATGACATCCATGCTTGGTCCATTTTTGACAGTGTCATGAAAGGGAAGGGGCATAGTCATTATGTTTGTATTCCTGACACTATAGTGTTCCTTTAACCCCTTAAGGACACATGACGTGTGTGACATGTCATGATTCCCTTTTATTCCAGACGTTTGGTCCTTAAGGGGTTAAGCAAATTAAAGGAACATTCTGGTCACCATAACAACTTCATCTAAATGAAAATGCTATGATGCCAGGAAGCCCCTGGGTGCTCTCTTTCCTTTAAGGGGTTAAACCGCTCTCAACCCCCCAAAGGCTTTCTCCAGCTCCAAATCTCCAGGTCGCTCAGTGGTATTCCGCTTCTGAAACGGAGTTCAGGAAGTGCAGATTAACGTCAGGCATGGGTGCTACAGATTGGCTAGAGTGGTCAGTTGACACTCTAAGCCAATCGCTAGTTCCCGGTTCATAAAATGTTTACTCCTTTATGAATGGGGAGCTACTGATTGGCTTAGAGTGCCAGCTAACTGCTCTAGGCAATCAGCGATACTCCTACCCAGCGGCACTCTGTGCTTCCTGACTCATTAACACATTAACACTGATATTTTTTTTTACCTGGGGAGATGAGAAGGTACAAAGTTTCCCTGCCTGGCCCAGGTACCAAAACCTTATGATGTGGTGTCCAGAATAAAGTGGAGGGTTCACTTCACTTGTCCTTCCTGCTCCAATCTCCTTTTCTTCTCCTTCTCCTTCATTGTACACAGTCTTCTCTTTCTTTTGATACTGTCTTCTCTCCTCCTTTCTGCTTATTTTGCTCCCTCCCTTCTGCTCCTTTCTCTTTCTGATCCCTTTCTGCTCCTTGTAGACCCTTTCTGCTCCTTCTCCTACTTAACCTTTGTGCTCCTTCTGATTCTTTCTGCTCCTTTACCTTTGTGCTTCTTGCTGTCCCTTCCTTCTCCTTGCAGACCCTTCCTTCTCCTTGCTGACCCTTCCTGCTAATTTCTGTTCCTTTGTGCTCTTTCTCCTACTTTACCTTTTATGCTCCTTGCTGCCCCTTTCTGCTCCTTGATGTCCCTTTCTGCTCCTTGATGTCCCTTTCTGCTCCTTGATGTCCCTTTCTGCTCCTTGATGTCCCTTTCTGCTCATTTCGGTTCCTTCTCCTTTCTGCTCCTTCTCCTACTTTACATTTGTGCTCCTTCTGCCCCTTCCAGCTCATTGCTGACTCTTTCTGCTCCTTAATTCCCCTTCCTGCTTATTTCTGTTCCTTCTCCTAGTTCACCTTTGTGCTCCTTCTGTCCCTTCCTTCTCCTTGCTTACCCTTTGTGCTCCTTGCTGACTTTTTGTGCTCCTTGCAGACCCGTTGTGCTCCTTGCAGACCCTTCCTATGCCTTGCTTCCGTTTCCTACTCATTTCTGTTCCTTTGTGTTCCTTCTCCTACTTTACCTTTTGTGCCCCTTTCTGCTCCTTGATGTCCCTTTCTGCTCCTTGATGTCCCTTTCTGCTCCTTGATGTCCCTTCCTGCTCATTTCTGTTCCTTCTCCTTTCTGTTCTTTCTCTTACTTTACCTTCCTGCTCTTTGCTGACCCTTCCTGTAGGCTGCCCCCCCTATGCCTCACTTCCCTGATCTATAGGCCGCCCCCCATCCCTCACTTACCTGATCTATGGGCTGCCCCCCTATGCCTCACTTCCCTGATCTATAGGCCGCCCCCCATCCCTCACTTACCTGATCTATAGGCTGCCCCCCATCCCTCACTTACCTGATCTATAGGCTGCCCCCCATCCCTCACTTACCTAAACTATAGGCTGCCCCCCATATCTCACTTACCTGAACTATAGGCTGTCTCCCCGCCCATCCCTCACTTACCTGATATGTAGGTGGATTCCCCAATCTCTAACTTACCTGATCTGTAGGTGGAACAGTCTTATTCCTCCCCCCCCCCAATTATTATAGAAGTCACGCTCACATGCTACCTATTGCTGGTGCTAGATTGTTTTTAGGGCTTTCTCCCACTTGAATTTAAGAGGCCCCACCCATTGCTCATGTGTGGAGGCGGGGGAGGGGGGGGGAGGGACTTCAAAATGGCACCCCAATTTTTTGTTGTTGTTGTATAGCTGTGGGTAGCTGCACAAGGCAGATTTTATACCTCCTTTTTGCTAATATGGGGGATCATACTGACATCCATAGGCCTTTTAAAAAAAATAACATTTTAATGTGATGGCTGGGTTGCAAACTCAGACCATCCATCACATATGAATCACAAGTTCATTTACTATTGTGCCAAGCAGAGATTATTGGTGTGCAATCAGTGAGCCAATTCAGCCTTCTGCTGTGAGCCTTCTAAATGTCTCCGCCAGGAGACTTTTTAAGTCTTGCTGCAGAACTGCCTTTTTTTGGAGCACGAACCTCCTGTGGTGTCAGCATGGCCGCGAAGGGACCCATGCCGGCTGTGATCGCAATGGGGGTTGGTGTTCCCCCTAATCGACTGGAGCCCTGGTGCGGTCACACCGGCTGGTGTAGCATTCCTAGCCTGAATGTTACAAAATATATTGGGGACTTGTTTAGAATGTATTGTTAATTGATAGCCAACAGAAAAACTGACTTTGCCCAGAGCCCACTTATTTCTGTAGTATATAAAGGTTTGGGTGACAAAATATTTAAAGTACTTTGTGGTTCAATTATTTAATTGTGGAATTGAATGAAATCAATGTGTTTTGTTTGCTTTTACTTCTTTAGCTGAAGCAGAATTTTATGATGAACATTTATTTATAGTATACAATATTTTATATTGGATTAACCTTTGGCATCCACAGTCAGCACTTAGTATGACACTCTAGGTACCAATATAACTTTAATTAAGTTGATTAGATACAGTACTTTCTATTACTGAGGATTGAGGGGCGGTTCTGTTTGTAAGCATTTGGGTACATTCTGCTTGATGTTTCACATTATTTTCTACATTTTAATTTAGCATAGTACTTCCGTTTAATATTCTTACTATTGTGCCATCAGGTATTTTCCATTATAGGCAGACATTTTCCATTATTAGGCAGACAGTCACTGACACCGAGGTAAACATCCACACATACAGAGACAGGCAGACAGTCACACACAGACAGTCACACACACACAGGCAGTCACACACACACACACACACACACACACACGCAGACAGTCACACACACACGCAGACACAGTCACACACACACGCAGACACAGTCACACACACACAGGCAGACAGTCACACACACACACACAGTCACACACTGACACACTGACCTGCTTCTTACCTCCTGCTTGGAGCTCCTGGAGGCTGGGTGTTGGGGAAGCAGGGACTCCTTCCTGCTTCCCATGCTGCATTAACCAGGCCCCCGCCGCATAGCAAGCTCCGCCCCCGCCGCACGCTAGCTCCGCTCCCGCCGCAATTTGAGAGCTGTGCCGGCCGCCTGGCTCCCCCTGCTCCCATGGCACCCTGTGTGGTCAAACAGCTCACACATAGCCGGCCAGGATCACAGGAGCCTAATCACTGAAGGGGGCTGTCAGCCCAGCCCCAGGTGCCGCGGCCCACCGGGAAATTTCCCGGTATCCTGGTGGGCCAGTCCGGCCCTGGATAGTAGGTGTGATGACAGTGTGTGATATGTATGCTATGTGTTGTCTGCGTGTGATAAATGTAATGGGCGTATTAACAGTGTGTGATATGTGTGTATTGGTTGTATGTGATATTTGTGCTGGGTTTATTGTCTGTGTGTGATGGTTATTTAATTCAGATAAAAACATGCATTTGGGCCTGTGTGTAAATGCAGGTGTATATGTTTGCAGAGTTACGTGAACACAGTCAGATGCACACAGTTATGCATATACACTGTCAAATCCACCACATGCACACAGTCGCAGGCCGATAGTCACATACACAGGATTAGGCAGTAACACACATACACAGTTACAGGTAGATAAACACACTCACACACAATTACAGGCAGACAGGCACACACACACAGGCAGACAGTTATTCACACAGACACACACAGGCAGTCATGCGCACACACACAGGCAGTCACATACACACAGGCAGACAGTCACACACATACAAACAGGCAGACAGTCATGCACACACACACACACACACAGGCAGACAGTCATACACACACACACACAGGCAGACAGGCATACACACAGACAGGCAGTCAGACACACTCACAAACACACATGCAGACAGTCATACACACAGACAAACACACACAGGCAGTCATACACACACACACACAGAGACACGCACACACACAGGCAGACAGTCATACACACACACACACACACACACACACACAGGAAGACAGTCATATACACACACACACATAGGCAGACAGTCAAACACACAGACACAGGCAGACATACACACAGTCATACACACAGACACACACACACAGGCAGTCATACACACACACACACAGAGACACGCACACACACAGGCAGACAGTCATACACACACACACACACACAGGAAGACAGTCATATACACACACACACATAGGCAGACAGTCAAACACACAGACACAGGCAGACATACACACAGTCATACACACAGACACACACACACAGGCAGTCAGACACGCCCAAAGACACACACACAGGCAGAAAGTCATACACAGACACACACACACACACAGGCAGTCATACACACACACCCACACACACACACAGGCAGACAGTCATATACACACACACACACGCAGACAGTCATACACACAGACACACACACACACACAGGCAGAAAGTCATACACACAGACACAGACACACACACAGGCAGACAGGCAGACACACAGACAGTCACACACACAGACACACTGGCAGACAGTCACACTCACACTGACAATAACACCGTTACCTGTGGAGTTCATTGTGGAGGCAGTGCAGCTTCTGGAGACTGTTTGGTGAGGAACAGGGACTCCTTCCTGCTTCCCCTGCAGCAGTTATCCGGTGCTTTTAGCTCCGTCCCCACCACATTTTTTTTTTTATTATATTTTTTTTAATTTCGGTCGGCCATATGTGAGCTGTGTCGGCCGCAGGGCACTCCCTGGTCTATGGCGCCCTGTGCGGCCGCACACCCCTGAATGTATATGACTTTGTGCAATTTTGTGACTGAATATACACTGTGTGCTGCCATTTTGAATAGTTAAAAGTAGGTCTTTATTCCCTCCCCCACAAATTGGACAAATATGTTTTTCAGTTATCTATGAAAGTAAGTCTATATTTCCCCAGGTCCAAGTATTCCTACAAATTGTGACATTTCTATGTTATAAGAAAAATATGCAGGGAGAAGAAAAAGTATATTTTTAAGCGTTTTCTGTGACTCTGATCACATATTTTTCCACGTCCTTATTTCAGCTTAGTATTTCTGTGCCGTACTGTCGAGAAGCCTGTCTACGTCTCGTCACAGTGGCATACAAATGTCTCAGATCTACCACCTGTTGTGAAGTTACACTACCTGGGCATTAAACTGAATCATATTTCATCTAAAAGCTTTTTCTGTAAGGAAAATCAATTCCGCACAAACTATTCTACAAAATCCTAGTGATGAGTAAAACTTTGTTATCCTTCAGCCCAAGTTCTATCCCGAAGAATTACTAGTGTGATAAGTGGTTTTATGATGATACAGACAGATGACTATTCAGTAATTGTTGAATCTGCATTATGTTAAAAATAAATGAAACAAAGTTGTTGTTTTTTTTTACTCTTACAAAAATATCTT
The DNA here is from genome assembly GCF_036172605.1 of Pelobates fuscus. Taxonomy (NCBI): domain Eukaryota; kingdom Metazoa; phylum Chordata; class Amphibia; order Anura; family Pelobatidae; genus Pelobates; species Pelobates fuscus. The sequence continues at coordinate 110,454,145 of NC_086318.1, read as the reverse complement.
GTTTTATATAATCTTAAGAAAGCTGTAGATATATTGTGTATCTAGGTTAATCTCATAAGAATACACTCTTATAGGTTATTAGAGTAGTACCTGCTACACATGGGTTATGCCTGCATGTAAAAGGGGGATGTCCTTGTGAAGATCACTCTAAAGTGCTCACTTATGGGCTTAAATGACCTGTATTTGATGACAATAGCAGCACAAATTACGGTAATTTTAAACATGCACTTGAACCGCACATCGGCCCATTTCTCCTGACCTTGTCTGAAAGGACCACATTGTCAGTTGAATGTGAAGATTGTGCTAAATTGTGCATCACATGACCAAACCCTGTGCTTGTATGTGTATGTGTGTGTGTGTGTATATATATATATATATATATATATATATATATATAAAAGGATTTCATGGCACCATTTTAGTCACGAAGAAAGGTTTACAAAATTTGAATCTCTTTAGTTTTGAAAAAGGCGCCTCAGATGGGATATGTTAACATTATACAAATATATTCGGGGCCAGTACAAACCATTATCTGGAAATCTATTCATAAACAGGGCTATACATAGGATACGAGGTCACACATTTAGGCTGGAAGAAAGGATTTCATCTAAGGCAAAGAAAATGTTTTATTACAGTAAGAGCAATAAGGATGTGGAATTCTCTGCCTGAAGAGGTAGTTTTATCAGAGTCCATACAGATGTTTAAACGGCAATTGGATAAATACTTGCAAAAACATAACATACAGGGATATAATTTCTAATTAGTGGGGTAATAGCTGCTTGATCCAAGGAGACATCTGACTGCTATTTTGGGGTCAAGAAGGATTTTTTTCCTAGTTTGTTGCAAAATTGGAAGCACTTCAGACTAGGTGTTTTGCCTTCTTTTGGATCAACAGCAAAAACATATGTGAGGAAGGCTGAATTTGATGGCCGCAAGTCTCTTTTCAGCTATGTAACTATGTAATGTCTATTGCTTACGGTGACTGAAGAAATGTAGGGGAAGAACATGAAATATGACGCCTGACTGTATTTATTTGCATATCCAGAGGACTCTGGGAAAACTTTGGCAATATGGTTCCTGGGAATGTTCATGATGGTCTTTCTCCAGTGGTCTCACTTGTGAGATATATATATATATATATATATATATATATATATATATATATAAATATATATATATATAAATATAGAGATAGATAGATGTGTACACACACTATTCCTGTCTCTCTTCTTCATTGACTAGTCATAGAGGACCTTTGATATTAAGGTTCCCCATCCCCTCTATATATATTGTAGTTAGTACATTAAACATAGAAAATAATATCCAGACAGTTACTAGTTTGTCTTGTGGATTTACTTCCACATCTGAATGACAGCTCATGGGGGTTTAATTCTGAATTAGTATGGCACTCCTCAGTTACCATGGTAACATCTCAAGCTCTTACAATGACGATATCAGCTATTCAAACAACTTGGTATCTTTGGTTTAAACTGGGCTGATGGCTGTTTTAAATTTGGCCTGACACGTATGTAAATTATTTTCAGGCTGTCAAATTTATAAGTAAATTCCCTGCTCTCACCCCTCCTCCTCTTTTCCAGCTAGGTGAACAGGACCCTGTTTAAGACGAAAATTGCAAATGATGTGCAAGACACTTATTAAATATAATTTCAAATAGAAACGGTCAACAGACAGTAAACATAACATTGCAACAAATAAGGTCTAAGATATGTTAAAGGCCTAATGAGGTTGGCCGGAATGTTTAATGTACTATAAAGATGTTTTTAGGATGGGTAATTTCAATGGGTTAACAGAATATCGGATAATGACTGTTTGCATGTAACACATCCGATTCTATCACATCTAGTCAGAAAATAAATATCGGAGTTTACATGTGTTTGCTGTCCTGTTTTATTTATTTTTAAGGTACATCAGGAATTTTAGATTGGATACAAATTTTGATTTTTCATGTTTTATTATATTCACTTTTTGATGCAGATCTCCTGCAAGAAATAAGGCATAGCATTTGCAGACATTACAGTATATTACATTCTGCTTTGTCTGTTCATTGGTTAATACATATTACAGAATTAAAACGTTTTAGTGGGAGCATCAACGCATAATATTGTACAAAATCAATAATTATACAGAAAGTTATAAAGAGTTTTAATCGTATATGTATGTAAGATTTATTCACAAGACTGGTAATTATAGAGTTGAACAGCAGATTTTAGACTAAATTTCAAAATTATGGAGCTGGAAATTTGGGAGTCACGGCTCCGAGTGCTTCTATCACAACTGGGACTACTACTGCCTTCACTTTCCACATCCTTTCTAGCATTCCTTACAGTCCTTGGTATTTGTCCATCTTCTCATGTTCCTTATTCCGGATGGTCTAGTCACTGGATATTTCCACATCCATCACCACTGTAGTTTTCCACTGCTTAAAATTTGCAATTGTCTTGTCAACCTAGTGTAACGGGGTTTTGGGGGTGCCCCCTAGTGTCTTTGGGGTCCTTATACCTAGTTAACTCACTATGCCTGACAGGCGGATCCTGAGCCTCCGCTATCTGGGAGCTGGGGTACATGTCTGCGGCAGCGCCTCCACCCAGTGGAGCATCCGGAGTAGGGATGTGGGGTCCCACTGGGAACATACTTGGTGCAATGAGACTGACACAGCCTAACTGGAACTAACTTTATATGGTAAATAGCAATTGAATCAACATACATAGGAAAATACAATGGCGTAACCAGATAACAATTCAATGTGGATTTTCCTCACTCACCCACCAGCACACCTGCGTCCCACCCCCTTATCTTCGCCCTAGCGGCCGTTGGTGCACATAGGAGAGTTGGGGCCCTAATAAGTCCTGCTCCGCAGGGTCACTGAAGCAGCCTTAGATGTGTAATGTCCATCACGGGACCTCAGAGTCTTTACTGTGAGCGAGGAGACAGGTGCCCTGTGGTGATACAGGGAGAGGCTTGGCTTACCCTCACAACACAATTAACCAGGCCAGTCAGTAGCAGTCTCCTCTCACTGGATTCACCAAACGTCTGGACTCAATGCTTGTCTTTGCCAGCAGGTCCCTCTCTCAGCTGGTGTGATCTTGGGTGAAACAAGTTCTCTCCGCCAGGTTCCATCTCTGTGCTACAGTCTCTCACATGTCCTTTTTTTCTTATCAGCATGTGGTACTTCTAGAATCTTTCTTTTTTTAGGCCTCCTTCCTCAGAGCTGTGCAGGAAGTCCTCCCACTCAATTCAGCAAGTCATGTGATCAATGCTCAATGTTTTATTAACAGCATACTGAGGCCATGTGCCATCTACTGGGCATTTCAGATAATGCAGCCTGTGTAACTTCACAGGGTTACATGCTCCCCCTTGAAAATACTTGCCTTCCACTGGCAAGTCCTAGCCAGGGAGCTTAACAAAAATTCAACAGAGAAAGGTTTAGCATACCTACAGTACAGTTAGCACAGTAACATCCTAGCTAGCTAGTTATTTAGGGTAAAGAGTCACTAACATTTACCACTTCAGCTAGTGCATGTAGGAAAGTGGCCATTTTAGATGCGGCTTGTGTCAACGGAGCATATCTGGGCTCTCCTATATTATCATAAACTAGGGCCCTAGGGGGTTGCCGCACTCTGGTGCTGTGTCTCAGTTCTCGCTGGGGGAGAGGATCTTGGGACATCAACTGTGGAACTCCGACTCCTGCCCTCGAAGTAGAGTCTCTAAGGGAAGTTCCAGGCACAAAACATGGACTTTCTGGATTCAACCTTGGAGAACTTTGTGACCCAGGAGAGGTTCCGGGACTTTGTGAAACCACAGGAGTTAAAGGAGGCAATTGCTGTGTTTCTTCAGCGGGTGATGACCACCACTGATCCTCTGCACTGGGAGTTCCCAGGGTCTCCTCTGCCCCATTTCTAGGACTCCCTGCTGGGTTTTCCTCCAGTTCTTCATTACTCTCTTCCTCTTCATCAGCATACACAACTGGAAGCAGATGGTTTCTATGCCAAGCCTTTATTCGGCCCTCCGTGACCCTAATGTTGTACACTGGCAGTCCTTCCAGTTTGGACACAACCTCAAACAGGGTATCTTTCCATCTGTCAGCCAGTTTGTGTTTTCCAAGCACACCTAGATTCCGAAGAAGAACTTTATCCCCTGCTTGAATCTCCCGATATCTCACCTTAGCATCATATCTTCTTTTGTTCCGTTCTTCCATTTTTGCTGCAGCTTGGGTGGCCAACTCATAGGCCCGCTGAAGGTTTTGTTTGAGGTTCCTCACATATTGAAAGTGTGAAGTTGAATCTGTTCCATCAGGAGACACTCCCAAATGGACATCTATCGGCAATCGAGCTTCTCTTCCGAACATTAGGAAATAGGGTGAAAACCCTGTAGATTCATGCCTTGTACAGTTGTATGCGTGGACCATGGCTTCCACATGTTTACTCCAAGACCGCTTCTCGACTTGCTTGAGAGTCCCTAGCATATCTAGGAGGGTCCTATTGAACCGTTCTGGCTGTGCATCACCCTCCGGATGATAAGGTGTGGTTCTGGACTTCTGCACCTGCAACATGCCCAACAGCTCCCTGATCAATTTACTCTCAAAGTCTCTACCTTGATCAGAGTGTATCCGATTGGGTAATCCATAGTGAATAAAATACTTCTACCAAAGGACTTTGGCTACAGTCACAGCCGTTTGATCTTTAGTGGGGAAGGCTTGAGCATATCTGGTGAAATGGTCCGTTACCACCAGCACATTTCCAATTCCCGCTGTATCGTTCTCAATGCAGAGGTAGTCCATGCACACAAGATCCATGGGTCCCGCACTTTTCAGATGACCCATAGGGGCAGCTCTCACCGGCAGGGTCTTCCTCTGGATACATAGGTTTTGTCCACCCCGAGATGCCCATGTTGATCGTGGAGAGCTCTCAGGACCATGCCACGGTATCTGTGCGGTAGTACCAATTGTTTTCTATCAGGGTGATCATGATACTTCACGACCCTATAGAGTACCCCATCTTCGAGATGTAGTCGGCTCCATTCTCTTCGGTATAATTCTCTTTGACTCACAGGTAGGGAAGTCAGCAATTTATGATTCTCAGTCTTCATTGCTCTGATAACTATCCCAATATACCAGTCCTGCGCTTGAGCCTTCCTCTTGTCTTCTGTGCTTATACTGGACCACTGTTGAAGCATGACTGGGGCATGGAACACCTCAGGCACAGCTTCTGGAGAGTGGCTAATGGAGTCTATCCCTCTTAGCTCGGCAAATTCTTCTTGACTCTCGGCCACCACATACATCTGACAAAAGGCTCCTACTCCCGGCCCAGGGATCTCTTCCTCTTCTTCTTGGTGAGGAGGGAGTCTAGGTCTGCGGGACAGGGCATCTGCGCTGACATTCTTGGGCCCAAGGCTTGTACTTCAGGCTGAAACTGTAGCTTGACAAGGCAGCCAACCACCTATGTCCTGTGGCATCCAGCTTAGCTGTAGTCTGGATGTAGGTAAGTGGATTGTTGTCAGTCCTTACTTCGAATGTTGCTCCATACAAATAGTCATGCAGCTTATCCACGATGGCCCACTTGAGTGCCAGAAATTCCAATTTATGGACTGGATAGTTCTTCTCAGCACCTGTAAGACTTCTACTTATGTAAGCCACCGGCCTCAATCCTTCTGGATAACTTTGGTGCAGTACACCCCCTAGGCCTTCCATGCTGGCATCCACATGGAGGATATATGGTTTCTCAGGGTCTGCATAGGCTAAGACAGGAGCTTCTGTAAGTCTCTTCTTCAGTGTCAGAAAGGCATCTTCACATCCTGAAGTCCATTTCTCTCCAAAGGGGTCTTTAGGATATGGTGCCTTAACACCCTTTACGTCAGAGGTAATCTTCAGCAGGTCATGTAACTCTCGAGCAATCTTTGAGTAGTCTTTCACGAACCTTCGGTAGTAACCACAGAATCCGAGAAAGGACCGCAACTCACTGATGTTATTTTGTCTTGGCCAATTCAACACTGCTTCAATTTTAGCAGGATCTGTGGCTACTCCTTCAGCGGAGACTATGTGCCCCACATAAGTGACAGAGTTCTGGGCAAATCGGCATTTGTCCACTGATAGCTTCAGGCCTTCAGCTTGCAGTCGATCCAACACCTTTAGCAATCTTTGTTCATGCTCCTCTGGTGTCTTCCCGAAAACAATTAGGTCATCTAGATACACTAGACACTCTTTGGGATTCATATCCCCCACAGTTTTCTCCATCAGCCTCTGAAAAGTAGCAGGAGCTCCTGTGATTCCCTTTGGCATTCTGGTAAACTGGAAGAACCCCAAAGGGCAGATGAAAGCTGTCTTTTCCTGATCCTCCTTCTTCATGGGTACCTGATAATATCCAGACCTCAAGTCAAGCACACTGAACCACTGGCTGCCAGATAAGGCGTTCAGAAGATCCTCTATCCGGGGCAAAGTGTACTGATCTGGCACAGTCCTCTTGTTCAGAGTACGGTAGTCCACACATAGCCGAACTGAATTATTCTTTTTCCTCACTACCACAATAGGTGAGGCATAGGGGCTCCGGGGCTCTGTGATGATGCCTGCTCCTTCCATCTGCTGGAGTATGTCCCGGACATCTTCCACATCTCGAGGGGGTATTCTTCTTGACCTTTCTCTGAAGGGAGTAGGATCAGCAAGTCTTATAGCATGGGTGGCACTCTTAGAACACCCCACGTCCATCTCTGCTCTGGAGAACACTCCCTCTCGGGTGGCCAGTTTTGAACGAAGGCTGTCTTTCCACGGCTGTGGTAGGGGAGAATCTTCTAGATCAAAATCTAAAGGTGCTTTCACATGATCCTTCTGTTCTGCACTCACAGACATGATGGATGAAACTTGATCTAAAAGGTGTAGTACACCAATCTTCTGATGACGATCAATCCGGATTTCCGTGGGGGTTAAATTCTGTACCATCACAGGAAAGCTCCGACACCACCTTTTTCGCCAATCTTTTATCTCAGGTATGAGAGTCCACCCCTTCTTCTGATCCTCTTCAGGCAGAGACTCAATAAGGTATTGTCCAGTTCCCCCCAACATTTCATGGTGCATTGAGGCTATGGCTCGTAAGGTTTTGGTCTCACCAGGCTTCACAAATGCAGGTTCTATTCCTGAATAGTGGCACAACCCTGGTTTTGTTTCAAGGGCTAGTCGTCGACACTCTTTTCCTAGGACAGGGCTGACCTCTATCAGTCGGTCTAAGGAGACATCTCCCACTTCTATCAGATAGGCCCTGAATACATCCTGTACCATCTTTGCATTAGTACCCAATATTATTGGGGCACACACTTTCTTGGCTGCAGGGCATATCAAAGCTTCCAGCTCCATAGGACATATCATCCCGGTATTTAACTGGGGAATAGTTATGGTCACTTTTATGCATCCCTCCACAGGTTGAGCTTGAGACCCAACGCCCCATAGCTGAAACTCTCCTGCAGGTTCCATAGGAATGTGTTTCAAATGACGTTCATAGAAGTCTGTAGATAATGGTGACTTGAGAACCTGTATCTAGCAATGCTGAAGCATGAATTCCTTCCACTTGTACGTGTATCAAAGATTTAGGCCCAATCTTGGCCCCTACCGATAGACTATATGTAGGCCGGGTCTTCCTTCGCTTGTAAGACCTGGTCATTTGAGTCTCCTCGAGCTCGGTTGCCAGCACCTCCACATCCACCTCCATGGAATTCGCAGGGCACTCCCGCTGAAAATGCCCTGACTTTCCACATTTAATGCAGTCCCCTCGGCGGGGTGAATCCTCAGGAAACAGTTTTTTCTGAGTCTTCCTGTGTTGCCCCCCACTTCCAGGGGGAAGATCTGCTCTCTCTGGTGGTGATTTGCATAAGAGCTCCAATTCAGCCACCTTCTTCCTAAGAGCTGACAGTTCTGTATCCTCTTTCTCCTTCTGTAGGGGTGGACACGTCTGGTCTTCCAATCTCCTGGCTGTATTTATTAATGTGGAATAAGGCAGAACTTTATCATCCAATTTGGCTCTCAGCAGAATCATAACTGGATTATTGGTCAAACCACCTCTCTGAATTTGCTTAGATAGCCGAGCATCCAACTCAGGGGCAGTGACTGCTCCTTTATGGAATAACTTTCCAAGCGATAGCTGTAACCGGTTGATATAGTCAGTGGCTTTTTCATGCTCCTTCTGCTTAGTGGCTAGGAACTTAACCAACAGATCATCCAAATCTTCTGATTTCCCATAAGCATCCTGTAAAACTTTAGAATAAAAAAAAACAAAAAAAAAACCAAACAAACAAGCAATATAGGCGCTAAAGTGTAAAATATTAGTGCAAAATTTACAAATAAAGGTAGAGCAGCACCTAAAAGTGTGCAAGCTCAAAGAACACCGTACAAAGAATACAAATAGTAAAAATAGAAAGGTGCGCTGTACCTTTAAAAATTTAAAGTGCAAATAAGTGCATCAATATAGTGCAAATAGGGAGTGTATGTCCAATGTAATCACACTCTATATAACAATTGTGCAAAATTGCAAGTGAAAAGGGAACACAAAATAAAAAATGATAACTTACAATAAATAATATTCGGTTATTCCAATTTGGAGATGTGGTACATAAAAGGGAAAAATATAAAATCACATAGCATAATATTGTATAAGACTGGTATAAAACAGCAAGAAAAGAGAATAAAACTCACAAGGGAGGAGCAGTAAAAGTCTGCTCCAACTTCTTCAGTAAAAAACTTGTAGATAGTCGTGCACAGTAGCTTGCCCATTTACTCCCTTGTACAGTCTTATCATGTCTGTAGCGGGAAAACGAAGACTCTCCACCAACCGCTGTTTCTTTATGGTATCCGTACAAGACCATTCCTCCAACAACTGCATAGCATTATCCTTCCAGACCTCAAAAGGCTCTTATCCTGCAGGAACAGGCTGATTCCCAGAAAACACCTTTAGTTTGCGGTAACTATGGCTTCTGAGAGTTTCTGTAGTATGTCCGATACATCACTACCTCCTGTAGGCAGGGTGCGTACTTCAGGGTTGTCTGGTTTCAGTAATGCTGTAGATGGATGAGATTCTGCTTTAGGAGTAATCATCCCCTGTCCTCTAGGAGGATGGGCAGCTTGTTTAGGGATGGCTCTGGCTGTTCCGGAGATGGGGGTCAGGAGCTTAGAATAATTTTCTGTGACATAATCTTTCCGTTCTAATTTAAAGGGTTGTTGCAGTGAGACCCTTTCTTTCTTATCAAGGAAGGCGTACACTAAGGAGCATCCTTCATCCGGGGCTCCATATAAATGAATGTTGGTAGGCATCTCATGGTCTCCCAAGTCCGTATGACAATATATTAACATGTAAGTTTGGCCTTCAGAATCCTGCAGGATATCCCTGACGGTCGCCATTTCTATTCCCAGTCGAATTTCTATACACAAGATGACGTGATTCATCTCACAGCAGGATGGGACTTTGCATAACATCACAGCTTGCTGTAATGGTACATTTCTTTGCTGGGCCCACTCTTTTGCAAAGGAGGGAGTGGCCTGAGGACTTAACCTATTCTCACTGGTTGTACCCCAATTCATCTCAGCAGCGCCTCCATATGTAACAGGGTTTTGCGGGTGCCCCCTAGTGTCTTTGGGGTCTTAAACCTAGTTAACTCACTATGCCTGACAGGCGGATCCTGAGCCTCCGCTATATGGGAGCTGGAGTACATGTCTGCGGCAGCGCCTCCACCCAGTGGAGCATCCGGAGTAGGGATGTGGGGTCCCACTGGGAACATACTTGGTGCAATGAGACTGACACAGCCTAACTGGAACTAACTTTATATGGTAAATAGCAATTGAATCAACATACATAGGAAAATACAATGGCGTAACCAGATAACAATGCAATGTGGATTTTCCTCACTCACCCACCAGCACACCTGCGTCCCACCCCCTTATCTTCGCCCTAGCGGCTGTTGGTGCACATAGGAGAGTTGGGGCCCTAATAAGTCCTGCTCCACAGGGTCACTGAAGCAGCCTTAGATGTGTAATGTCCATCACGGGACCTCAGAGTCTTTACTGTGAGCGAGGAGACAGGTGCCCTGTGGGGATACAGGGAGAGGCTTGGCTTACCCTCACAACACAATTAACCAGGCCAGTCAGTAGCAGTCTCCTCTCACTGGATTCACCAAACATCTGGACTCAATGCTTGTCTTTGCCAGCAGGTCCCTCTCTCAGCTGGTGTGATCTTGGTTGAAACAAGTTCTCTCCGCCAGGTTCCATCTCTGTGCTACAGTCTCTCACATGTCCTTTTTTTCTTATCAGCATGTGGTACGTCTAGAATCTTTCTTTTTTTAGGCCTCCTTCCTCAGAGCTGTGCAGGAAGTCCTCCCACGCAATTCAGCAAGTCATGTGATCAATGCTCAATGTTTTATTAACAGCATACTGAGGCCATGTGCCATCTACTGGGCATTTCAGATAATGCAGCCTGTGTAACTTCACAGGGTTACACTAGTCTCAACACCCACAGTCAGTATGAGATACTTGGCATCTCTTTCAGGGTTTTTTGTAGGGTAAAATAAAATAAGTGTGATCACCATCCCAACTCTGGTTTGGAAAAGGCATATTTTCCACTTGACTATATTTCAGAACTGAAGTGGACAATTTTTCAAACTTTTTAAATTTTCTGTCACACCTTTTCCAATTGTATCTCTTTTTTTTTTTTGGTGTTAAAGAATTATTGTGTTGATTTATGGATTGAAAATTCCTAGTTTGAGGAACTAACCAAAGTTATCGGATTGTTTTATTGCATTTGCAATCCAAGAGTTTGTTTACAAGATTGTCGTTAAATAACCGCTGTAAGCGCTCACTCTTAACACAGTAGCTTTTTGAAGCTAACCCTGTAGGTTTCCAACCTTGGCCTGGATTCTATATTCTTTGCAAAACCCAGTCAAATATTATTGACTGATTTTGTCCAATAGTTTTAACAAATTATGTCCACATTCAATGTCAGGCAAACCCAATAAATGGGTTTCCATGGTCTGCAGGTGGGGGCTATAATATTGAAGCAGGGGGAAAACTACTTTGGGTACATGGTACAGTGGATAATGTTATTTTAACTGGGAATCCTATAGCAAGTGGAACATTTAGCAGAATAGTTCTATTGTTTCAATTTAAATTGCATAGATTTTAGAATTTTTAGAAATAAACCCATTTCATAGTTATGTTACTTTGTACCGGTAAGCATCTATACTAAAGTACTATAACCACTTCAGCTTGCTTATATGGTTATCGTGCAAGTACTCTCTGCTGTGTTATGTTTTAAAAGCCTGCCAGATCCAAGATCATTGGCATTTTTTTTACAGAATTATGCCGCATAATTCTTTCGCCAAAATATGTCGGACAACTCTGAACTTTCTTTCCAGAATTTCATTATTAGTTTTATCCAAGGCCTAATATTAGTTTTATTGAATGCACAGTGAACCAGGCTGCTTCCTAATTTGATGGTCGCTGTGTTATGTCCTCTATCTGTTCAAAGCAGTTCCATTCATCAAAAGTGTTAAGTGGAATTCCTCTTCAGGATAAAATACTTGTAACGTAAAATAATTTTGTGCAGGGTTTAAGGGAAATATTTTTTTACTGGCATGGCATGGGCCTGCTGCAGTAGCAGGTAGACCTTCTGAATTGTGAAGGTAGTAAAAAAAATTCATTTTAAAAAAACCTTTTTTGCACTTTTTTCAATGCATTATCTTTATAATACATTAAAATATGGGTTAATTTGTACCCTGTAGTTTCTTTATAAAAATGAATTCATTTATTTTGGCTTTTACAAGTAAGAAAATACTGGAGGTGGGGAGGTGACTCACTTTGAATTTCCAGCAAAACTTGATTTGTAAGTGGATCCACCTTCAGAGCAGCACCCAATACCCACACAAATGTATGTAAAACATTGTTTTATCATATTATTATTTATGATGATTTCCCTCCAGTATTAACTTATTTATGAAAACAAAAACATAATGTGCAATAAAATATGACAGGGCAGTAATGGGAAGACCTCTTGAATATTTAAAAATATAAATAGTGCTGTCAATCAGGGCCGGACTAGGAATGCAAAGCAGCCCTGGAAACAAATGTATGCCAGCTCTATAAATTATTGTGCCACGGTAGTGTGTGTATATATGTGTAAGGGTAAAAAAATTAATGATACAGTAAGCATACTCACATGCAGGCAAAGACAATCTCACTGACACAAGTTCACTGGTACACAGGCTCACAGGCACTGACATACAAGCTCACTGACAAACCCAGACAAGCTTACAGCAAACACAAACTTGGTACAGACAAACTCTTTGACACACAAGCTTACTACAGACAAACTAACTGGTATATACAAAGATGCTTACTACAGACAAGCTCATTGACACACAAGCTTACTACAGACAAGCTCATTGACACACAAGCTTACTACAGACAAGCTCATTGACACATAAGCTTATTACAGACAAGCTCACTGACACACGCATCACTACAGACAAGCTCTCTACAGACAAGCTCACTGACACACCCATACTCACTGCAGACAAGCTCACTAACACACACACACCCAAGCTCACTGCAGACAAGCTCACTGACACACACACACACCGAAGCCCACTACAGAAAAGCTCACTGACATACACAGAAAAGCTTGAGTGCCAGAAAGCTTTCTCCCTGCAGTGCTCCCTCCGGCCGCCGCATCCACAATGCGGACGCACGGGCCCCAAGCTCCTCCCTCCATAATTCCATTGGACTCTCACAGTCTGAGGGGAAAATTACCAAATGATATTAGTTATAGGTATAGGGGCTCTCTCCGCGGCTCCAAGTCTTGCGGCCCATTGGTAAATTTCCCAGTGGCCCTGTCCTGCTGTCAATATGTTTATAGTTTAGACATAATTCTACTTTATTTTACTCTATTCTACATAATTCTACTCCATCTTCTTTTGCAACTATGCTTCAGCTATACAACACCTTATTATTAATGTTTCCACAAAATTAATTTTCAATAAAGTTATTAAAAGGAGATACTAATCCCTACTTTCATTAGTTTTCATTGACGTGATTGTGGTGCTGTAAGTCTGAATAATGTCTCCTATTTTTTTTTGTCAAGCTGTTTTGGAGAATTTTAGTTTGGGAGCATTTTGACAAAATCAGTGTCTCTCCGTCCATCCCCTGTGTATTCCTGTCCATCTTGTTGTCAATGATCGGCTGAGAGCACAGTTTGTTACACTATAGTGTATTCTGTTTTCTTTTTACATGTATTATATATCAAAACTGTGTAATATGGCTAAAAAAAACTGTCCCAGTTTATCTTTGTCGGTAATTGCATTAGTTATTAGGTAAGTATTAGGTGATTATGCTTTGTAAATTTGTGCTTGTCGTGTTTGTTTTTCCTTGTATCAAGAGGCAGACTGACCATTATGGTACATCATTCAAGTATTCTTTTACATTCATGTACACCAAAACTACATAAATACCCTGATTACTCATGTTGCCACTGTATAAACATATAAGTACATGCATGAAACAGACGATGCACATGCTGTCAAATACAAACATGCATGCATTCATCCATATAAATAACCTCCCCCCTCCCCCCCCCCCAAAAAAAAAACAACTATGCACGTACAAATCTACATGGTTGAATTAAGACTTTAAATATATCCATATTCAAATGACATTCGCCATGATATGTTTCTATCCTATGGCTTCTTAACCTTTGTCCTGATCTGTAGAAAAGTAGAAAGTGCCCTTTATTAGGTTCTGAATTCACCTGCACTACATGTGCACATTTCTGGATTGCTGGCCAGTTAAAGCAGGTGTCATTGTTGGGTACTCACAATATTACATTTTTTCACCAGTTTGCTTCCCAGTTGTCATTATATTAACAGGTTTTGTCACATTGGACCCTCCTATATACCCTGAGATGCTGATAGAGCAACACGACTCTCACCATTCTTTGCCCATGGTATTGAGCAATACAATAAGATCAGTAAAATCCGCAATCTTATTGATAAAAAGGATGGAATGCTTGACTACATGTTATCCTACTTAATATAATACTCATAATACTTTGCAGCACTCAAACAAAACAATTTTTTTTTTTAAGTTTATAAATAGAGGATTGCAGTTAAAGTAGTAGCTGTTTTGACATATGGAGTTTTCATTAAGCATTAGCAACCACTCAAATGCACACTCATCTACATACGACATGTGTTTGCACACATGTTCCTATCTGCTGTCAACTGTCATGTATCCTACATACTTTTTCTTACAAAGAACAAATGATTTAGTCTGACTGCCAATTGTTGGAGATGCATAGCTGAAGCTAGGTTCCACCTTTTTAGGAGATGTGACCGAGGATGGCTATTTATTTAGATAGCCCGTAACTTGCTCATTTCCTTATGAAAAGCTCAAAAACCATGAATGATTTTCTCTGCTAAACCTTTCATTTACTTTCCATAATTGCCATCCATATCCTCCACCGATCTTTTATCGTTTGTTGTAATTGTCTTTCTCGCTGAGTATTTAGTGAAATACAATATTTACTTTCTAAATAGGCTTGCCACAGAAAAGAGAGATCTAGTAATTTGGAGTGCTCCCTACAGACCTGGAACAATAATATAAAATGTAATCAAACCCTTCTGCGGTTCTGAGTTCTGAATGAGAATTTGATAAGAATAACAATTGCTTTCACAGATTGAGAGAAAAATACAGGTTTCACATAGCACCCCCCCCCCCCCAGTATTTACCCTGCGTCACAGCATTTTTCAGAACAAATATGTTAATCAATTTGTGAATGACCTCCCTAGGTGAGAAGGATCTTCTTTGCGTTTGAGACCTGCACTTCACAGGGAATTTGCTCATTTAATGCCTCAAGGACTGTAAACGTTTTCACTATGCATGCATGTCTCATACAAAAAGTAGTCACAGGCAGTGCATTGCCACAATAGCAGCTCACACCAGCAGTCGGTTTCTGGATTCCTATCTATAGGATATTTCCATTTTACAGAAAGTTCGGATTTCCTGTTGGATTCTGATGCTCTAACTTTGGAATGTGGATTCTTAAAGCATCGTCAAGCGAAGCTCCAGCGCGTCCTAGGGAATCTTTATTTTCAAATGTAGTTTTGGAAATATGAGAATTGAAGACGCTTGGATCAAGGGAGTAACTGCATTGTGTGTTTTAATAATGTATGATAGTAACACATTTAATGGCAGACCTTGAAGTATACAAAAATTTAAGCCCCGAAAAAGGTAAGGCAAATATTTTTTTTCATCTATTTTGGTTCTGTGTTCTACAGTTGATGAAGAGCCTTGATGCTAATTACAGTGGATTGTGATTATAAAGAACTGTCATTATAGCACAAGGTCTTTTTTTCAATAAATCAGTTAGTTTTATATTTGCTTCCAGGTGCTTGATTGAAAATATTGATTTGATCATTTAAGATTAGGGCATATTTATAGTGGAGGGTTACGTTCTGGATGCTGTGCTTAGTGTTAAGACAAGGTGACAGCACCAATATCTATAATGTAACTAAAGGTCTATACTATAGATAATCTAGTCTTCTTTTAACCACGTGAATGCTGTTTTGTGACTATGTTGTAAAGCATTAGATACTTGTATGATTTAGGATCAGTCTGCAAAAAAAGTTGGACAATACATTATGACGAACAATTTGAACGAAAAGAATAATGGCAAACGTGTCCGTGTCCTGTGATCTATTACAGCGTATATCACCGATATCCATCAGTATTTTGTTATTGAATTGGTGAGAGATCAAATAACTGACAATAAATGGGAAAGCAGCTTGGAAAAAAAAAAACACAATAATGATCTGTCCTTTGTGCTGAAATGGATAGTTCTGCTCTAAGCTTGGGAAAAGCATTTATATAGCTTTGTGCATCAGCCATTCGTGTTTAGTTGATATGTTGTATTCAATCGATTCGAAAATACTGGTGACAAATAAATGTGCATCTGGTTTTAATTAGTGTATTTCACTTGCAAAAAAAAAAATAAAACATTCTCCCAGTGACTCTGGCAATTTAACTCTTTAAGTGGTGCTGGAATGCCATGGCATAACAAATGGTTAAATACTTTGTCTTTATAAACGAATGCGTGGCTATTTAATTAGGTGTTTAAAGTGGGAATGGCCAGGTTCCAGATTAGCATATGTTTATTCTCCGGTCTTGCTAGTATTTATCTAGTGTTGAGCAGCCATGGTCTCTGAGGAATAAGATAATGATAGTTCACTTTCAAACTACAACAGTAATTAATAGCATAACTCTGACTTCCAGCTGCCCTTGGATGCTGTGAGGTTATAGAAAAACCTTTCAGTGGGAAGGACATAATTCTGTGACACACATGTAAACATAGAACTGTTATTCTGCAGAAATACATGTGTGCAATTCTTTTTTTGTTTTGTTTGTGTAATGGTTTTAGATGAATAAAATGTTTACATGTATATCAGAAAATTCTGCTATTCCTAATGGGATTCATACACATGTGCTTTGGGTGGATGATTAGATAAGATAACTTTTTATATTGACACATTTTTTAATGTATTTTTTATTTCATGACACATGTACAAACAGTATTGATGGATATTGGTTCATAAATGTGGGCTGAGTTTTTTTTTTTAACCTACAAGTAGAAAAAATACCTGTACCATGCAATGTGATTTAAGAAAAGCAAGTTGGAATTAACATTAATATATATTTTATTAAATATATTTTTCAAATTTTCATCCCTAGGAAAAAAATACCTATGAATCATGTTTATGAGATTGATGGATTAAAATTTAACAAAAATGCATCACTTAAAGGGAAACTCCAGTGCCAGGAAAACAATCTGTTTTCCTGGCACTACATGTCCCCTCTTCCTTTCCACCCCCCAATCCCCGGTTGCTGAAGGGGTGTAAACCTCTTCAGTTACTTACCAGAAGCAGCGACATGTCCCACGTCGCTGCTTCTTCCTCCGCCGCCGCTCCTCCTAGTGATTGCGTCGGCCGGTGGGCGAGACTGATCCCGCCCACCGGCCGGGGAGACCTAATGCGCATGCGCGGCAATGCCGCGTATGCGCATTAGCGCTCCCCATAGGAAAGCATTGAAAATGCATTTCAATGCTTTCCTATGGGGAAATGAGCGACGCTGGAGGTCCTCACACAGCGTGAGGATGTCCAGCGACGCTCTAGCACAGGTTTTCTGTGCTATGATCCAGGAAGTGCCCTCTAGTGGCTGTCTACAGAGCCACTTGAGGTGGAGTTAACCATGCAAGGTAATTATTGTTTATAAAAAACCTGCAATAATTACACTTGCAGGGTTAAGGGTAGTGGGAGTTGGCACCCAGACCACTCCAATGGGCAGAAGTGGTTTGGGTGCCTGGAGTGTCCATCTAAGAAAAAAACAAAAACAAAAAAATAGCATACCTACCTTACAATCCCAAATGACCCAACCAAGACCAAATCATTTGTGTAGAATATCCATATTGCATCTACCCAGTTTTTAATTCACTTATATTTTCATGAGTGTTTCACCTTTATTACACTTTATTTTTGTCTTGTCCGTAAGCGGCTCAATAAAGGTTATACCGTACAATTATTTTTACTTTTTAGAGATATCACTCTGTGGAATGGATGTCCAACTTTTCCATCTGTAGTGGAACTACCATTTCACTTTATTCTTTTTCGTTTACTTTAAATATTTGTAATGTAGCCAATAAATAGAAAAAAAACAAACCATGGTAGCAATATGCATGAAAAGATAACTCTTAAGTGACACTAAATTATGGTTGGCATTTCAGGTGTACAGTAAACTATAAGGTGTTCTCATGGATGATTGTGTTGGTTAAACCTATCACTAATTTGTGAACTACCAAGAACTGAAAATTAATAAAACATTAAAATAAATAAATCTATATTTCTATTAAATAAACATCAGGTTCATATTAAAATATTTTTTTTCCTACTTGCTTATTACCTGACTTTGCAGTTTAGTAGTTGTTACAATCCTCAGTAACCCATTGACTTACTCTAGAAAAGGAATCTCAAACCCTGCTCCCCCGACAGATGTTGATGGCTTACAACTCCCAGAATTCTTTAAATTCTTTGGCAATTATTTAACCTGGATGGCCAGAGAATCATGGGAGGTTTTTGTTTGTTGTTTTATTTCCACATCTGGGAGGCAGAGTTGGAGATGCTCCTTTTATCCATTCAAGCTAGCTGTGGAATTCTAAAAGTGAAGTTGTTTAGATATTGGCAGGTAAAAAAAAATTATACTTTTTATATATGAATGTCCTCTTCTTGCAAACTGTAAAAGTCTGTGACATACATAATGCACTTTCATTAAAGAAAATGCCTATAAACTATTACGAGATGGAATCTGAATCTGTAAATCATGTATAGCACAATATATCAGGCTTTTGTTCACTCAACACTTATGTGTAGCACCCTGGCTCCCATCTCCATGTCTGGTGGCAATGTTTTCCAATTGAAAGCCCTCTTGTCCCATTTTCCTGGCCATCTCTACTATCTTAGGTGTTCATTCACCCCATCATGTCTTTTTTAATCTCGATGCAGATATAAACTCTGCAATCTGTATTGATTTTCCATGTCATGTTCTCTGTGTTTTTTTTTTTTTTATTTAAATCTTCTAGCAGTACTACCTTGCTACATTAACTGTAAAAAATTATTTTGTAATGGGAATAAAAACCCCAATAAAAATGCATTAATAAACTGTTCTAACCAAATCACCAGCAAATGTGTAGTTTGAATGAAGCAGTGTCTAGAAACCGCTTTCTTCTAGAGGCTGCATGCTCTGCTCATTTGTCAGCTCCCGTATTACTGAATGTAGCAGTATATAAATTGACACTAAGGATCAAAACCATGTCATCATAACCTGACAATGTAAAACATTGGGATTTCTTAAAAACACAAGTCCTCTAGAGACTGTCCCATACACAGACACCCCATAGTGTCAGTTTCTCATTGAAGACCTTTGATTTTTTTAAACACCTTCATATTCAGCAGCATGGCGCTGAATGTGATTAATGCGTCTCAAAGAGAAATATTGGATTCATTGCTTTTTTTGAAAGGACAATCCACTCCTCCCCCCCAAAAAAAATCACTGTTTAGTAGATATACCCCAAATGAAAACTGGCATGCATTTAATCATTGGGGATATGTCTAAAACAACCTGTCTGCGGCATTTGCATGCTCTCTCCTTCTAACCCCGCCCAGACTTGCTGTGACTGTCCAATCACAGACTTCCCAATGCAACTCAATGAGAGGTTTTTGCAAGGCAGTTGCTCTGAGCTATTGCTGCCTCTTAAGTTTAGCTCCACTGAGCTAACCAAACCAGCAAGTAACAGGACCTGTTGTCTGATTGACAAGCAGAGGGTGTAGCAAGGTTAATTTATAAAAGCACCAATTTCTGCTGAAATCTGCACTTTTCGTAAAATGAAAATGTAAAGTGATAAGGGGTCTGGAGTGTTCCTTTATGAAGCATCAGATTGACTTAGCACGGCAGTTCTCTACGAGAAACTAAGGATTAATTCACAGAAGGATGAATGGCTGCATACTGAATCGTTCCTTGTGTTCTAGTAAAGGTTAGTTTATAGTGATTTTCAAAAAAATTCTTACTGTAATTTTGGTAAAAAAAATACAGGATGTAGATATAGCATTGAACTGTAACACATTTGTTTAAACCCTCCCCTCAAAAAAAAAACAAAAAAACAATAATGTATTTTTGGGCATTACTCTTTTTGGGCATTACTCTTTAGGGCATTACTCTTTAGGTCCCCCCTAAACACTACAGAAAAGGAAAATTTTACTAAAATCAAGTGCCTGGTGAATCTGCTGGAGTTGCCCAGCACATCCCCTCCTGATGTCACAACCTACTGTTGCGCAACCCAATCATGTTAAGCTAGCTCAGAGCGCATGCATGCAGGCTCAGATTATGTCTGTTGCCAGCATGCAGTGCCCACTGGTGACAGAAGTAAAATATGCACAGAATTGACATTAGGTAGCTCGAAACGGAGTTCAGGCCTGCCAAAGCCATGTGTGCCAGGGGTGTAACTAACCTCCGACACACAAGTGCAAAAACGCAATCACAGTAGACCTTCCTATTCATTTTGTATCTGCTTTTCATCCCCCCCCCCCCCCAATGTATCATCCATTAGCAGCAATAACACAGAATTTCAAAGTTTCTGCATTGTAAGCTTATGAACCAAACCTTTTTATTACTTTCATTAGTTAATACCCTTTTGGTTAGTATTTTAAGCTATGTGTATATTATTGTTGATGCATACATAATTCCTAATATTCGTATTACTCTAATTATAATGTGATAATGCAGACTCCACTGGTAGAATAACAATTGCAGATGATCAGGTATTTACTGATATACCAAGTGAGATACGCGATTATTGTACTATTTCAATAGATAAATGTTTTGCTAAAAGAATCAGATTTTTTTTTCTGACCCATACTGGAGAGCCAAGTGAAAGAAATGCTCATAGAATCCAAATTAATGCAAATAAATGGTGACACAATGTGTAAACAAAGTATAGTTTTAATTGTAATGTGGCATAATACACCATTGCATTTTTTTTCTTCACACTGAATAATGGAATACTATATATATATATATATATATATATATATATATATATATATATATATATTTCATTTTTCCTCTTCTAATTTCAGGTTTTTGTCTTTAAGAATAAATGACTCTTGGTTGCTAATTGGAATATAGTTACATAGAATGTTCTTTCAATATAGCCGGCAATGAAAACAATCATATTCCCTGGGTACTAATATTGCTTTCTGATGTAATTGGCAAGACCCAATATGGCATTGTTTTCCTGTATCACACAGTGACAGTCCTTCTCTCTGAGACTCCCAGAACTGCAAGATTCCATCACTAACCATCCGCTGGTACCCTGCTCTGAGCCATGGTCTAGGAATTAAAAAAAACTACAACAAAATCTATGACCTCATTACAAGTGGAATATGTATTGGTATATAAATAATTTAAGTACACTTTTAATGTTACAACACTATCAGAAAGAGAAAGCGAGCGCTAATGTAGTAAGAGAAACATACTTTTACAGTTTCAGAATAGAACAAAGTACATATAAAATACAATAACACTGGATAACTAAAATCAGTGGTGCAACATTATTGCATGGGATCGACCACTGCATGGAAGGGCTGGCAGGACGGCAAATGCATGAGGCTCTTAGATGTGATATACAGGCCTTACTGATGGAGGTTGCAATGGATATAACGGTATGCTATTATAACTTGCGACTCCAGAAGCCTGCCACTGTCAAATCCATATTTCGCTCCGCGTGGGTAGGGCCATCTAAGTAGAGATCTGCAAGTTTTGTGCACTAAAAAGGACACAAATATGTACTTGCCTTACAGGTCAAATGACTAGCATAGATTTCTAATGTGTTGTTTCATGTCTGCCTACAAAGTAGCCATTGGAATCCTAATTAAATGATGTTTGCTAGGACACCTGATACACTATGACACAATCATCGAATAACCTGTCACAACTCGAGCTCATATTCATTTGCAATTGATTTGCAATTTAACTGCATAAAATCAAGTGACTGACAGGTACGGAAAAATCTCCCTTTATGGAAAGGGAATGTTTCAAAATGGGAGACATGAGAATACAAAAGACATAGTCAAAAGGGGACTTGAGGGAAGGCAGATCATGTGCTTTCTATAAAAAGGGTGGGACATAGATATAAAAGGTGAAACAGAAATGTAAGGGGAAGGGAGAAGAAACACAAATATGAAGAAGGGAAATAAAAAAAGATCAATGAAAAATGGTTCTTCAAAAAAAATTAAAAAAAATAGGCTCATGGACTGATTTTAACAGCAAAGATCAAAACAATTTGTTAATTACCATCAAAATCCCAAAATGTTGTATAATAAATCATAGTGGTTATACACATCAAATAGACATTTATATCCACCTTAAAAAAAGTACCATCATAGACGTAGATAAGGGAACAGAACTTGAATTTTTAGAACTTGCTAACGTCATGATTTGCCTTATCTTTGAGTACTGGATTTGTTTTGTCTGTGTGTTTATTTTTTGCTTATTGTTCGCTACCTCATTAAGCTGTCTGGCCTCCATGATTTTGATCGATAACCATGTGTCCTGATTTTTACGTGGTGTGTTCATATTGCTGCATCTCCTGTACGGATAAAAGAATATGGATGAAAGGACTTGGTGTCTTTTCTTTTTGAGCTATGTCTGTAAAGATCTTACAATGTGCCTGAAAAACACTTTTTTTTCCCCTTTTTTTATTCATTCCATGAAAAGAATTCCTCTCTCATACCAAGAATAATACCATTTTATAACATGGTTTAAAAAGCTCTTTAAGAAAAGGTTATAATAAGAGCATCACTTTTTAACAGTGCCGTCTTAAAGGCAGCGTTTTAGAAGTACAGATACAATGTTTTTTATATTGAGTTACACTTGTACTTGGAAGTGAACATTGTGTTTGCTATAACAAGCCTGTCTAACGTTCTCACCAGACTAAGTCCTATTGTGTTTTGAGGGTACATTTAAAAAAAGAGTGCATATGCTTTTTCCAACTAGTAAAATATAACTAAATAAAAAATAACCACGTTTAAAAAAATAAATAAATAAATAAATTATTAAAAAGCTGAAAAAGCACGAGAAAGTCTGTAAAATTTATTTGGGATTTGTACCTACATGTAGAAGCATAGTTTTGGCATTATTACCACCACACAGACAATGTTATTTCAATAATCAATTAGCCCCTAATCAATTATGCATTTTTTTCATTGTGGGTATATCTAGGTATATATCAATGTCAGCAAAAGCTGATCATTTGTCTGAAGCCTTTGCAGGCCCTCCCCTTCTTTTTGATCCCAGACTTTCTGTGGTTGTCCAATCACAGACTTTCCAATGCAGCTCAATGAATAGTATTTGCAAGGCGGGTACTCTGGACAATTGCTCCACTGAGTTAAATAAACCAGGAAGTAACAGGACTGGTTGACTTATTTTTTTTTTTTTTTATTAGCAATTTTTAGGGTAGTACAGAGATACAGCGTACAGAATTTTGTTATTTACATCGTATTGTGACTGTCTTGAACATACATAGTTTTATACCGGCCAAGTGTTTGTCATACATTTATTTCAAGCAGTTACATTATTTTAGACTGGGCTTGAGTTTGCCGTAGTAAGGTTGCTAAAGCTTTCCCCGCTTTATTGCCCTGTGAATTTTGTGTAATTTTCAGTTTACTTAGTATGTGTGAAGTTTTCTGAAACAATAAGTAATTTATTGCTTTTGTAGTTTGGTATATTTTGGTCTGCCCTTCCTGAGTTGGGGAGATAAGCTGGGCACGTGTTTGATCTCTGAGTAGTTTAAGTAACGAGGTATAATCATGTTGTGCTGTTTTTTTCAGATATGCCGCTCGACTGATGATTAATCCCCTTATTACTGCTTTATGTGCCACCCATGTATTTTGGGGTTGTGTTTAGGGTGTACAATTTGTTGTAAAATAGAGATTTATTTCATTTTCTAGGGAATCTTTAAAAGATTGGTTATATAAAATAGTGCCATTCAATTTCCAGGGTGAGGTTCCCCGGAATTGGAATTTGTCTTGTAGTGTTAATGATGTGGTGCATGGTCTGACCATGTTATGTCTCCAATTTTACATTCTGTGACTGTGGTGAGGAGATGTGCCGTTACTAGAATGAAGTCAATACGTGAGCTAGTCTTGTGGACTCTCGAGTGGTGTGTGTATTCACGATTGTTTGGGTGTATTGTGCGCCATGTGTCATAGAGATTAAATTCCATAAGTAGTTTTGTTAGAGCTTTACATTGTGGCTTCAGGGCAGCATGTCTCCTGGTGTCTCTCAGTACTGTCGAATCCAGGCGTGGGTCCACAGTATGGTTTAGATCTCCACATAGAATTAGATTTTGTAATTGTGGGCTCGGAATTTTAGTTAACTTTGTGTAAAAAGTTTCTCTGATTGGTGTTTGGACTATATACAGAGGCTATCGTGTATTTTATGTCATTTATAATACAATGGAGTATGATGTATTTGCCTTGGGTGTCCTTTTTAACTTGGAGTAATTCATATGATAGTGATTTATGTATCAGTATTGAGGCTCCCCTTGATTTAGTGGAATATGTGGAGTGATATTGCATGGGGTATTCCCTTAGCGCAAATGTGGGTATTTTAGTGTGCGTGTGTTTCTTGAACACAAATGTGTTTCTTGAACACAAAGTATGTCTATTCTCTCTTTTCTAGCTGTGTCCGTGAGAACACGTAGTTTGTGCGGTGTGTTTAAACCACACGCGTTAATGGTTTGTATCTTCAGGTTGTTTTAACTGTGTGGTTGCTGAAAAAGTGTTAATTATTATGTGGTGTATAGTTGAGTATGCCTCCACCCGGGATGTGCATAACTTGGAAGTGGTGATGGGGTTGGGGTAAAAACTGAGTATATACATGTTCCCTGTCGCGGGGAACTGGTGCAACAGTTGAGCACCGTGGGGTTTGGAAACATTCGTCTCCCGTGGTGTGGCGTATGGGCTAAGTTGCTCCCTTATGAGTTTGAACAGAACCTTTATTTGTGTTTTTTTTTTTTTTTCTTTAGGAAGAGGAGGATATGGCTAAACCCAGCAGCAGGTGTAGGATTGGTTTTATTGGCATTTCTACATGAGGGCCTATTTTTTGGTGTTATCCTGAAATGGTTTGCAAGATTGCTGCTAGTTAGTGTTAGACCTCTGCGGTCTTATTCGGCACTAGAAAGGGCTGAGTTATGCTTTGGGGTTTTCCTCCCCACCCGATGTTTGTTCGATTATTCTCTCGTTACAGGTGTGTACCCCAATGGTCTCCCTCCCCCCTCCCCTTCCACCACCCATAGTCTGGTGATCATACATAGACTCAATAGGTACCATTGTTGATCTTGGCTAATAATATTCTAAGGTGTCGATATTGCTATGTTAGGTCCCTATACATTATGGTTGTATTTAATTAGTCACTGAATGGGATCTCCGCAAGTTGTAGAATGAAATGTTGTATTTCTTAAACTGTGTATTTTATTATACAGACTTTATTAGTCTGGGACAAAATGGCGCAAACATATTATGCACTGAGGTTATTGCTTAAAGAAACATCTATGAAAAACAATATGTTCCATTTCTAACACCTTGCCAAGTTGCAATATCTCTTAAAGACAAAGTACACAGTTTAAGAAATACAACATTTCATTCTAAAACTTGTAATATTTGCATTTGCCCATAACAATACTTGCGGTTTCCCTCATGTATCTGCTGATGCTGTTTAATTGTTGCTTGGGGCTGCTTGCCATTCCAGCCGCTTCCTATGCCGTGATGAAGCTTGAGTGGATTCTAGTTGGGGGTTAATACCCCACGTTTTCAGTTTTGTGACTCCATCTTCTGGGGTAAAGATTGGTTTCAGCGCTCCATCTTTCACCACCAATAATTTTGTTGGATACCCCCATCTATATCGTATTCCGTTGTTGCGGAGCGCGGTTGTAATTGGCGTAAATTCTTTTCTTTTCCGAAGAGTTGCCGCCGATATATCGGGTAAGATCCGTACCTTGGCATAATCTTCTGGCGGTTGAGGCTTGTTCCTGCTGGCGCGTAGTATGTGTTCTGTAACATGAAAGTAATGGGCACGTAGCAGGATGTCTCTGGGTGTGGAGTCTGGAAGATGGCGCGGGCGAGGCACTCGATGCACCCTATCTAGCAGCAGCATATCAGTCGGGATTTCTGGAGTGTAAGCGTGCAGCATACCTCGCACGTATCCCTGTAGATCATCTGGGAGCACCGATTCCGGCACACCTCGCAGACGTAAATTATTTTGCCGCGACCTATCCTCCATGTCTGCTAGCTTGGCTTCGGTAAGTAGCAGTTTTTCTTCCAGGCTTTCAACATGGGATGCTAAGTCGTTATGTGCCGTTGCGACTTCGTCCATTTTGGATTCCATGTGTGAGGTTCTATTGCCTATGTCTTGAACATCCTTGCGTAGGGCCTCCACAGTACTCTGCCATGATCCAATTAGCTTTTGGGAGAGATTTTCTAAAGCTTGAGCTAAGTAGCTTTTTGTCAAGGCTTCTCCGGTTTCGGGCCTGTTTTGTGGTGTGCTATCATCTTCAGAGCAGTCGTCGCCATCTTGAGTGGCATTTAGTAGGCCTGAATTCGTCTGCCCCCCGGTTGACTTATTTAAAGTTAGGCGTTTGTGACAAGATTAATCTATAAAAAATACCGATTTCTATTGAAATATCTACTTTCAATAAAATTATAAAAAAAAAAAAAAAAAAATCACACTCTGCAGGCCCCTAAAACACTTCAGTGGTGTCCATTTAATTTAAAATATTCTGGCAGCTCCCAAGGTCCGTAGTGAGCAACAAGCACACTTATTAGATCTTCCCCAAAGGAAAGCAATGTATTTAATGTTTTCCTATTCACTTCTGCATCACGTGACAGAGTTTTACTTGGTCAGTGCAGCGGAAGTGCCTCTAGTGGCGACTAGACGTGGATTTAACCCTGCAATGTAAACATTGTAGTTTCTAAAAACTGCAATGTTTTTATGGACGCAAAGTGGTCTGGGTGATTTTAGTGTCTCTTTAATCTCGAGTGGACCTGACTTATTGGCCTATGAAGAGCACTCACCAATCTTTTTTTATTTTTTGAGTGGCCAATGGTAGGATTAAGCTGATGCTTTGGGTAAGGGACATCAGCTGTTTTTAGAGGTACGTAGATGATTAATTGTACAGACATTTCTTTTCCTTAGCTCTCAAGATTGCATGTCATAACTTTTAAGTTAACCTAACCAGAAACCCTTTTAAATGGACACAATAGGCACCCAGACTCAGCTCATTGAAGTGTTCTGGATGCAGTGTCCCTGTCCCAATTAGCCCCACAATGTAAATCATTGCAGTTTTTGAAAAAAACTCTGTTACAGTAAACTTTACCTCCATCTCGTTTTTGTGATAATAAATAGCCAGCAAGGCTAGTGGTTGGTATTAGATATTCAACTGCTAGAAGGTCCTAGGCTTTACAAACCCTTTTACACAATGACATTTAAAGTAGGAGTCAAGCTATGTTATCCTTTTTTTTTTTTTTGTATTACCGTATTCACTGAATGAGTGAATATGACGTTTTCAAATTTCAAGCAATTTTTAATATAAATAAATAAACACACAAACACACGTTTTCTGACAGGAAGTTTTAGAAATAATGCTGCGTAACGTTCATCCAGTTAATTCTTGTAAGATGTATTTACTGAGTTTCTGTACAACTTTAAAAAGGGATACCTGCACACTAAGCAATACATAATTTATTTGCAATGTGCTGGCCATATCTCTTGCAATCGAAGGGTTAAACTAATATTTTTGGGGTGTTTTTTTTTTTTGGGCAGCCATTTTAATATTTCAAGAGTCTTCTATATCAGGAAGTGGGATTTCCAGAGAGAGGGTGTGGAGTCTAATACTATGGGTGAAGTCTTGTAGCACACCATTTTAAAACTTCACCAGCCACCACCGGTATTGATTTTTCTTTTTAATTTTCAATGTTTGCCCTGGTTTTATCTGAACTGGATGATGATAAAATTTGCTAAATCTTTAATATAAATGTAAAAGAAAACAGAAGAGACATTTTTTTATTTTAACAGAAATTATAAATAAGTTAACACAAAGTATAAGTATTTGTCAATGTTTTAGTCAATGGTAAAAAAACCTAGAGAAGTGACAGTTCCCCTTTAAGACCTCTTCCTTTTGAGACAAAGCTGTGAAAATTTATTGAAGCAAGCTATCTGATTTAATTTGAATTCTTCAAAGATAGGTTAAGTCAATTACAAAACTAAATGTTTGATTTTAATACTGTCTGCTTAGTCAGGAAATTACTGCAACTACATTTGAATTTGTGAAATTAAAGTCTAATTACAGCTTCAGAAAATGATTTTTGTTTGTGTTATGCAACACAACAATCTCATAGCTGTATCCCACAATGGATTTTGATACTCCATGTTTGATTTCTGGCCAGGTTTAACTGCTTTGAAGGATGATTAAATGAGCACCAGCAAGCCCGCCCCCCATTATCCCCAGCAGGTGAACGAGTCAGGCTAGGATTCTTATTGAGAAACCTCTGTGGTTTAATCACGAGCAGTGTGGGATTGCTCTGCGGGGCTGGGGCACCCAAAATACCTTCAGCTAAATTATTTGCTTTCTGCATGAAACTACAAGTTGGACAGGTATGAGGCGGTTTCCCGGAATATACTTGCATCTAGTGCTACTCCTTTGCATGCGCATTAGGTCTCCTCGGTCGGTGGGCGGGATCAGTCTCGCCCACCGGCCGACGGAGTAAGAAGGAGGAGCGGTGCGGAGGAGGAGACAGCGACGAGGGACATCGTCGCTGCCTCAGGTAAGTGACTGAAGGGGTTTTCACCCCTTCAGTAACCGGGGATTGGGGGGTGGGAGGGAGAGGGAACCTCCAGTGCCAGGAAAACGGATTTGTATTCTTTCTAAAACTTCCTGTCAGAAAACATAAGAGTGTTTGTGTGTTTATATTAAAACTACTTAAAAATTTGAAAATGTTACATATATATATAAATATCTGTCAGTGAATACAATAATAAAAGAAAGATAACACAGCTGGACTCCTACTTTAATTAAATATCATTGTGTGAAAGAGTTTGTCTCTCTAAAGCTTAGAACCTTCTAGCAGTTGAATATCCGATACCAACCACTACCCTTTAGATGTTGCTGACTATTTATCACAAAAAAGAGAGAGAGGTAAATGTTACAGTGGTACCCATAAGATCTGTAATAAATAGAAAAAGAAAACACTTTGCTTCTATGTTGCATGCTCCTCCCACTGTAGCTTAAGCAAGGCAATGCAAATCCAAAAATTATGAAACATTGTTCAAAGACAGTGCTACAATGGCTTATTGAAGGACACAATAGAAAATTAAGCAAACGTCTTTCTCCATGCATAATGGTCCTGCATAATGGACAAATTATGTATTGACGAAGGGGTAACCCAAAATGTTTCATCATTTGTGCTATTCTTTTTTTTTTATCAATACAGTATTGATAAACGACATGATTAGTGTTATTCCTAGGCCTATCCCTAAATACAAAGTGTCAGTATTAGTTATTTCACATCTTTCCTCCATACAATTGGGCGGCCTGCATTGTTCTCCTGGGTCTGTCATACTTTCTCTAAAATCCTTTTCCTAGTCTTCTCATTTTCTCAAAGGAATGTTTTAAAACCTTTATGTTTCAGCCTTTGAGAGTGTTAAGTGGTTCTGGTACATGTTGATACTGCATGTTTGATTTCTGGTCATGTTTAACTCCTTTCAAGGATGATAAAATAAATACCAGCAAGACTGCCGCTTTATCCCCAACAGTTTAAATAGTCAGAGTAGGATTCTCATTGAAAAATCTCAGGTACAGGGCTCAAAGTGGAACTTCCTCCAAAAGAGTGTAATCACTTTCTCCGGCTCAACCCCCTGCTCCACATTTAGCAAAGTGCTCTATTTTCAAGGGACTGCTCTGAGGGGACTGGGGCAGCCAAAATACCTTTTAGTGGGATTATTGGCTGTCCGGGTGAAACTATAACTTGAACAGGTGCAAGGCTGCTACTCGAAACATACTTGCATCTAGTGACGCTCATTTACACGGACCTCCAAGAGGCTTCTATTCGAAGGTAGGGAAGGTGGAGAGCCATCGAAGTGTACAGGAGACAGTCTCAGAGGCCTTAAAGACTGATTTTAGAAACTTGTATGTATTTTTCATTTTATATTTATTTTCTATTAAAGTTACCTATTTTATTATAAAACCACAATTTACCGGCCTGATACTTACCTCCTTGGGTTTGGATAAAGGGGGAATTGACACTCCTTATCTGGAAATGTGTCTTCAAACTTGGAGCCAGTATTTTATGGGCTCCAGCCTTCAGGTAAAGGTAAGGAACACTAATATATCTGAATATTATTGTAGTACTATTTCAGAGGTACTCTCACTATTGTGTGCTCCTTTTTGTGTCTTCATTCCCTTTATGCACTTGCCTGGAGGATTTTTATTCATAGAAGAGGTACAGTTACTGCCAGAAGGACACAAATACATGTACGTTCAGAGCCATATCGTCCAAAAGGCTCTACATATTGTGAGCATATATCTACCATACACTTGTACTATTGTATTTTCTCTTTTTTTCTTTTATAAGTACTTGAGAACATACTACCCCATGTATATTTACAGGGGTAAGTTCATTGTAAGTGCTGCACTATCACTTTGATGTTTTAACGTTGGGGTATATCACCTAAATATTTCGGAATCTTTGGTTTATATAGTGGGTTTTTCTTTGGGAGTTCCCACATAGTGCTACAGCTGCTGATTCCACATTAAGTCACTCAAATTAATAAGTACCATCACATAAAAACCTATTCCTTTTCACTTTCTATTTTTGTTAACCATAAGGCAACCTAAGGTGTGTGTGTGTGTCCCACCCTGGGCACAATGGTTAAACGGGGGCCCAGGTGTGAAGATACTTGGCCACAGTCACTGTCTCTGCACTGACTAATGGAGAGAGCAAATTGGTAAACTGCCTAAGGCACAGTAGGATTGTAATATTTCTCTGGTCTAGATTGTTCTTGTGGACAGAATCAGTCTGATATGTAACTGGAATAGGCTTTCTCTGTATTGGCACAAATGAGCTAAAAGCTGTATGACTGGGTGGGGCCTGGCCAGCATGGTGAATGGAAGCACCTCTTATGCAGCTGAAAAATCCCATTTTACTGCTTTACATTTCCCCTCTAAAGCAAATCTCAGAGAGTTCTTCTGTAAGCTGCAGCACTCTTGTCTCACCAGTGGCCTGTACCTAATCTTCGGCCTTGACTCTGAGGGTAGCCTGTGGAGGGGAGAAACGGCCAATCTCCCAGCCTGATTGCGACAACTTCACCGACGTGTATGGCTGATTCCCAGTTCCCTCCCCCATTTGGTGGGGGTATCTCAGTCCCCACCAGAGCAAGCCTCTCCCTATCAGGGGGCACAGAAGCTCACACAGTTTTTATCTACAAAACCTTTCTGCAGACCTAAAATGGCTTCCATGCCACATAAGCCAACATCAACTCAATGGGAATCCGGGTTTAGAAAGGCATTTGACGCTCTCTGCATCACCTTCTGGGTCAAGATTGAATTATGTCAGCAATCATTTACCTTACCTGGAAACTCTGGCAGAGGTGCAGCTCACAGCTTGCCTTCTGGGCAGAGAGCCAAGATGAACGCTATGCCCACCGGCTATCCACAACCCTGTGGAGCTGTACTGGAATCAGCTCCACCATAGTACTGCCACTGAAGATGTAGTACTAGGTGGTGTAATGGCGCTGGCTTACACACCAGCCTGGGCTTGCCGAGTGGAGGGGATGGCATGCCGCTGTTCTGACTTTCGAGTTGTGGGGGGTTTCTGTATGTGTGGCATGGAGGAAGCAAAGGAGCTATCCAGCCCCTATTCTTAGGCAGCAGAGTCAAATCCCAGCTAGATCGGGACTTTGGCATAGGCTGAACCTGGGCTTTTTTACTGCAGCTGAGCATGGTTTTAATTTTTATTTTTTTACCTTTTTTTCTGCCTCACTTCTGCAGTTTTGCTTTACTTGCATTACCAGTTCATATTTTGTTTGCAGAATCTAATGCCCAGTACCACATTAACCGTGAGGTTGTATTGTCTTTTATGTCACCATTTTCACACCCTCTCGCGTTTATTTCAAATTGCATATACACTTGTGAGGCATTGCTTCCTTAAAGCCCTGGTGGTTTTTCCTGTCATCTTTACTCACCTGTCAACCAAGCATGTTACTATAGTGTATTCTACCTACTCCTGAACGACTAGCCTACGATCCATATGTAACTTAGTAACTTTTCACACTTTATATTGCATGCCTATATGTCTAATAGGCTTAGCATGTTTCACATTTTGTTTAACCAGACGCAGAGACTGTTTCATCTGGAGTATATGTCCCTACTGTGTTTTTGGCAACTCATCATATGCTCTACTTTTCTATTCTCTTTTCTGTTCTGCTTTACCCAATGTCTCAATAAAACAAAGAATGACAAAAAAAGCTGTATTAGAACTTTGCATGGACGAACGAAATAATCGGTTTGTACCCACTCTTAGACTTCTAGTAAATTAGTTTGACCTCAGAAACTAAATAAGGCCCTAAGCACTTCATTGGTGCTAATTTGTGACTGTGGAGTTTCAAGTTGATTAGTTGTAGAAAAACAAAAAACTAAATTGTAGTTGCTATAGGAAACTGAAATGCCTAAAACCATTTCACAATCCTTTGTGTATTTTAGATCCCAATTATCTGTTTCCATTTGACTTGTACCACTGTGAGAATAGAGACAGTATTTCAGGAACTCAAGACTCGTACGTTATTTCATGTATAGTTATATATGGCTTATTGTCTAATTTTTTTGTGTGTGTTTTTAATTTAACAGTTTTTGTCCATTTCATGTTTTAAAGCATAGGAGATCGTAATGGGTATGACACGTGTCATCAGGTGAAATCATAGTTTTGATTTAAATATGGTTTTGATTGAAAAATGTCATTAGGAGCAAATTGTCATAATACACAAAACAATTCCTCTCCCTCTTTTTTTATTTATTTATTTATTTAATCAATTACAAATTAAAGTAATTTGAGCAGTTTTGTTTTCTGTTGTATTATTTAAGCACCAAGCAGGTATTTTGGGTAAGCCCCTCAACCCATTTACATGGAGGTGCTCTTTAATAAGTGATCTGAGAATCTTATAGTGGATAAGAGCATTTTAGAGCAGGCTTGAACAGTGGTATAGTTGTGTTTGTTTATACATTCTATAAATCCATAAATCAATAATTTGTCAGTCATTTTTCATCACCTATGGCAATTATTAGGTTTGACTATATTGAAATATTTTGACAGAGCAACATATCCAAATATGACCAATTTCCTATATTTTTTCTTGAGGCAGGTTATTTTATTGACATATCAGGGTTATATACAGTATATATAGGTTTGGTGGGCAGAACATATAACCATGATGAGCATGGCTGGTTGAAAAACTAAATGTCATCCACACTGGACATTTTCACCCCAAGCTTTAGTAACATAGAAGATATTTTATATATATATTATTGTTGGAGGATATTTAATAGTGCTGGATGTAAATATGTAAGGTTGCATTGATAAAGGATATCTGTAATGCAATTTTTATTGATGCTTTTTGAAAGAGCATAACATTTTATCTATACCAGTGTTTCCCAACCCAGTCCTCAAGGCACACCTACCAGTCCAGGATTTAAGGATTACCCAGTTTTGTCTAAGGTGTTTTTTCTTTTTTTTCTAAAAACACCTTAGACAAAACTGGGTAATCCTTAAATCCTGGACTGGTAGGTGTGCCTTGAGGACTGGGTTGGGAAACACTGATCTATACATTGGGCTTGGTTTTGCTCCCCACTCTCAGTCAATGCCATGGCCTTAACTGACCAGGGCTGCGTTTGCCATTGAAACTCCCTAGCCAATTGTTTTGGCACAGCTAGGGAGCATAGGAACAGAGTGATGTGACATCACTGTGTTCTGATGCCGGCATGCTTGCAATGAAGGCAGCGTCCTGGATGTGTCCCCAAGCAGGACAAATCAAAGTAGACCACAGTTGGACTGGAGGCAAAGCGGAGGACGGCCTGGAGAGTAATGCCCATGACAGAGTGCTTTCTCTTCGTGTAACACCTACCTCCTTCATGTAATACCTACCACTCTGCTTGCACTCCTATGAAGTCTTCTTTCCACTGCTTGGGGATGTGTCCCAAGCAGGGTAAAACTCGTCAGTGACTTCGCCATTGTGGCTTCATTGCTGGCGTCAGAAAGGAGTGACATCACATCTGATAAAATAGCAGAATTTTTCTCTTTTTCAAGGAAGCGCCTCTAGTGGCTGTCAGTTTGAGAAAACAATATTACTTAAAACATACAAGGTAATCTTAGAATATATTAAGATTGTCTGCGGTGTGCATACTATTAATAAATACACCTGGAGATCCTGATTGTCCCTTTAATGTTAAAATCGTATTGCTCCGGTATTGATGTGTTTCCTGCTGTTTGTTAATGACACTTTCATCTGTTGGATATTATTATAAGATTGCTAAGTGTAGATCTAAAGTCAGTTTAGAATATCTAAAGAGCAAGGTGTTGTGCATGAATCAGATCATAAGTTGCTCTTAACATTTGGTTTACTTGAGCGTTAAAAATCAATTATTTCACAGAGTTAATGGAATGTAGGTCAAGAGGTTTAACAACTGCAAGGAATATATTGTGACAAAGGCTTGCATATACAATCACAGTGCAGAATAGATTATTCTCTCGCATGCAGGATAACGTATTAGACGTGAAGGTTGCTTTCTAATACGGAAACAAGAAAAAAACAAACTACGGTGGATCAAAACCTATGGCAAGAGTGAGAGATTCCCACACCTGTTACTGCTCATTAACATAATATAACTTCACATTGGTACACGGCAAGTGGCATACTGCCAAAACAATGTGTTCACTGCTGATACTGCAGGGGGCAGTTTATTTCCATGTAATGGTTGTAATTGTGGAAATCTCGCAGAGTCGCAGTGCAACCATACGTGTTTACTAAATAAAAATATCAGTGTGTTTCAGTTTAAGTAGACTAGAATTAGAAATACCACGATAGCTACAGGGCTAAAGGCCAATGCAGCAGTGACAGGATAGGTGTACTCATAAATAATCTGCAACAAGTGCATAAACAATAATACTATACACCTGTACACGGTCATAATCATTTAAGATTGTACCCAACCACAGAACGTCATAACCGACATTGCAGAAGGTCTGATGCTTTATGCTGGTGCCACACCCTACCCTTTCTCTTCTGTACCCCCTAGCAAATGAAAAATACCAATAAAACCAGAATGTTAAAAAAAAAAAAAAAAAAAACAATAATACTACTAGCACTGCACACATTTCAAAGGGAATTGTCGCATTTCTGGAAATACATCTTTGATTGAAACATTGAAAATCGCCTATAAGTTACATTAATTTTTTTTATTTTTTTTTATTTTTATAAGATGCTCCATCTTCTTTTAAATTTATATTAAAGATTTTACAAATCACATCATAATTCCATTCAGACAAGGCAAAGCAAGTGCACAATGCTGTCTCTGAGTTGACTGCCAGGTGCAAAAGGACTTATAGCAATGAATGACAGGGAGCTATGATAGAGATGCCCAGTTTCAAGATACAGAAGTGTGGATTTAATCAATTTATACTATTTTTACAGTGGTAAAAAAAAAAAACCATAATATCCCTCAGTTTAAAAGCGTATTTGTGACTAAAATTTGTAACTAAAATTAACTATGGGTATTTGTAAGGAAACCAGTGTCAGGAGACATGTATGTGTGCATGATGGCCAAATACAAGTACAGATTTCAGTTGTTCACAATGGATTGCGATAGTGAATAAGCTCATGTATAATCAAGATTAATCAGAATTGAGTTTAGTGCATGATTTATTGGGGTGTGGATTAATTCCATATCAGACATTTGGGTCATCATTGTGTTTCAACATAAACAGACACTCTAAGGTGTGTAGATCATATCCCTGCAGACATAATGCTCAACTCTCTGCCATTGAGGAGTGAAATAATTCTGTTTATGCAGCCCTAGCCACACCTCCCCTGACTGTATCTCAGACGGCCCACATGAAAAATAATATTTCCATTTTCAATCAGATCTGACAGCACAGTGTTGTTTACTTTGTTGTCACACATTCTAGCAATCTCTGCCCGTTACATTCTACATTATCATAATTTCATGGCTCAATTTAAAGGGATTCTATACTGTAAGGATAACAAATACATTTCTTCAATGCTTTCCTATGGGCGTTTTACTGACATTGGATGTCCTCATTCAGAACATAAGGACGTCCAGCATCAAGCAACCACCAGGAAGTGCCTCTAGTAGCTATCTGATTGACAGCCACTAGAGGCAGTCTTAGTCCTACAATGTAATCATTTACATTGCAGGACTAAGGGTGACATGGGCAGTGCACCCAGACCACTTCAATGAGATTAAATGGTCTGGGTGACCATAGTGTTGTATTGTAATAGATGTGTGCTTTCTTGCTTGCCTCAAGTTCCATATGTTTGCTGCTTCTGTAACATATATATATATATAGCGTGAAGATAGCACTCTCAGGACTCAAAATATTTAAAGTAAAAAGTGACCGGGCGTGGGTCATTAGTCCCTGATTAGGTTCGGAAATATCGTTATTTTGGATGGGAGCTTGTTGGCGAAGGGATGCGCCTTGTAGAATGCCTGAAAATTAGACCGGGACAGAGTGTCACCTGCCGGGTTATGAATGCCCGAAATGTGTTCGCATACCAAGACAAATTGTAGTTTGGCGGCCAGCCACGTTAATTTCCATACCAATCGCATTATGGTCAAGGAGGAAGAGTGCACTTTATTGATGATATCGCAAGCCATCAAATTATCTGAGAAACACTTGACTGGCACAGGTGACCCCAAATATGGGCAGCTGCTACAATGGGGTAGATCTCAAAAGGGCTGGAGTTTCCCTGAAGGGCGGTAAGGTAAGTGTTTCTAGAGGCCAAACATCCATAAGCCAATGGTTACCAAAAATTGCAGTGAACCCCGTGTGGGCTGCTGCATCAGTCCAAATTACAGGAGAGTGGTCAGTCAGTGGGGGAATGAAAATGGAGATGCCGTTCCACTCTGACAGGAAGTGCCACCACATGCATAAATTGGCTATGGCTGGGGGATTGAGGACTATGGTGCCATTGTCAGGCACGCTGGGCAGGACGCAGAGTAACCTGAAGATAAAGGATCTTCCCTGTGGAATGATACGCATCGAGAAATTGAGGTATCCCAGTAAAGACTGTAGAACCCTCCGTGTACCAGAACATTTTAGGAGGAACTGGTCCAAGTTTTTGTCTAATGCGCATCAATTTCACATTGGAGAGGCGTGCCTGCATAGACACAGAGTCTAGTGAGATACCCAGGAATACCAACTGTGTTGTGGGGCCTATCGTTTTGTCAGGGGATAATGGAACAACCAGTGTTGAAAACAGTGCTGTGGTGCTAAGGATGCTACGTGGTGTGAGGGAACCTGCCTTGACCAGTAAGAAATCGTCCAAATAGTGTATGACCGTGGGGCATTTAAACCGTATTCAGAAGCAGCCAGCATAGAGTCTCTGCAAAGATGTTGAGCCATGCTTGTTCACCGGCCAGTAGAATAGTTTGTATGGCATGATCCACGGTGGCTTAATGGAGAGAAAATTCTCAAGCCGGTATTAATTAATTTAAACTAGGGTTGTGAGAAGAATGGGGTGCAGACAAATTGATGATCAAACTTTTTTATTAGATTTGCTGTTGGTAACCACTCCAATAGGGTTTGTTTGCCATGTGGAAAAAGGAGGGTGCGGAAAAGACCAATCACTAAATCTGACGTGGTCTTTTTCTGTAGCCACTCGTTAAGGGCAGATGGGTCGTTTGTAGTAGAGAGTAAGTTAGGGCATATTAGTGTGACAGAAGGGAGTGCTACCAACCCTGTGTGAAACCCATTGGAAAATCACAAAATCTAAAATTGCACCAGGTGGTGGGAAGCATGGGTGCACAAGTTGTAGGCTAACGTTTCGATGTTGATCTCCATCAGTCGTTTCTTAGGGAAAAGCTTAGAATGGCACATGGGTTTTGTATGTGCCCTGAAGCAGATGGAGCAAATGTGCAACAATCATCCTGCATTAAAGTTGTTGCACACCTGCGCCTTGCCCAAGAATACAACTGGTCTGCCTAGCTTATCTCTTTGTCCCCTATCCTGACTGACGGAGGTTGTGGTGGAGGGGTAGGAAGTGGAGGGGTGGGATGTAGAGTTGTCTGCTTCGCAGGGACACAAGTTAGAGGAGGGTGAGGTAGAGGAACAAACCGCACAAGATGGGGGTCTCAAGCCGGCGAAATGTCTGCCAGAACAGCTCGGTGTCCAACTGACTCCAATCCATATGAGTGTTGGACTTCCCCAGAGCTGCTGCTGCTTTAGATAATCCTAAGATAACCGACACTTCATTCATATCCCAAGCTGGCAGTTGCACACCCCACAGGACACCTGGAGAATACGGGCAAGACTCCCTCTATAGTGACTAGTGTGCATTCTCAGAAGGTCAGTAAAAGGTCGAAGAGATCTTCTCCAAGCTAGCATACCATTAGAAAAGTCAGCAAAGAAGGTGAGTTGCATAGATTCAAAGTGAAAGGGTGACTTCTCTCTATCTTGACCATTCTCAGATTGAACCACCAGATCTATTGTAGCTGTAGAGGGTGCTTTGAATGGTTTAGGGAGCTGAAAAAAGTCTTCCTGATATAAATGTTTTGGTTGTCGTAGCAGTAGTAAGACTGTAAAGAGGCGTCCGGTAATTCTGCAGCCACCACCTTCTCCGTGATGCCCATGATCTCTAAGTTTTTCCCATGGTATGCATCTATGAATGCAGCAAAGCGATGCTCATGCATGCTGAGAGCATGCTGCACCTCCTGGGCTGTTTGCTCCAGAGTTGTGGGTCTTGGAATGTAACTAGTTGCAATATCCTCCACTACCTTGAGCCACCCCACAAGTCCTGTGAGGTCCATCTGTACTTTTGGCACTTTTGGCAATATGGTTTTCTGCAAATTGGCGAGCAGGGAATTTACAAAAGCTGTCATTACAGGCAAGGCATCCGCTGTCTTCAGGAGACTATTTGTTTTTGGTGGGGCAGGAGGCAGCCTATCCTCTGCTTCCTCAAGTAACTCATGCGAGTAGTCTGAGCAGTCCATGTGCCATGTCCCAATCTCCAGTTGGGATTTCTTTGTCTTGCGACCCATAATAGGTAAGGCAAGGCTGAGTATCAATAATATTTCAAGAATAGGCTCAATACGGCCAGATAAAGGCTGAATTAATCAAATTGGCTCTGAGCTCATGAAACACGCATCCATATAAAGCTAAGGCTATTCTTTGCCCCCCTCTCCCCCATTTCTTTAATATTAATATGTAGAAAGTCTAAGGGTAACCTAGTTTATAATATTTCCTGGCAACATGAGTACACCTTTCGGTGACACTATTCATATGGATTTCCTATTTCAGTGCATCTTACCACTGGGAATTTTCTGATGGCCTCTTTAAAGCATTATATTAAAAAAAAAAAAAAAAAT
Organism: Pelobates fuscus; assembly: GCF_036172605.1. Taxonomy (NCBI): domain Eukaryota; kingdom Metazoa; phylum Chordata; class Amphibia; order Anura; family Pelobatidae; genus Pelobates; species Pelobates fuscus. Next base: position 110,414,858 of record NC_086318.1, on the reverse strand, counting down.
ACTAATGTTTTTAACGCTCTATTGTTTGTTGCAAGTGCCATGCCTTAACAACATTTAAGATTTCAACTAGATGTCACATACTTCTTCAATCTTTTTCTTATCTCTCGCTCAATCCTTTTTTTCCCCGTCTGTTTTTTTTTTTTAAAGAAACTGGCGTATGTCATGTAACCCCAGTGCAGCAGAGGTTTGTGGGAAATGCAGGTCATCTATCATTTAAATATTCCAAGCTGAGGCACAGGCTGCATTTGAGCAAGTTAATAGCAATTCCTTCTCCTTTGTTTCACTTTTCTCTTTGAACTGTACACTGATGTGAAGTATTGTAATCAGCATGCCACTGAGACAGTGTTTCTCGTGCTCTTTTCATCCATTCATGTCTGTAAATAAATAAAACCCCGTTGAGGGATGGATGTGTATTAAGATGCATTTTGTGTAATTCTGACTATTGTTATTTCACATGGCACCCTGACTGGAAATAAGCATTTTATTCATCATGAAAGAATTTATTATCAACAATACTACACAACATAAATAGGGGCTATGTAACGAAAATATACCCCAACTCGCAGGATTCAACTCGACAAAAGACAACACAGAGGAGAGATACGTCTACCGGACCTTAGAATGGCCGGACTCGACGTATATGAGAGGAGACAGAGTCAGGAACGATCCGAGGTCAAGGGCACAGAGAGACAGCGCAAACTAGGACTAGCCGGGGTCTGGTACACAGTAAACAGCAAGCCGACAAACAGAACAGATAAGGATAAGGATAAAAAGATAACGTAGTCAGAAACAAAGCCAAGATCAATACGAAGGAACACAAGTGAACACAACAAGCGTTAAAGGGAACTGAAACAGAAACCACGATAGGGCAGGGAGTAAAGGGAGAGGTAAGTTTAAATACCTTCAACTTATTCTTGATTGGCCCCTGTCATATCCACGCCCCCAATATGTGAGAGTATGGGGAGTGTGGGGTGACAGGGGCCAATGGGAGACCGTTTTGATTTTCGGCTCATACTTCCCCTTTAAGAGCGTGCTCATGACGCGCGGCGCGCTCTCAAAGCTAGGCGGGACACGTGACCGCATTCCGCGGTCAGCGCCCGCCGTCATCGGCGCTCTGAGCGCGCTGGGAACAGAGGACCTCGGCCGGCCCCCGGACAAGGTAAGTAACGCTACAGGCTAATTGTTTTGTTTGTGAATCTTTTTTTTCTAGTTGTCGCTCACTTTATATTATTATTATTCCGTATGCAGCCTATTCTGAAGCGCTATAAAACATGATGTGTTCTACGTGGTCTGCGGTAATTATATCTTTTCGGATGTTACCACGAATCTCATCCTTTGTTGCAATTCCTTAAGAGGAAATTCCTTCAAAGTCTCTTTTAACTGATGGTTGGTGTTTGGTCAGTGTAGAGTTGCCTTGTATCCAATTGGTGGGAGCCAGCACTTCCATTCAAACCCTATATTACATGGGATTCTTTCCATTTTTATTTATATGTTCATAGTAAGTGCATTAGATGCAATTTAAAGAGAGATAATCCAAGGCTCTAAGCACCATAGCAACCTGTGTTTATTTGATTGGATATTGTGCAAGTACGTTTCCTTGCCATCTTGCATACAGTTGATTATCACTACAGTTATTTGCATTATTCATTGCAGCTATAGGTCAGTAATATTGATTAAGAAGATTTTCCTTGGCAGCTAGTGAGAGGCTGAGAGCATCAGCTGACACTGCCAGCTTGTCACCAACCACCTATTGCAGGTAATAATGCTTAATGTTACTCACAATGCGCGGTTATTAATAGGCTGATAACATCCGCTATTAAAACTTTCCTGATTACTGCAAGGGCTAGGGAGGCACCCAAAATGTAGATAACCTGGACAGCAATTCCCATGATGCTTTGCTGTTGTAATTACTCAGCATCTCAGGAGTGTTTTGCTCTACAACATATAACGATCTATTTTTTTTTTGGCACCCCACTCCACATGGATGGAAACTCTTTGGTATCAATATGTCATTCAGGGATTGGCTGTCAAGTTTTACTCTGGTGGCCATCAATGGCTATAAAAATGATATTTAACATACTTCCAACAACTGCCAATTTCGAGTTCACTTTTATTTCCACATGTAAAACTGTGTCCTGTTTAACTTTCTTGTATACTATATTATCCATTGTCCAGTGTTGTGAATGGTGTGCTTTCTAAATAATAGTTTGGCTAACTCAATAATACATAGTCGTCTGTGTCTAATGGGGCATTACTAAAAACATAAAAGCCAATTAGCCATTAAAATGGCTTGAGTGTGTGCCATATTTGATTCTACGTATCAAAAGAAAATCTCCCAGCCCAAATACTTCAAACCAGATCAAATTGAGAGGCATTTGCTGGCAGTCTTCGGTCCCTCCACGAATGAGGTAGCTGTTCATCCTATGCAGCATGCCTCTAAAGCCTTCATTAAGGTGTCTGCTTGAAAGAAACTCAATAGATTAAAGAGAGATTTTTGGTTAATTATTCTTGAGTAGTGATGTACCGAACGGTTCGCTGGCGAATAGTTCCTGGCGAACATAGCGTGTTCGCGTTCGCCACGGCGGGCGAACATATGCGCGGTTCGATCCACCCCCTATTCATCATCATTGAGTAAACTTTGACCCTGTGCCTCACAGTCATCAGACACATTCCAGCCAATCAGCAGCAGACCCTCCCTTCCAGACCCTCCAACCTCCTGTACAGCATCCATTTTACATTCATTGTGAAGCTGCATTCTTAGTGAGAGGAGGGACAGTGTAGCTGCTGCTGATTTGATAGGGAAATTGATAGCTAGGCTAGTGTATTCAGTGTCCACTACAGTCCTGAAGGACTCATCTGATCTCTGCTGTAAGGACAGCACCCCAAAAAGCCCTTTTATGGGCTAGAACAGCAGTCTGCATTTTTTCCTGTGTAATCTAATTGCAGTTGCCTGCCTGCCAGCTTCTGTGTCAGGCTCACAGTGGATACTGTGCCCACTTGCCCAGTGCCACCACTCATATCTGGTGTCACAATAGCTTGCATTTAAAAACAAATTTTTTTTTTCACTGTAATAGATTGAAAAGCAGTTAGTTGTCTGCAAGCGTCTGTGTATCAGGCCTACAGCGTGTACTCTGCCAACATCTGCCAGTGCACAGTGCCACTCTTATCTGGTGTCGCAATTGCGTGCATTTAGAAACCCAAAAACTTTTTTCACTGTTATAGATTGAATAGCAGTTAGTTGTCTGCAAGCGGGTGTCAGGCCTACAGCGTGTACTCTGCCAACCTCTGCCAGTGCACAGTGCCACTCATATCTGGTGTCACAATTGCGTGCATTTAGAAACCCAAAAAACTTTTTTCACTGTTATAGATTGAATAGCAGTTAGTTGTCTTCAAGCGGGTGTGTCAGGCCTACAGCGTCTACTCTGCCAACCTCTGCCAGTGCACATTGCCACTCTTATCTGGTGTCACAATAGCATGCATTTAAAACCCAAATTTTTTTTATCCCTTTGTTATTTATAAATGATACAATAAAGACTTTTGTCCATATTCAATTTACTTTAACAAAGGGTACCAGCCACGGTATTAGGAAGCATTACTCTGCTTTCCCTTTCTCCCTCTATTATACACCTATGCTCACTAGGATTTGTAGGTATCACTTTATTATAGTTGTCTAACCTTTTCCTATGCCAGTTTTAGATGTCCTTCTTGAGAGATTTTTTCTTTTTTCAGTTTATTAGCATACCTGGGTACAAGCCCTCGGTGGGGCTGGCACCACCACCTGACCACATTTCCTCGTTTCTTCCACTCATACCGCTTTTTCCATCTTTGAAGGGGTTTGGCGAAACAAGGAAATAGTCCTCTACTCGTAACAGGGATTAAACTGATAAGAATAGTACTACTTAACACACCTTATAATAACGCAGAGAGGAGTCTGAAGAAGAGGAGTCAGAGAAGGAAGGTGGCTTTGAGGAGGTGGAAGACCAAACACAGCAGGCGTCCCAGGGGGCTTGTTGTCCCCTTTCGGGGACCCTTGGTGTTGTACATGGCTGGGTGGAGGAAGAGACCTTCAATGACATCAGTGAGGACAAGGAACGGGACATGGCTAGCTTGGTATCCAATCTTGTGCAAATGGGGAGTTTGTGGTTGTGCAAATGAACTGTTTGCAGTTGTTTGCGGTGCGTTAAATGGGGAGTTTGGTCTGTCACTGTGAAGCGGGCGTAACCCTTACACTACCTGATCGATACAACATCATACATTAAGTCCCCCCCTCATTATGTTTATGGCCCCCACCCACCGCTCACGGGTGAGGGCGGGCGGGAGGACAGTAGGTCCCCCCCATTGTGATTTATGGCCCCCACCCACCGCGCAGGGGTTGGGGCCGGGGGGGGGGGGGGGAGGACAGTAGGTGTCCCCCCACCCCCTTATCCGTATTTACTGAATATTCCCCTGTATAACAATGTTTGGCATTTAGTGAATATTCCCTATTCTGCTCTGTCAGTGTGAATAAGGGTCTCTGAGGACAGGTGTCAATCCATATCTGCCAAGTGACCCTATGTAGGAGGAACAGTCCCTATTCTGCTCTGTGTCAGTGTGTATCAGGGTCACTGAGGACAGCTGTCAATCCATATCTGCCAAGTGACCCTATGTAGGGGGAACAGTCCCTATTCTGCTCTGTGTCAGTGTCTATCAGGGTCTCTGAGGACAGGTGTCAATACATATCGGCCAAGTGACCCTATGTAGGGGGAACAGTCCCTATTCTGCTCTGTGTCAGTGTGTATCAGGGTCTCTGAGGACAGGTGTCAATCCATATGTCAAGGTGTCAGTATGTCATATGTCAGGTGTCAATCCATATCCATTGTGATTTAGGAATGTTAGGTGATTTATGCCCTTTATGGATTAAAACCAGACTCTGCCTCAACTGTGTAATTTTCCATGGGAGTTTTGCCATGGATCCCCCTCCAGCATGCCACAGTCCAGGTGTTAGTCCCCTTGAAACAACTTTTCCATCACTATTGTGGCCAGAAAGTGTCCCTGTGGGTTTTAAAATTCGCCTGCCCATTGAAGTCTATGGCGGTTCGCCCGGTTCGCGAACATTTGTGGAAGTTCACGTTCGCTGTTCGCGAACCGAAAATTTTATGTTCGCGACATCACTATTCTTGAGGGAAAAATAACGTTTAAAATTAAAATGCAATAATGACGGTTATTAAAGAAATTCAGTTATTTATTCTTCGAGCAGCTTTATTAATTCATATACAGCCAGTGAGAATCCTAATGTAATTCATGACATTCATAGTTTCAGACTATTGCTCAAATCCATCTTGTTATATCCGCAATAATAATGAGTATTATTTTTCCAGGTAAATCAATGTCAATGCTGCTGTTATAGTTGTAAATAATTTAATCGCCAGAGTTTTCGGATTTCTGCCTTGAGTACGGAGGGATACGCGAAATGGATGCTTAGCAATAAATAATTTCCCTGTAGGTACAGAATGTGAGCAAATATACACTATATTCCATTTGGAAAAGTAATCTGACTTTGTTCACCTGTGGCATATGGATCAAGAGATTTTTGTCAGAATGTTGTGGTACTGGGACCCTGACCCGTAAGCTACAGTTCTTCATTTCTAACGGCTGCAAATCATTTTTATATTCCAAAGCCTGCCAACCAGAAAGTCTACACAGTGACTTTTCACTTCCTCTATCTTTATTTTACTTTCATATGTTCCAACATTTGCTTTTTGGGTTTCCAGTAAGCAAGCGGAAAATGCGATGGGAAATCTGCTTGCTCTGATAAGACATTGGTTTCACTATGTCTTCTAGTTTTCAGACTCTCTGCAGTCGCATTAAATGCTGCTACTGTAATAGCAGCTAGATCAGCTGTCAGAATGCTCGGCATCTGTAACCTGCGGAGCCCTTTCATTGTCATAGAATCTGAGTTATATTAGGCACCTTACCGGCATTAGCATACTTAAAGGACACAACAGGCACCAAAGAGTCCATGTAAAAAGAGCTTCATGCAAAGTGAATCCTAGATATGTTGTATGGTGTCAGAAGCATGCATTCTGCAATTAAACTAAAACTTCTACAACCAAATAAAAGTTAAAGTGAATTTCCCACAAGCACCGTATGGCTCTCCGGCATATACACTTTAATTCACTCCTATGAGAAATGATTGCGCTTGCCCACTTGTGGCCTGTAGTATGCACACAGTTTCCTATTGAAAGCTAAGTTAACAATAGCACTGGCTGAGAGATCGGTGGTTTTTGAAAAACATTAAGAGTCCAAGAATTTGCTTCAACCAAGGGACGTTTCTCCCTGTTTTGCTTGAGAATGCACTGTTAGGGGTCCGAACAGCTTTACATCGATTATGGAACAAAATATTTGTATGAAGACCTTGTGAGTGCCCACATCTCTAGAATGTTTGTGAATATAGTTACATAGTTACATAGCTGAAAAGAGCTGAAAAGAGCTGAAAAGAGCGTCCATCAAGTTCAGCCTTCCTCACATATGTTGTTGCTGTTGATCCAAAAGAAGGCAAAAAACCCAGTCTGAAGCGCTCCTTGGATCAAGCAGCTATTACCCCACTAAATAGAAATTATATCCCTGTATGTTATGTTTTTGTAAGTATATCCAATTGCTGTTTAAACATCTGTATAGACTCTGACAAAACCACCTCTTCAGGCAGAGAATTCCATATCCTTATTGCTCTTACTGTATAAAAATATATATGTGAAGGCTTAGCCTGGAGTTGAGGGAGGGGCTTGTACTGCTTTTTTTCACACAGTAGTACCTCTCCAGGTACCACTTTGTGGTTAGAGCTTTATGTATCCCTCCCTCCACTCCCATTTTTTTTATGCAACACCTTTTCAGAACACCTTAGTAGGTGAGCCCTGTTTATTTCACAGGCCTACAGGTACATCGGTATTAGCACACCACAACTGAGTTTCATCTATATATATATTCGTGTGTGTATATAACACATTTATTTTGGGAGGAACACTTTAGGATTTGATGTAGAGAAGTTGTATTTGTGTCTCAATAAATGCAAATATCCAACACCAGTGGTAAAAGTGAGAAGCCATATTACCCTCCTATACACTATAATCTGTAGAGGTCTCAATCAAGATTCCCTCCCAATCTTCAATATCAACAAAAACTAAAGAAAATCTATAGATCCAAAAAATACAAGAAGCGCATAGGTGGTAATGCACCAATACCAGTTAATATGGTCTTAAGATTGCTCTTACAAAATTAGCTGAACTTTGGGTGTCTCTCTCAGGTTGCAGGTAATGAGCATGAAATCCTTACATCTTGGAATGAAGAATAACTCAAGAAAGGAAAAATACAAGATAGTGTGTAATATATAGAAACATAAAAAAATTAAACATACAAATTGCATTTAGAAAGGCAGGCCTCAACAAACCTGGGATTTGTGAGCCCGTTCCCTCCAAGGCTGGGGGCCGGCTGCGTGTTCTGTAGACCGGTGGCGAGGGAGCTGTGATCTTCCTACTCTGCTCCCTCGTGTGCCACTTAGTAAGGCCGGGGCCGGAATATGACATAACTCTGGTCCAGGTATCACTAAGCAGTGCGCGATTGAGCAGTACATTGAGATCACAGCTCTCTCGCCGCCGGCCTACAGTATGCATTGCCGCCCAGCCCACCTCCACTCTGCCCCAGACACCTGCCCACTAAACCATATGGAAAGCCAATCCACTCCACACAGGTAGGGAGGCTGGGTGGAATAGAACTGATAAAGTAATAATTTGTGAGTGTGTGTGTTTGTCTAGGAGTGTGTGTCTGTCTGTCAGCGTATGTCTAAAAGTGTGTGTGGGTGTGTGCGTCTCTGTCAATATGTGTGTCTGTCATGGTGTGTGTTAGTGTGTGTTTTTAGGTAATTAGCCCCCCTTTTAATTGCCCTATATCAAACAGCTGCATACTATTTATGACCACTACAAATCGTCATAAATATGTGCAGAATGTTAAATACAATATGACTCATAGATGTACATACAAAACTACAATAGGCTGATTAGAAGAAATAAAACATGATGGGGAAAAAAAATAAAAATAAGACTATTAATAAATATAGAAATGTAAATAGTAAAAAAAAAAGGAATATGGCAATAAAAAAATATGACAATAAGAAATATTATTATAAAAAAGTATTTTTCTCACATTTAGAATTCTTCTATATATGTACATCAGTCATATTTCTTAGTTCCTATTTCAACAGCTTTTGTTTTGGCCAGATACACATTATTTTTTGGTAACAGAACAGAATCTATTGAGGAATAGTAAAACAACTTTCAAAATTATTATTTTTTTTTAAAAAGACCATATATTGATGTTTGCTTATATCACAGCTTGCGGCAGGGGCGTATTAGCCGCGAGGCAAACAAGGCATTTGCCTTGGGCGGCATTTTCCAGGGGGCGGCAAAAAACGCCGCCCCCAAATGCCCGAGGCAAATGTCTTGTTAGCCTTGCGGCTAACAGACATGCTGGGCTGGTTGCTGGGCGGCCGGCGAGGGAGCTCTTCCCCTGAGCTCTCTGCTCAGCTCCCTCGCGCGCCGCCCGCAGAGTGAGACTGGGAGCCGGAATATGACGTCATATTCCGGCTCCGCCTCCCAGCCTCACTCTGCGGGCGGCGCGCGAGGGAGCTGAGCAGAGAGCTCAGGGGAAGTGCTCCCTCGCCGGCCGCCCAGCCTGCCCGCCAGTGCCGTCCTGCAGCCACTGGACCACCAGGGAATGGGAGAACCCCCCCACCCCCAGCATTCCCAAAGGTAGGGGGGGGAGTAAATAAAAAAAAAAAAGTGTTAATGTGAGTGTGTGTGTGTCTCTGACTGTGTGTGTCTGATAGTGTGTGTGTGTCTGTTAGTGTGTGTGTGTGTTAGTGTGTCTGTGACTGTGTGTGTTTGTGTGTGTGTGTGTGTGTCCGACAGTGTGTCTGTTAGTGTGTGTGTCTGTTAGTGTGTGTCCGACTGTGTGTGTTTGTTAGTGTGTGTGTCTCACTGTGTGTGTCTGTTAGTGTGTGTGTGTCCGACTGTGTGTTTGTTAGTGTGTGTGTCCGACTGTGTGTGTTTGTTAGTGTGTGTGTCCGACTGTGTGTGTTTGTTAGTGTGTGTGTCTGACTGTGTGTGTTTGTTAGTGTGTGTGTGTCTGACTGTGTGTGTCCGACAGTGTGTCTGTTAGTGTGTGTGTCTGTTAGTGTGTGTCCGACTGTGTGTGTTTGTTAGTGTGTGTCCGACTGTGTGTGTTTGTTAGTGTGTGTCCGACTGTGTGTGTTTGTTAGTGTGTGTCCGACTGTGTGTGTTTGTTAGTGTGTGTGTCTGTTAGCTAGTGTATGCGTATCTGTCAGTGAATGTGTGTGTATTTAGAAGGCGGGCAGGGGGGAAGGGGTGGCGCGCGCGCGGGGGGTGTCTGAGTTTTGTCCTGCCTAGGGCAGCACAAAACCAAGATACACCACTGGCTTGCGGTGTTTTGTTATTTTTATTTTTTATCTTTAATTTAAATGAAAAATAAATAGTGTAGTGGACTACCGTAATTGCATTGTTAAACAGTGCCCAGATGGCTTGTGGTCAGAGTGGACTATCTGGAGCATTGCTTTCTTTCTTACAGTAAGCACAGTTTTTGACCTACTTTTTAAAGCAGAATTTGTGTCAAGTATAGTGACAATAGTGACCTAATTTTTGGGGAGATTCCGAATTGTAAAAAAAAAAAAAAAAAAGTTCTGCTCTTTAACACTTAACATGTAAAATTCTAGTGAAATGTTTTTGTAAACTGGTTACGGAGTATCAAGTTAAGTCTAATAAATAATTATATTATCATGCAAAATCAGATCTTTCTTGTATTTTCTGTTTCGTATCAAACATGCTAGATTGTACCTCATAGTCCAAGGTAGATTGTACTTCATAGTCCAAGGATCTACCATTACAATCATGCTTTGTGTCTATATTATCGATTGTTTGTTTCTACTCACCCCTGATTCCATTAGAGATCATGTTTGCATTTCATATTAGATACAATTCTTTGTAGAACTTACTATTTGATTTTGGCCGCAGAAGGTTTATTCTAGTGTTTATTGCTAGGAAGAATAAACCATATTAGGTACAATTTTTGGAAACCATAATTTGAGTATTTTTTCCATTTAACTAAGAGCTGTAGAATGCTAAAAGTTACTGTTCTGTTCAACCTCTGCTCTGTAAAATGAACAATGCTATTTCTGGTGTTTGATAGGAAATGCTTTGAACCAATTCCTTATTTCCAGAATTATAACCTCTCTAAGCAGTACGGAGCTGTGGGAGTCCCGGTGACAGCATGAGGCAGGCAACATGGCATCAATCAATTCTAGAATAGCAAAACTAGAAACCGAAAGAAAAACAGATTGCTTTTTCGGCAAATAGTTAGGCTTTAATTTAAACACATTAATGTTTACAGTATTAAATCTTATATTGGAATTGTATTGTTTATTTTAGTATTTCTAAATTAAATCTACAGTTATCTATGGAAAACAAAGAACTGTAGCGAGAAAATGTCTCTTACCAGTGGTGTGATAACCAGAAAACAGAATGTTTGAAACCATGCTCTCTAGAACATCTCACAATAGCTCTTTTAAATTGGAATAATTTTTTTTTTTTGTAAATCTGTTTTTATTGAGAAAGTTGAACAAAATAGGAATCAAATACAAGCACAAATGAGACTCGCAGGTCTGTGTCACTGTATAAACAATGTATACCTTTTTACACCGCTCAGGTTGTCATTTGTCTACCAAGTGGGAGGCATATCTATCCACAACACATTTACATTGAAATTAGCCTTCAGGCGTCTCCCCTCCTTCCATAGAGAGGGAGTTCCCCAGCAATCATCATGGTCACCTGCTTAGTCGCATGTGGCAACGTATGTCAAGGTGGCGGAGTCTGTGTTATGTGGAGTCTCCCTACCGCTAACCTCTGTGCTGCCTATTCTTAAGATACAGACTATGGGTGTTGATTCCATTTGATCTGTTAGACGTGTATATAGTGTCGGTGTGTGTTCTGAGCCAATGATGATTTAATGTTCAATATCGACGTGCATGTAGTCAGTTGATCATTCTCTCGTGGTCTGCAAATTTATACAGTATGTGGGTTCCAGTTTAGGAGAGCCGGGGGTCGCCCCGGGCGTGTCGCTATGTCAGATGTATCCTATCCAACCAAGGGTTAATGTGTTGCCTGGGTTGTGCGTCAACCCCCCTGTTTTCTTGTCCCCCGCTCCCTGGGTCCAAGGGTCCTGAAATGGGTAATTAAGAGTAAGAGGAGAAAGGGAAGTAGTGTAGGAGAGTATAGCGAAAGGGTGCTCGGTATGTTCTGTGCTACGTGGGTCCTGCCCCCACCATCGCCCCATCTCCAGAGCCAGGAGCCCCCCCTCCCGCGTATATCGGGCCATGTATAAGAACCAGGGTAGCCACATCTCTGTGTGCTTGTTTCCCCTTCCGTTTAGGGAGGCATAGAGCACTTCTGCCCCCTGTATGTTCTCTACCCTGCGGATCCACTCTTTTTTTGTGGGCACATCACTTTTCTTCCAATATACCGGTATATTAGCCTTGGCTGCGTTTAGCAAGTGCAGCAGTGGAAGTGGTTGTGGCGAGATATGCAACAAAGCAAATTCTGCTGACCAACCAGGTATGTCCCCCATCATAAGTGTCACCTCTTCTTTGATCATCTCCCAATATGGGGCTATGTCACGGCATTCCCACCATATGTGCAGTAGCGTGCCCCTTTCTGCCTGGCATCTCCAGCACGTAGGGGGAATCGATGGGTAGATTCGATGTAACAGTGTCGGTGTTCTGTACCAGAGTGAGATCAAGTTGTAGTTCATCTCCTGGTAATTTGAGCTCATGGAGCTCTTATGTTGCCATAGTAGTGCTTTATCACACTGCGGAGTCGTGAAAGTCTTGCCCAGTTGTTCTTCCCATAGTCTTTTGGAAGGTGTTAGCAGATGTCAGGTCGCCTACTACTAGGTGCTGATAGAGTGCTGAAATCGCGTGTTCTAATGGGGTACCTCGTTCGCATAGATCTTCAAACCATGTGAGGTCTCTGTGCAGGCGTTCCTTTTGCGGTATGGCATTATAATAATGTTTAATTTGCAAGTATCTGAGTAGAGTGAGAGAGGTCTGTGGCCTACCCTCCTGTACCGAAGCGAGGTCCTGCAGCCTTCCCTCCCGTAAAACGTTGCATATAGGGATGTACTCCCCTGTGCTTGGGATGGACCAGGCCCTAGGGGGCAGCCCCCCACCTATTGCCTCGTTGTGCGTGATTGGAAGCATTGGGCTCGGTATGGATGAGATGTGAGGCTGGTCTCTCAACGACCTCCAGCTACGTAGCATCTGCAGGTTAAATTAGAATAATGTGTACATTTTAGTTAGATAAATGTGTGGGATTACCCATCTTAGTGTTGTGAAGTGGTCACGATGCTTGGAGTCTTTATATGTACCCTTTTTCATAACATTTAAAAAGTAGAAGTGGTCATGTGGTTGAAGTAAGCCTTTAATGGTTAATACTTCCAAAGATCTTTTGAATCAACTTAATTAAACATTTCACTGGTATAGCTGCACTGTGTATATATCATGTAACGTCCATATATGACTTAAATAAATGATAACGCCTCAAGAAAAAGTTATTCCAGGCAATTAAAGTGACAAAAAAGAGTGAGTGTGTGAAGAGTCTTGACTAATGAGCCAGTGAGGTATCATATCGATTGAACAAAACACTGTTGATAGAAAGCATTGCAAACTATCAGTAAAAGTTTTGTGTGTGTATGTATGTAAATATATCTGTGTAGTAACAATTTACTTTTTTACACTAATATCCTATTGCTACTTGTTACCATTGTTGCTGAGAATGCTTGACCAAAACCAAAACAGATATGTGATTAAAACGGAAGTATTAAGAAAAGCAAATTAAATAAATAAGTAGGTTAAGACATATCATTCAGAAGTGAATTAACTGAAAAAAACAAAACAAAGGAGATTATAATTGGAGGAAGATGAAGTAAAAAGGACAGCAGCAGTTTGGAAAAGGGCATCTCAATGACATTGGTTAGTAACTGGTTTTAATGACCATACACTCGGTTATAAGAGAAGTTTAAAGGTTGATCGATGTCTACTAATTTTATTGGACATCTGAAACATGTTTACATTCAGATAATAAACTAAAGGCTTGGCTGAAGGGTAAACTGAGGCTGAACTGTCATATCTAATTCATTATGGAAAATGATTTATAAAAAATATCCAAACAAATTAATAAAAACAAAAATGAAGATATACTTACTTTTGAAGTTGCCGGGTTTGCTGCAGATCCCAAGGGTTGAGTTCTGCCCAGAGCAGGAAGTAGCAGATACCCATCAGCCAATCCTAGCTAACCAGTTTCCATTTTGAGTGCTTAGTACATGCCATCAACTCTTGCCTAGGAGGTTTGTGGATATGTAGTTTAATACTTTGCATTGGTTTCATTCATCAAATAACCAATTTTTATACTTGACTAAGTTTTCCTCATATGACATACCAAGATGAGGGGAGTCTGGTTTGAGTGCTGAGGGAATACTTTGTATTTTGTGTAACTGAGCTTGAACCCACAGGGATAGGGTTTATATTTTCCTAGCACCATAACAACTAAAAGCTATTATGTATATGGTGCACATCACATCATCCTTCTTACTTGAACAAAACCTTTTTACAACTGAATTTTACCTAATGTGGGCAAGCGGCATTGTTTTTTTTTGTTTTTTTATTCTTACTGCATGACAATGAATCAAATTATTTTCCTTATCTCTGCAGGACTCTTGATTACCATAATTTAGGCTGTAATTCAACATGCAGGGAATATGATGAAGGAAATTAAATAATTTTGTTTGTCTCAATAATTATAACTCCTTTAAAGGATTTTTCACCTCACAGTGCTTTTTGAAAAATTGAAGAATAGTTGTTTTTTGAAATTAGAACTTAGACCAAACGTAAAATATATGTAAAGAGTTAGAGGAACATGGCCCGGAACATTTTCCCATTATTTCAGCTTGCTTTATGTTTGTTGCAATTCTAAGCAGTAATTTAGAACTATAAATATCAAAATATTTGAAATTTTATTTTGAACATCAAACTAAGAAATACCTTGGCATGCGTTATCCTGGTTTTATCAGCACGGTGGTGGAAGGTAATCGGTGATATCATTCTTACTGAAATCAAATCTATTTCTTAAATTTGATGATGCTCGTAATTGGTTCAAGACTTTCAGACGCCAGCTACTTCTCACCCTCCATAACTTTGGTGTATGTCTTTTCTGCTTTTTCAAGCCATAGCCCATTATTTTCTCTGTTTTTAAGCATATCGTTTAATTTAGTTTATTTTTTTATTTTTTTTAATTATGCGTTATCTCCCTGATGTGTTAAAAATGTTCAGGGGCATCATAGTTTCCCTTTGCAAACGTATTCTACTTGATTTTATTCAAATACACAATTTTATATATTTTCGATTTATTTTTGCCTGATTTTTATTGCTATTCTGCACAAAGAAAGCGTGTTTTCCTTATCCATAGAACAAATTACTTGGGGGCCAAACTATCTTTATTTAGCATTTATATAATTATCATTTATAAAAAAAAAAGGTCTACTAGTTGTGTGATGCATTTTAATAAAATGCATTACTATGAATGTATTAGTTTGAAAGAGCAATCAGAATAGCAAATTAATCTCTGGCATGCATAAAATATTTTGACACGTCTATACCCTTTTCACATAATGTTAATGCTTCCAGTATTGCTATATCTAAAGTCTGAAGACTGCCCCTTGTTTTGTTGCTATCAGAGGAATATGTTGGATGGGCGCCTGCTATGTAGGACTAACCATTAGCACTTTTTGTAGTTCTGTTTTTGAAAATATGAGAACTGGGTTACATGCAGCACTGTCTCCTGATGTTTGCTGGATTAGAATGCTTTTTGAACATACGATGACAACACAGATTTTGCTCAGAGTTCCAGCTTAGTGTATGCAGTTCAGCTGTTTAGATTTATTCGGCAATGGGAAGCAGATCTTGTCAGGTGCAATAACTATCATCTGCCTTAACGTAGAAGCTCTCAAGCAACATCTGGACCCTGTCTTTATTTCCAATGGCTTCCCTGCTGGCATCTGAGATGTACCATGTGGTAGGGAGTGTAGCCACTTCGCAAACATTCCGACTGGCACAAATGGGTAAGTACCTGACTTACCATCCATTCCTTGGTCATTTTAGTGTCTGATTCATCATTCCTTCTATGGCACGTTCCTGGTCATATTTATTGAGTTACGTTTTGGGTATTCAGAAACTAAGTACTATACTTTTTTTTTTGTTTTATCAACAAAATGAGCAGTAGATCATATGTTTTAGTGTCAGTAATTTATGTTTCTTAGCATAGTTCTAAACTTATTTGTTTATTGCTGTTGTTTAGCAGGTGGTAATTTTTTTTTTATATTATATTTCAGACCATACCTGCCTTTTTATCATTTCGAATATTTCATCATTTATGGCTTGATATATTGGTCATCATAAATATTTACTGGCTCATCCCTACCTCCTCTATTTTATTTATTAATTAAAATTTCCTTACTTATTTAAACTTTATAAGCTCTTTTATTCCCTATCCTATTGGTATTCCTTGAGGGGTATCACCTTGCCAAAGAGAAAAAAAGGGAGGAGGGGAAACCCAACAAATCTTCAAGACAGAAAGGAAAGGAAAGACTTTTATGAAACATATATATATATATATATATATATTTTTTTTGATAATAGAGTACCT